>NC_062528.1:12608748-13208748 GCF_022655615.1 Tachysurus fulvidraco | reverse complement strand
TCCAAACAAAGACACGAGGAAGCCTACAATTGCAGCAGGAAGTAACCACCCTGTATAAAATCCTAGAGAGAGAGGGGGGGGGGGGTGTATAAAGTTACCAACTGTAAGATTTGGGTGGGGTAAATCTTGTCAAGCACTATATACATTTTGATAAGAAACACACCCTTTACAAAGCGCCTAATCTTGTTCTCATTAAAGCAAATTACAAGCACTTACTGCACAGTAAACTGGTATATCTTTTGTTTAGGTTTTATTTTTGGTGTGTTTACATTTGCATTTGTCTTCATACCACATACCTAACCAGGCAAAGTAGAGTGCAACTTTCTCGCCAAAATATTCTCGAATATGGTCCAGAGGCTGGTACTTTTTCCAGCAGCCCCAACGTGCCCAATACTCATACAAGATCTGTCTCATGCTCAGAGAGTCTGTGTTAAGTGGACTGTTAGGCATCTTATAATGCCCCTTAAAAGAAAGAGTGACAAAATGTAAGGGTAGTATCCACAAACAACAATATTATTTGCATTGAATACAAGACGCCTCATAGATATAGTTACATATCAAAAGAGAGAGAGAGAGAGAGAGAGTGAGAGAGTGAGAGAGAGAGAGAGAGAGAGAGAGAGAGAGAGAGAGAGAGAGAGAGAGAGAGAGAGAGAGAGAGAGAGAGAGAGAGAGAGAGAGAGAGAGAGAGCGAGAGAGAGCGAGAGTTCATGGCAATATTACATTTGCATGTAAAAGAGACTCACCTCATGTAAGGGATAGGTGGCAGTGAACACATTCTCACTGACCAGCCTGGCTATCCCAACTTCTCCCCTCTTTAATGCTCCAAACTGTGTCCTTGCTAATATCTCATACAGCTGTATATCAAGAATAAAGGAAATCACCAGTATGTCACATTAGTAGCAGTGATATTACTCAGTACTGGGAACATTTTCTACATGTACAAATACTAGGTGATCAGTAAGGAAATGTACCGTTGTAGGAAAATTTAAGGGATGTGTGATGGTGTGATGCTTTCCACAAAAAAAGACATTGGCAATTTGACAATAAATGTTTTTCTAATTATTTAAGGAAAATGACACGGTATATTTTAGCATTTACAGTTACATATACAACAGGCTCCTTTTGTCATATTTTTCTGCTACAACACTCCTTTGCATAATAGAATTAAATCCAGAAATGGTTTGCCATACAGACTCTTCAGGAGGTTTGAAGGTAGCATGAGATTCTTTAAAATTTTAACACTAACTGTAATAAAAATTTCAGTCAGGCAACAGGCATCTGGTTATTGTTAATCCTTTCAAGCAATCAAGCTTACAATTTGATGTCTCTGAGTCATCTTGAAGAATGCGTCCTTGTTGTCATGACCAAGAAACCTGCAAGTAAAATATGGATATATCTATAGTAAAACAAGCAAATCAAGTAAAATGTATGTGTGTGTGTGTGTGTGTGTGTGTGTGTGTGTGTGTGTGTGTGTGTGTGTGTGTGTGTGTGTGTGTGTGTGTGTGTGTGTGTGTGTGTGTGTGTGTGTGTGTGTCTGTCTGTTTGACTTTAAGGATGTGGTGTACAAAGCAAACTCTGTGTAAACACTCCTTTGTGTCAACACAGACCCAGAATATATTTAAACTCTACCTTTACATTCCTGCTTCCAGCTTCCAGCATAATCAGATGATTTTTCATTATAGATAAAAAGACAACCAAAAAACATTTGACTGGCACTAAAGATCAGACAATGGTGTAGTGATACTCTACCTCTCCAGCTTGTTTGAACGGAACTGACAGGTGTAGTAGACTGGTGGAGGGTTGGGTACATGCTGAGCTAAGATGTCAGGGATGTGTACCTTTCTGAGGAGATTTTCTGACCAGTTGGATTCTTGAGATGTCTCAACCTGTAGAGCAGATCCATCAGACAGAAATAACACCCTTAGACACATGTAATGAATATAAACTATATGGTCAAAACTATGTGAAATATGTGGTTCTTCTCAAATGTTTTCCAAAGTATAACTGCACCATTATGTGTGTCTTTGTGTACTGTAGCATTACATTTTCCCTTTGGGGCCTAGCACAACCCTGGTCTTCAGATCAGTACCTTACTTCACGAATGCACCTCTGCTTAAATGAGCACAAATCCCCATAACTATTCTATTAAATTTAAAACTTTTGGAAAAAGCCCTTATCCAGAGTGACTTACATTTTATCTCATTTTATACAACTGAGCAATTTAGGGTTTAGGGCCTTACTCAGGGGCCCAGCTGTGGCAGCCTGGTTAACCTGGGTTTGAACTCAAAAAATTCCAATTGGTAGTCCAACACCTTAACCACAAGGCAACCATTTCCCTATAACCACATGCCAAATCTACTGAAAAGCCTTGAAAAATTGATGCACGTCAAACAGGTTTTCTGTTTGACGTGCATCAAGTTTCTGTAAGTTGTATTCTCCATGTGTGTTCCTCTTGATTCACCTGTAATGGAACCCGGAGGCTGATCTCCTCTGCATAATAGCATAGCACGTTCCAGGGGGCACTCAAAAGTACGTACGTTGTCTTTGTTTTGCCCTGCACAACCTCTTTCTAACAACAGACACAATTAAATAAAACATTAATAATAAAGTATCAAATATATAGAAAGCACCGTGACAAAACAGTTTGCTATCAAGGTTACAAGTTCTATTGTACTATATAGTATGTTAAAATCATTTAGTAATAGAGTATAGACTATAGAACTTTATAATCATTTAATGCACATATACAACAAAATGCATTTAGATATACAGAAATTTGTGTTTGTCTATTTTGTTTGAAAGAGAAAAAAAAATAACGTGGGTTTTCCTCTGAAGATTAGCCATTGTTATTCATAATAATGAAATGCCCATTTAAAATAATAATGAAATGTCAGTTGCCGTACTAAATTAAGCATTCTCACTAAATATATATACAGGTTTATTTCTTCAGAAATATACTATATATGTATGCAGCAGCTATTTAGCATGTTTTGGAGTGCGTATCAGCACTCATGTGTGCTACACAACATGACTAATATTTACAAGTTGATACTGACCATGATACGCAATACTGACCTTCTCCTGATGCAGACCAGCAGTTTGCAGCCTGGACAGGAACTCCGTCCTCCACTTCCTGTGGATAACATTGGTAGTGCTGGATGATTTGTCTTCTGGTTCATCAGTCTTTTCTTGAGACATAGGCTCTTCCCAAACCAGCACAAAATCTGATAATATTTCAGAAGAATGAATACTATGAATACTGTATACAGTATACACTGTGTTATGCTCATACCATGTAACAAAACTGGATCATTGTGCATTACGGTGTAACAGCGCTAATTCAAAACCCATATATGGTAAATATTTTTTTGCACATTCCAGTGACAAGCATATTTCCTGATGGCAATGTGGGATTAGCAAAATCAAGGCTAGTAAAGAATAAACTAAGGCTAGTCATCAGATACTTGACTATTGGACTGGAATTAACATTTTGTAACATTTATTTTCCACATACACACATACTATTTAAAAAAAAATGCAGACTTACCAACGCAGGTGACTCCATCACTAAACACATTCCTATCCTTCTGAGGTGACTGTGGAGGATCCATATGTCATACGTTACTATTTAGATATACAGCAGTCCAAACTAAACGCTTCTTACAACCACTTGTTTAGCCAAAGTACACTGAATATAATACAAGGGTACACAATAAAGGCATTATGTCATGTGCTACCAAGTATGCAAAGCAACAGGAGAGATTAAATTTTTTAAAGCATAGATGTTTTTGACAGTGCTGAGCCTCTGTAAAGCCACATGCAAACTAATCACTTAATATTAAAAAAAAAAGCTCAGAATGCACTCACAAATCAGGGGAACTAACAGATCTATTTTCCCTACTCTCTGTTTCTCAAACACACACACACACACACACACACACACACACACACACACACACACACACACATACAAACACACACACACACACACACACACACACACACACACACACACACACACACACACACACACACACACACACACACACACACACACACACACACACACACACACACACAAGGACACACACACTTACTCCATCCATGTCCATGCTTCCGTAGTTATGTTCAGGGAGCTCTGACAGGGTGATCAGAGTTGTGCTGTCTTCCACTTCACCCTTCTGTTTCATTATATCCCTCCAGCATTAGCCAGCACTCCTCTTCTTCACTTATCCTCCAACCAAATAATCTGACTGAAAAAACATGCCAAAATGGCCAGCATGTTAGAAGTAAGTGTTTAATCCATCGTCACATAGTAACCACAGAAGGTTCATGTGATTGAAAATATTAACCAACAGATAAGTTTGATTACAGTAGCATTGAATCAACAGCTTAGATAAAATAAACCCAATTAGCAACGGTACTTGGCATAACAAATATAAGCAGATCCCCAAAGGAAACAATGAGCAAACAATTCCCCATTCAGAGGAAACATGAAGACAAAACACACAAACCACGTGCCAAGTCCAAAGATGTGAGCCACTTGCTGTCTTTCTTTCTCCTGGGACTGTGTAACACACACTAAAAGCTCTCTGACTCACCATCTGTGCCAGTGTTTTGAAACTGATCAAAATATATGCTGTAACACACAGTGCAAGCTAGTAGAAATATCAACAAAATTCATAACCTCTGAGCACAGAAGAGGAAATAAAATGTACCACTGAAAAGCCAATGAATGAACAAATGATCATGAAGAAATAAATCATATGTCAACAGATATGATTGTTGTATGTTATTTTCTATTAAATTTTATTTATTTTATTTTAAATGTCCATCAAACATTAACATCATGGTCTGTCTTATATCCTGACACATTTTGCTTTTAGTTAGACAATTACTACAAAAGCTACAATATATTTTAGCAGCGAATGACTATGCAATTACAATGTGCTATATTAAGTGTAAATGGCAACACTATTAAACATGATAGTTTGATGAAGCCTGATGAAGTTAGGTGAACTTGGTCTCTTTAACTCAACTGGTCGTGACAAGTTTTGGATATTGAACAAGGTTTGTAAGTTTTGATAGAAGAACCCTAAATTAATCCATCATCTTGACTACCGGTACGTTGAAACAAAGAATATCTTCAAGTTGTGTTTACTTATGTTTTAAAGGCAGCAGATGAACTTTTTTTTACTAAGTTTGGATCTTGAAATGTCTCACAGTAAATGGTCACTAAAGTAAAGCTGTTAAACTATTTCAGTAAGTCTAGATACAACGAAGACTTTTCTGACAATTTCATAATAAACTATTAGTGTCACTACATTCTTCTCATTTGGCTGTGGGATGTGGGTCGTGCAGGAACCTGTGTTAATTTAGGAGGTCTCACCACAGTACACAAATCTAATTGCACTCATTGCCCTCAAAAGTACAGAGTCAATGTAAACCAGTCTGTAAACAGATAGCTGCCATTTTGATAGCTTTAGTTACATGACAGCCAAATATTTTAACACAATATTTACATTTGATTTATTATCTGGCCACGGTTTCACTTGCTCATTGCTTACCTGTTGCTGACTGCACTTTCTCTTCCCCTCTACTCTGTTCCTCACCTTAGGATGTTTCCTCCACAAGTGTATTTTTAATAGGGAATGGACTACACTTTCAGAGAGTGGAAGCACAGTATGTAGCACTCACTACAGTATAACCCTTCTCCTCAAAAAAGATTAGCTCTTAGGCAGTGAAAAAGTATAAGGATAGATTCCGGGGGAGTGTTTCATCCTGTTTGCTCTTAAGGAGGAGTCTCTCAGCTCTACACACACACACACACACACACACACACACACACACACACACACACACACACACACACACACACACACACACACACACACACACACACACACACACATTACATTAAAAAGTTATAGAATCCAGATCATTACAAGCTGATAAAAGCACTAAAACTGGATGTGTTACAGCTGCAGAATATTTGTTTGTCAAAAATCTAATATCCCACTTATCTCATGCCTTCTAATCTAGTCTGAAGTATTGTTCCTCAGAAAGGAAAGATTGGGCATGTTTTTCTTTCTTGACTTAGAAGCAGCACTTTATTTTCCATAATTAGCGACTGCTGGACACAGAAGGCCAGGGCTCTTACAGAATTAAAAGCATTTCAAATACCAAAACTAATATATAATATAAATAGAAAGTAGCATGACCTCAGTTGTGATACATGGATGCACTGGAAACTGGAAAACAAGATCACATTTAAGATCACCTTCCCAGCTAGCATGACTTTCCAAGGCCAACATGGGATAAAAGTTTGGGTTTGTTACTTTTGCATACGGGCTGTAAATGCATTTGCACCTGGGCTGAAAATTCTTTTTTAAATTTTAGAATTAAAATAAATGTTGATTTCTCATGGAAAATTCTTTATATTTACTTTATATTGACATTTAATATGAGCCACTTCAGGCTAATATAACAGCATGACAGGATTGTATTTCCATTTTTTTTTTCTTTGTTCTAAATAACCTTTTTTGTCTAAAATGGTCAGACCAAACTCTAGTCTGAAAATGGTCTCAACAATAAACCTAATTATATGGACTGTGCGTACACCTGGCTGAAATATCAGGCTAGTGTTTCTTACCAAACACACAAACAAACAAACACACACACACACACACACATATACACACACACACACACAAACACACACAAACAAACAAACAAACAAACAAACAAACACACACACACACACACACACACACACACACACACACACACACACACACACACACACACACACACACACACACACACACACACACACACAGATCCCTAATATTGAACTAATATATAACTAAACGTGAAAATATTCTGTTCATTTCAATTCAATTTATTTGTATAGCGCTTTTCACAATTTCCACTGTCTCAAAGCAGCTTTACAGAAGTATCGAAACAGAAGAGAGAGAAAAATAAATAATAATAATAATAATAATAATAATAATAATAATAATAATAAATAAGTATAAAATAAATACATATATATATATATACATTTAAAGTTTACAATTAATTTTAAAAAGATTCACTTAAAATGTATGATACAATATATCTATCCCTATCCCTAAAAAAGGTTGCCAAAAAAACTTCAACTTATTTCAACTGAGTGAGGTAGACTTTGGTACTTTTATTGTGAAAAGGAAGAAAGCGGTTTCATGCTTCCCTTTTCACGCTTAGAAAATAATTAGCGGGAATCCCAGCACGCGGTGACTGTGAACTTGAGGGAGTTTATGTATGTGACGTAACTGTTATTATAATCTATTTTGTGTGTATTTACATTTCAGTTCACTACAGCAGTCAGTAAGTGCCACCAAACAGTTAACAGATTTTGTGTATAATAGATTCTGCTAAGTCAGTTTTATTAACATGTTTATTAACAATATTTTTCAGAGATGCCGTCAAATGTAGAAATAAAGGCGTGGCTGCGTGACTTCGACCACGTGTCCAAGCGCGCGCGCGAGCTGAGCGGATCGGACGGGACCGTCATACGCCAACATGACACGTTTTTCCACGTGTCAAATGAGGGTCGCCTGAAGCTAAGGGATTTCTTAGTGAGTCTGCTCATTGAAAGTGACTAGTAATGCGTGTAAGAATGACCCAAAATATTAACCCTGTTACTGGTCTCACAGAATGGAAGTGGACAGCTGATATTCTATGAGAGACCAGACATGAGTGGCCCCAAACTGTCCAACTACTCCATCACTCCTACAAATGATCCACAAGGCCTGACAGTAAGCACATCAGCATCAGTGCTGTCGTTATTGTAATCCAAAAATAGGAAAGTATTCTTACTTAAATGAGGTATTTAACACTTAAATGTCATATGTACATTGTGAGACACTGCAGGAAGGATGAAATAAAAAGTCACAAGTTTGTCATGGCAATGTTTTGACAGCCCTATGCGATGTCACATCGTTTACTATATACTGTACATACAGAGTTGTGTTCATTTTGTCTGAGATCTTGTCTTGATTATGGGAGAATCAAATCACTCCATAAAGTTTTCTGCAACACATGCCAAAGACTTGCAATGGGCTCATTAAAAACGTTTAAAGATTGTGGTGGCCAAGTCATGTGTGAAAATGATTTCAAGTTCCGTGAATTTCTTTTTCACAGCCTGATTAATCTTGGCATTGTCATCCAGGAATATGCCTTTACCATCAGTGAAGAAATATTCCACTGATTGGATAATCTTTTCATTCAGTACATTCAGGTATTGACATTAAGCTGACTTTAATTTGTTACTGCATAACGTTGCTAAGCCTAGATCCAACCAATTGTAGCAACTCCAGATTATAAGCCTCTCCAGAGGCTTGTACGGTAGGTACTATATTTGTAGGGTGTGTCGGTTAATTCTTAAACTGACATACCTGACATCGCTTTTGAGTAAATTCAGACTCATTGGACAACAAAAACTTTTTCCGTTGCTTTACAATCCCATCATCAGTTCCAGTAATTTCAGTAATCTTTTCAGTTATCTATTGTTTGATGCATCATGACCACAGCGCCCATTGCAACATGGCTGTTTCATGGAATTCATGACCATTATGACATAGAAACAAGAAGCTATACGCGGTATCACTTAGACTTACAGTGAAAGAATTGTTTCCAGCTGAACTATTTTAATCACTGCAGTAATGATCCAGTCACAGGCTAAAAAACAGCAATGATGATGACTAACTAATGATAATGAGTATGATCATGCTTAACTTAATGGCTTTTGAAAATCAAAGCTTAATTCTTTCATTCATCCATTCATGGTGCAACAAGAGCCTGTCCATAGTGTATTTACAGGGCACCATGTGAATGAACATGCACACATTCAAAAGAGCAGTCACACTTAAAGGCCATTTAGAATAGTGCTTACACCTTCCAGCATGTTTGGGAAGTTAGAGGTAACCAGAATGCCTGGGCAATGCAAACATTAAGTTTGACCAATTGGTGTTGATTTGTGTTTACTCATAATCTGTGAGACGCCCTGTGTTTTATTCTTGGTTCATGTTTTTTTTTTTTTATGTGTAGAGGGTACTCTCAGATGCTTTAGGACAGGTGGGCCAGGTAAAAAAAGAGAGACACCTTTATATGGTGGGTCAGACTCGAGTGCATGTGGACTCTGTGGATGGCCTGGGAGACTTCATGGAGCTTGAGGTACAGTGGAACAATGGTATCTGTTTAAGATGCATGAAGGGGTAGTGTACTGTAACATAGCAGACTGTTAACTTCACTGTGTGTCGAGACAGGTAGTTATGAAGGAAAATCAGAGCACAGATGAAGGAGTTGCCATTGCCCACCAACTGATGCAGGATTTGGGTGTGAAGAAGGAGGACCTGATTGACGGTGCATACATGGACCTCCTACTTGCAAAAGGCCAACAGAATGGACAGTAAAACCTATGGCATGGATTTGCATTCAAATGTGACAATAAATTTCACATTTTTTTACTTTGGCTTATTTTCTTTTTTATATTTTGATGTGTTATCCCTAAAATGAGAAAAAAAACCTGTAGTACTATTTGGTATGAAATGTATTTTATTCCATTGCATGCATTACCAAATCATTATGATATATAACAAGAAATAGAATTTTATAAAGGTACTGATGATTTAAATCACATTTACTATATTCGCATATCTGCTTGGTTTATTTAGTCATGGTCGCGTGCAGGTAATATTAAGTGCACTCTACATATACTGAGACAACATAATGCTCCAGTTGCTATCGTTATTGACTGAAGTTACACAACTACTACACTTGTACATATGTGTTCTAAATATCAGACATAGGATAGACCAGATATCCACTGAAGGAGTTGTAGCCCTGCGTGTCTGCACACAGAAACCTTCCAAGCACCAGCTCCATATAAACCTGGTTGCCTTGTTTCATCTGAAGGAGCACCGTCTGTGTTGCGCTGTCCTCCGAGTCCTCACGGTTGTCTTCCCAGGAAGAGGCTATCACCTGGCCATCTTTCATTAGCTGTACCTTGTGGTAGATACGCTCTCCTTCTGCTCCCACATTAGAATAAACCGTGTAGGAGAAGGAGTAAAGGCCAGCACGAGGGGCTGTGAACGTTCCTGTGTACATGTAAATATCAATTCATGTAAATGTATCTAGTTTGGGTTTTATTATTTGATTGGCATGGAAAAAGTTAAATAATCAATGATATATTTAAATATAAATATATTTATATATAAATGGTTTTATAAATTATATTCTGTTGATCCTCATATCAGCAAATGGGCAAGGAATGAGCTTTTTACTGTCTACTAGGCTTAAATTAAAACCACTAGGAAGATGAATGCAGTCCCTGTTTAATACAGCCAAATGGGGGAAAAACAGACAGCTTTACAAACTGTTAGACCATCTTTAGTAAATGCTGCAGGAATGGAAACAGTTTCTAAATTAAAACTGTTAATGCTACACTGTAGAAAGCTTTTTAAAATAAAATAACACCAAGCAATTAGAGAATCATAAGTCACATTAGTCTAATAATAAGGAAATTAACACCTTATTTCACCAGTTCACTTTGTGTTTTGGAAGCTTGTGTTCAAACCAAACTGGAATTTTCAGCTAAGGGTTTTGGATTTATTTGTTTGTTTGTTTGTTTCTTGGAAGCATGCTCACCTAATGCAGGATTATACCCATAGCCTTGGTTTAGTGTGACATTCCAGTAAGACATTGACACGTTCTTGTTGTAAGGTCCAACGCATCCAGTAAAAGGTGTCAGTGTAGCTGCAAATGCTACATTACCTCTCCCTGGTACATATATATATATATATATATATATATATATATATATATATATATATAAATATATATATATATATATAAATCAAAGTTTATGAAAAATACAATAACATATTTTAGACAAATAAAAAAAATCATTCATATTTACTTTGAATTAAGTGAATGAACTGGTGAGGAAAACAGTGAGTGTTACCTGTAATTTCCTGAATCTGGTTATTGAGACTGTTCAGATCCTTCCATAGGCCCACCAAGCGCATGAAGGTTGCCTCTTCCAGCTGGAAAACAGGTACAGCCACACAACAGCAGCCTTTTGAATTACTGAACACACAGTCACAGTCCCATCCTCCACAGGGCAGAGGCCCAGTCCAATTAGCTGTGTGTGCGAGAGAAAAACCACAACATAGGCTTTCATTTATCCACTGGCTAAAATTTTGATTGATAATGTAGCATATTTTAAAAATGGAGCTTACCTGCAGCTTGCCATAGAATATCTACAGGTGTGCTGACTTGTGCCTTTACGCATGGACACAGTGTCCCCAGCAGGACCAGAGCAGCCACTGCAAATATCTTCATCCTATAGCTCAATGAAGAATCTTGTCTTTGGCATGTGAGAGTAACAAAACCCAGGGTTGCTTTTGTTTAAAAAAATGATTCTTGAAAATAATGATGAATATGCATATGATTAAACTGTATAAATATTATATTAATTTCAGGTTAAAAAGGACCTTTTCATCTGTAGAAAGTAGCCCCAATAATGCTCCTATATATATAATAATCATATAATATATATAATAATGCTCCTATATATAGAGAGAGCATTATTGGGGCTACTTTCTACAGATGAAAAGGTCATTTTTAACCTGAAATTAAGGAGTAAACAACAACGCACCCTGTCTTGTAAGTAACCAAAAGTACTATTTTTCGACTCACCCAAACAATTAACATTTGAATTTGCATTTATGTTTGAAAATTTTAAACAATTGCCATGCAAAATGTCATGCAATTAGCACCTTAATAAACGTGTCATCATTTTTCAAAAATAGTTTGAACTGGTGTCTAAGGGCAGTTGTTGGGGCACTCGGTAAACTAAATTTGAAGACGAAAGATTATGCCTCATTTGTATAATGAGCTTTGGCATGGATACCAGTTCAAAGTATACCTTGTCTTGTAAGTAACAAGAATTACTGTTTACTGTATTGCTGCATATTTTAAACTTTTAAATTTTTTTACAATTACAAATGCGAACAACCCTCCATTATAACTGAGTTTTGAGTTAAATGATTCTTTATTATTTTCTCACTATAGGAAAGTTTAAAATAAATTAGTAATCATTCATTCACTATAGACACCATAGATAGAGATAGAGTGAAAAACCTTGCATGTCAGCATATTATTACCTAAAATCACATAAACATACAACATACACTTAGTTCGTCATTTATTTTGTACTAGATTTTTTTTTTAAATAAACTGACATGTCAGTTTATGCATTCAGAACATTCAACATCAGTCAGAATTGAACACACACATTTTGTTTAAATGTAAACACTCAAAAATAATGCCATTTTAAATGAGTTACTCATATACTTACTGTGATTCTGGGAGATGTTGAAGAGGATCTGCAGAGACAACTATGCGAAGCTGGTCAGAGATCTCTGTGTGTGTGTGTGTGTGTGTGTGTGTGTGTGTGTGTGTGTGTGTGTGTGTGTGTGGGTGTGGGTGTGTGTGTGTGTGCACTAAGAGCATTTTGTGTGAGCTTTTGGGATTATGGGCATGTGAAACACATCTTGACTGTATCCTGTATCTATTCCATGAAGCCCACTTGGGAGCTCCCAATTTGTGTGTGAGTGTGTCTATTTCATATGAATTTTAAGGACAGCAGGATCATTTTACCTACACTCAGGTGTTGTAATGCCAGCCATTATTGTGATTGGCCATTTGAACCATATAAAGATATATTGCATGAACAGAGAACATCTATTTATCTATTTATAATTGTTGCCTATTCGCCCTATCTCTTGATCTGTAATCCCAGTGCTAGGGCAGATACAGGATTTTTAGCCTGATTCTCATACAGTATTAGGGTGTGGACCATAGTGATCTTATCACCTGTGAACGCTTAAAAACATAAAAACTGCAGCAATTTCATATTTGCAGTAATGGAAGGGTAATAAGGAGGTTTGTGGAAAATGATTTTGTTGTTATAAACAGGAATAGCTAAAATGCATTAAGATACTGTATTATTGAAAGCTTTGATTATTTTGATAATTTGTGGTTGGAATAGTGTATAATGGTGATTGTAATGGAGTTGTGCAAATACAATACAAGTACACGAGTACATATCGCTTACTATTGCACAACAAACAAGACTGGTATCAGATGGTGTTTAGAGTCAGAGCCACCAACCCACAACTATTTTGACTTCTGCCACAGACATTTAGCTATTGTGTTTTTTAATATATATTTAATAAATGTGTGTATATATATGGATATATATTAAACACTATATATATATATTTTTTCTAATACTTTGGTGCATAATATATATGATCTACAGTATATGCTTTATGATATAGGCTGATGACAATCACATGGGTTAAACAGGTATTTTTCTAAATTGAATAATTTTTTGCTATGGTGGTACACTTTTATGGTGTTGTTTAATCATATACCATTCATAGCCTTTTTCAGACTTTTACTACTTTTATTACAAATCAGCAGAAAGAATAATTACAAAATATATTTGTTATTCATTCCTCTTTATTTTGAATGTGTCTGAATAAAAATGTGGTTCTTTGTTATGCAGGTTTTACAGACTTTTACTTAAGGGTCAAATATTAGAAGAAGAAAAAGAAGATGAAGAAAAATATTTCTTTTTTGAATGTCTATTTTACATAGTATACAGAAAACTGCCATGACAGCCATGTTGAACCTGAAACTCAATTATAAAATGAAAACCAAACAAAATGATTATCAGATCAGGAATTAGATATGGGAGTTAACAGATGCATGGGCTTGATTTTGAAAAATCATGAGGATCAATACAATGTTCTAAACACAGACATAAGATCAGAGAACGAACCACTTTTAATCGGTAGCATAAAGCAAAAAGCCACTGAACGTGTTATAATGGCTGTTGTCATCACACAGGGTGCATCCAGTAAGGAGAGTCACGTCCAACTTGTCACCAGTCTCCATCTGTAGTGGCAGGACGACGGTAGCGCTGTCCTCCTGGTCTTGTGTGTTGTACTCATTGAGTGCTGCAACCATGCGACCATTTTTACGCAAACGAACACAGGCAGCCAGGAGAGCATTGGGGGCACCAGCATCACTGTACATTGTAAGAGCCAGTGAATAGACCCCTGAGCGTGGGACTGTAAAGGTGCCTGTGCTAACATTGTAGCTGTCACCTAAGTTAATGAATATATACTGGTATTTCACAACCATGTCATCCCGAGTGGAACTAACACACCGACGAGTGTCAGTCAGTGCCACTGAAAAGGCACTGCGGCTGGCTGCAGAAGGAGAGAGAGTGAGAGAGGGTCAACAGTTGAGGGACATTTTGAAACTTGAAGAATGAACCACTAACACCCAAGAGAGTGAATACTAGTGGATATTATAATCTAGCATGAGTTCTCTATGTTAACAATGCAAGATTTCAAGCAAGATTAAGTTTACTCACAGCGCACATAGTTCAAAGCGGTTTCAGCTTTCTCCAGACCCTTGCGCATATCATTCAGACTCATGTTGAAGAAACTCTCCATTCTTTTCATCTGCTTTTGCATAAGGCAGCAGCTACAGGATTCAGTGTCAATGAGACAAGCTGCAGATAGAAAATATTTATCCAAACAGTACCACAAAGAGGGTTTCTAAGATTACATTTAAGATTGCTTTAATTATTATTCAAGGATTTTCTCCTTTCTAATTTTTCTTTTAGTATAAGTATTTAAATGTTTTTTTTTTTTACCATTTTCAGTGCCAGGATCAGGCTGAGTCGGATCTCCGGGGGCATTCCAAGTGTATACAGCACCGTTTGCGAGAGAACATCCAATCAGGCACAAGAACACAAGGCCTGGATAAGGAAAGAATATAGTAAAAGAATTATGAGAGAATTAGGCTCTAACTACATGTACAACCATAACCAAAAGCTTATTTTAAATAGATAATTAATGAGATCCTCCACTGAAATCTAAAGCTTTATTTGGATCATGAATATTTTCACACTTACAGCAAAAATTCATATTCCTTACCAATTTATATAGCTTAAAGGTCAGTCTTACCTCTCATTCTGCTGTGTGACCAGAAATGATATTTGCCTTAAGTTTGAGGAGATTTGGCTATAAAGGTTTGTTCGGCTCCACCCCTTGCTTTCTCTAGGTGAGGACACAACTTGCATGTTTTTGATCCAGTGATAAGAAATATGTAGGACTTGCATTATCTGACATCTGAAGCATATTGTATTATGTGGTATTACTCCCATAGACCTGGAACCAGTGCACAATTACAGTCCAGATCAGATCTACTGGGAGTAGAGCAGTTGATCTGATGCTAACCACAATGCTCCAAAGAAATTCTGAAGCTTAGGAGACCATTTGGGATTGTCTGCTACATTCAGCATTGTAATCTCAACTGCAGCTCACTTCCTGGATGTTTCCAAACCCTGAAACTGAGACTCCTTCTAGTCTAACTAAAATCCAAATGGTCACAGCATGCATTTATTTTATAAGCATTAATCCAGCAATTCAAATATAATTTCCTACTATCATAGGACTTTTGCTATATTATATTTTTTAGGCAGATCTATAATAACAGCCATAACGTTATGTTTAAAATAATAAAGATCAGATTTCTATGATAAACTTTAGATTTTCTCAGAATTAGATACAATACATAAATCATTGTAGCCTTATTCCATGTATCCAAATAAAAAAAATAAAAAAAACATATGCAGATGACAGCTTCTGTTCCTTTCTTGTCTGAAATGGAAAAGGGGAAAAGACTGTTTGAACTGTGAGACTTGCTCATTTATGTTTTTCCATCCAACCCTCTGTCACACTGAATTTCTAATTTAGGCTTTGCCTTATTTAGATTTCCATTTATAGCATGACACATGACAAAAAAAACTGGACCAGTGTGATTACTACAGAAATAGCAGGTACAGACTAATCTAAATGATTTCATTCGTTTAGTCATTCATTTTAGTCATTCATTTGAAATCATTTGTCACTGAATCAGTTGTAAAGGTTCTATAAATCTTTCTTACAATCCCAGCACACCCAAGCTGCCAATATTGGAAGCCTCAATCAGCCATAAATGATTCTGTTTAAAGAACAGAACCACTGTCATGAACCTATTTTACCTATTTTATGACTTTTGAACTTTTATACTCCAATCTGTATAATCTAACATCTAACAATTGCCTATTCAGAAATCATATCTTTAAGCTCAGGGTTTGGGGCCACAGTTTAGTGTTAACACATTTGCTTTGAACCTCTACGGTTGGAGTTTGATTCTCATGTGGGCGAAGTTTGCATGTTCTCCCATTCATTAGGGGTTTCCTCCCTTGTCCAAAGCCACCTGGTGCCTTGTCCAGGGTGTATCCTGCATTGTACCCATGGGATAGACTCCACATTTCCTGCCACCATGTGTAGGATATGCATTTTATATAAACTTGGTTATAGGGAAAGACTCAAATATCCAAGACTCAAGTATGCAGATAAATTTTCAAGACTCAAGTATGCAGAGATATAGGCAGAAATCAAATGAGATACAAACTGAAAATTAAATCAATATTAGATTTATTTTATTCTGTTTTTACAATTAATTAGTGATTGAATGTTAAGAAAATTGTTTTCATAAAGTATTAACGGTGTTAAATAAGAAATCTCTGGTGTACATCATGTGATGACACCATTTTTGATTTCTTATTGTAATAGGACATAAGTGAAGGTCTCCTTTTTATCATCATTTATTATTTTCATACTCATCAATCCAAATCTTCAGACAAACTCATCAGTGTAAATTAAAACAGCCTCTAAATAGTTTATGTATTTATACAGCTGGGTGGAGGTTTTCTGCATTTTCAATATCATTAGAAAGATTGATGTTTGTAATTCCATTCACTGAGACTTGTAGAATCCTCATTAATTAGAATTAAGTGAATTTTGTTTTTTTTCCTTCAATTTGTCAAATTGTTTTTAACTATTACCCCAGCATCAAACCCCTGTACGTATGTTGGAAATGTCTCAGTGACATCTAGTGGTGGATCTATTCACTTCAGTGACATCAAAATCAAAGGTCTCGGTATGTTAGCATTTAACTGAAAACTAAGTAAGGCAAACAGTGCAGCATCAGTCAAATGCTGTAGATTCAGAAAATAAGGATCTTCATCCGCCTTCCTCACTCAGCCCAGCTGGCAAACAGTTATGGTAGAACCCGCACCAGACCAGAAGCGGAAACCAGGATAGAGAGCTCTGCTAAATTCTGTTTCAACAGAGCAGATCTGATGGGCCTGGTTGTGAGAGACCCTGTAGAAGGCCAGCACACCTGCCTGCTGGTCCAAATAGACCCCGATGCGTCGGGCTTTAGGAGCAGCAAGCAAGGTTTCCTTTCCTGCATGCCACAGAGAGAAGGCTGTGCCTGACCAGTACAGGCTCCATGAAAACTCATTATGGCCCAGTCTGGAGCTGTCATCTGCTGTGGAGCGCTTAATATCTTTATAGGTTACACCAATAGTGACCTGTGGAGACCATAGTGCTGTATTAATACAATCGCAGTGTTTTAATCATCGACTACATGCTAAATCTGTTATAATTAAAACTAGTAGAGAGCTGTCAGATAATTAGTGATATATTTAAGTAATCGCATGGGTATACATAATGTTTCCTCAAATAACATGAATGCACATATTTACTTCTGTTATCTGTTCAAAATGATGTCTACAGTGTATTTCTTTTCACAGGGATTCAAGTTGAATACGTTCTAGTGAATATATTAATGTACCTTCTGTCCGGTCCATTCCACCTCCCAGTAATAAGGGCTTCCTGCCAAAGGCTCCTGACATATGACCTGTCTCCAGAAGACAAAGCGTTCAATGTGCTCTGGGTAATTCTGATTTTCAGCCCGGAGCGTGGCCTTGCGATCTCCATCAGACAAGCGGATGTGACGATAAGCACTGTTGCGGTCCATTGTGGGCTCAAAGTGGACTAAACAGGAAAGGTTGTTGTTTAATAACACACCTTTTCTACATTGTATAAATTATGTGTTATAGCATGTTTTAAGAAACTAGTCAATCATAGATATTTATTCATTAGTAATTTTTTTTTTTTGTCAAAATCATATACTTACATTTTAGCATTTCCTCCCTTGATTTAGGTGCTGGATTTTCTGTACATGGTGAAGTCAATTTCCTCTCTAAAAATAAGACAGCAGTTACATTTGTTGAAACCACAAACAGATCCTTTTCCATTAAATTTTTATTATACCTGCACTGCGTATATACACAGTATATACTTACCTGAATTGGCAGAGGATGCTGCAGGATGATGAAGAGATGTGCTTTTAGGTTGATTGTCACTGTTGTTGGATCCAGATGTCATTTCAAGAGCTAAACAGAAAGCGGGATAATATGCATTCATTCTATTACAAATTTCAAGTAACATTATATCAGCAAAATGTGCTGTATTTATGGGCTGTTGTGCATTTACACTGATTTTAAGTAAGAGGTCATGAAGAATGTATAGTAGCAAAGTATACAATATACAAAAAAGTATACAAAATACAACAAATGAAAACATGATTGGCAAATTCAATTGTTCCATAAAGAAAATTTTTCTTACCTGTATTTTGTGAAGCAGCCTGCAAATTATTGGGATCAGGACATTTCTCTGCTGCCTGAGAATTTTGTGCTGTTGCTGTTTGTGCATCATTCACTACATACAGTAACAAAGATTTTAAAAATGCATTGTGGTGGATTCAATTTAATAGATAAATGTTACACTATTGCAATTTCTTACAAGTATGATACTTCTATTCTACACTAGATAGTGTGATACTTCTATACTATTCTTGAAATGTCATTTCAAGGATTTCCATCATTACACTTCAGTGAATAACAATAATGATTAATAGTGAATTAAGATATTAAACAGAGAAAATATTTCTATTTTTGTTAGACATATGCATTCTAGCTCTCCCAGAATACATGGTGCCAGATTGCTTGAGCAATCATTGCTTATTCCTTCTGACATATCTTTTGTGACTCTCCTTTTGTCCACAGTTTTATGAACACAGAAGGACATAAATTACATAATGTGTTGTTCTAAAAAGCTTTATTATGTATTATGTATTCTTAAACATTCTGTACTGGGCAGGTTCTCACCAGCTCTGAAGATATTTGCCAGGCTTCCTTTACAAAGGTCATGTAGTCCTGCTCTGAAAGCTCCAAGAGCTGATCTGATCCCAGACTCTACTGACTCTGGGGGTACAATCTCCAGCTGTGCATTTCCAACCACATCCACACATTCTGTAGTGTCAAGTGTCTGCCATGGATAAGCATCAATGAAATAAAGGATTTAAAATAGGATAATATGTTAAATACAGTTACATATATAAAATACTATTTGGTTGATGAATGATTTAGCTCATTTTGCTGTCTTTCGACTGAGAGAATACAACTAAGCAATTGCCCTATGATCAGTAGCCAAATATACTTAACCACTAAGCCACCACTGCCCCATAAACCCCATGAATGAATTCCGTACAGACATGCACTACAAAGCATACTTACATTACAAACAGTACTTTTCTAATAAAATACCTTGAAATCTGAGGTGAGGCTGATTATACCTTTAGGAATTGAATGGAGTCCTGAGATTTAGATAGTCTGTTTAGCTCTACATCTTGCTTGTATAGTTGGTTGATCTCCTCCCGTAGTTTATAGCCGTGGTTCTCTGTACGATGGTACCAGGAGGCCTCATAGCCCTGAAGGAGTTCATTTACTTGTGAGCTCATCAACTCCACATTCTTCATCACTTCACCAAAAACCTCCAGATTTTCTGTCTGCAGCCCCTGAATAGCAGTCTAACACAAAAGAAATAGAAGCAAGAGTTTGTACCACATATCCAATAATTGCCCATAGTCATTATGTCACCTCCTATTTTCTTAACAGAGCAGTTACATGGAGTAATATTTAAAGACCTTTCCTTCATGATCAGTTGTACCATACAGGGTCTAACTCTAAAATTAAACAAAATGTTGTAGGGATTAATCTTACCTTCTTAGCTTGAAAAATCTGTGGTAGTGTCTGAATGATCCTCTCTCTTTCTTGAATACTTCCTAGTATCTTCGCCTTCTTTTTTGACAGCTCTTGCTGCTCACAAAAATAAATCAATAAATTAACTAGGTCAAGTATTTTTGACACTGTTCCAAAGGGATATCTTTAAAAATGTGGTTTAAAAAAATTCTTGTTAAAAAAAAAGAGAGACATTATAAACAAATAGAATGTACAACAACATAGAATGTTAGCAATTACCTCCATTTCTTCGTCTGGATTCACCACTCGATGACCCTTATGTTCTATGAGACTACATTCATCACACACAATTTCTTTATCATCACGGCAATAGAACTCCAGCACTTGTTTGTGTAAAGGACACAGCTTGGGTGAAGTGGAAGGGAGCTGAGGATATAATCCTCCCTGCACTGTGGTCTTTTGATCAGGTCCTGTAGTTTCAGCAGACCTTTCTGCTGCTGGCTGGAGAGGAGGGTTCACTGACACAACAGCACATGGATTTAGAGAAGAACACACAGCTAAGGACTTGTCCTGTTCTCCTACTTGAAGTTTCTTCATTGCTTCCATCAACATGTTGTTTCTTCCCAGAGAGGGCCTGGGATTGAAAACCTGTCTACATTGAGGACAAGAGTACTGACCCTTAGAAGCTTTATCCCAATGTTTCTGGATGCACTGAAGGCAGTAGGTGTGACCACAAGGAATCGTAGCCGGGTCACAAAGTATTTCCAAGCACACAGGGCATGAAAAGTCGTCTGAAGTGCAGCTGAATGTAGCCATGGCAGGGAAGGAAGGCCAAGGGTCCCTGTAGATCATGAAACAACCTAGTTTTCCAAAATACAAGACTTTTATTTTAAACCTAGTGTGGGTGGACTTGATGACTGGTATAACAGGTCTGTTTCCATGTATGTAATGGGCGTGGTTGGTTTTAAATGATGTAGGCTGAGAAGAATTTGAAAATGCTGATTGACTGGTTTTACAATCACTACGTAATTCACAGTGCATACTAGAAGAAGAATCCTATAAGAATTAGCACTGTTTAGATTGAAGGAAGGCTTTTTTTTCAGTGGGGAAAGTCTTGAAAGCAGAAAAAATGACATCAAATCACATCCCAAGGAAGAAACCTTCTTTTTCCTTTACTTACCATAGGCAGGAATATACAGCAACTGAAAAATAAATAAAATGAAAATGTAAAGTGTTCTATTGTTTAAAAAACTATTATTCTCACTGGATAAATGCTAAATTACAAAATGTCAGTGTAAAGCTTATGATTAGTAATACTTTTAACAACACTAACATATGATTTGTTAGTCTGTAAAATAGCCATTTGCTGATATTTGTAATTAATAATAAAAAATAAACTCGTGTTATCTATTAATATAAAGATAATAATTATGTAAGATAAATATTTAATTGCCAGTGTTTTAAACTTTAAAGGAAAATAGAGTTCAGTATTTATCAACTTGGACCATTAAGGAGGGACTTTTTTCAAAGTAGTTTATCAATTACTATAACATGGGCATTTCGAAGGATCTGGCAACCAGTGTTTCAGCGGAAAAGCTTGTGTGTTTATGCCCAAGGTGAGTGACTGAATACAGCTGAATGAGCCTTTTAATTTCAGTGTACGATTGTTTTTAATATTCCTCACTTTGTTCAGGTACAAATGTTACCAATAAATAAATAAATAAATAAAATAAAATATCTCGGTCAAATGACCGTTAACTTAGCAATGAGTTAGCGGTGTCGTGCTAATGCTAATGACAGTTGTAACTGTGTAAGGAAAATTATCTCGGTTATATCCATTTATTATGTAGATAAGTATAGATTGTGTCTGACATTTCTTTCCGAGGGACTTACAGACCTGTTGTTAATCTGTTAGCAGATTAATGTTACAAAAGCTCATAGTGAAAGCCGCCATTATTTAGGTTCATTAACACCAACCAAAGCTAGTTACATGAATTTTCAATAGATTCACTAATATAAGTGTGCTACTGAACACTAACTTCTCTAGCGTCTGTTCAGCCTGAGTGAAACACTATTCATATGAGAGTACAACGAGTATACATTCGTTACGTCTGGGAAATTTCACAGAGTTGAGAATGAAGCTGACATTTCTATAAATTCTGCTTTTCTGCACTGTTTCTCATTTTTTTCTTTAACACGGCATAGGTTCCTTTACGGCGTAGGTTCCTTTACAGCGTAGGTTCCTTTACCGCTTAGGTTCCCTGAGAGCGTAGGTTCATTTACCGCTTAGGTTCCCTAAGAGCGTAGGTTCCCTAAGAGCGTAGGTTCCCTAAGAGCGTAGGTTCCTTTACAGCGTAGGTTCCCAAAGAGTGTAGGTTCTTTTAGAGCGTAGGTTCCCTTAGAGCATAGGTTCCTTTACAGCGTAGGTTCCTTTACAGCGTAGGTTCCCAAAGAGTGTAGGTTCTTTTAGAGCATAGGTTCCTTTAGAGCGTAGGTTCCCTTAGAGCATAGGTTCCCTTAGAGCATAGGTTCCTTTACAGCGTCGGTTCCCTAAGAGCGTAGGTTCCTTTACAGCATAGGATCCTGTACAGCATAGGTTCCCTAAGAGCATAGGATCCTGTACAGCATAGGTTCCCTAAGAGCGTAGGTTCCTTTACAGCATAGGTTCCCTAAGAGCGTAGGTTCCTTTACAGCATAGGTTCCCTAAGAGCGTAGGTTCCTTTACAGCATAGGTTCCCTAAGAGCGTAGGTTCCTTTACAGCATAGGTTCCCTAAGAGCGTAGGTTCCTTTACAGCATAGGTTCCCGAAGAGCGTAGGTTCCTTTAGAGCATAGGTTCCCGAAAAGCGTAGGTTCCTTTACAGCATAGGTTCCCTAAGAGCATAGGTTCTTTTACAGCATGACAGCATGGGTTCCTGTACAGTATAGGTTCCCTAAGAGTGTAGGTTCCTTTACAGCGTAGGTTCCTTTACAGCGTAGGTTCCCTTAGAGCGTAGGTTCTCTTAGAGTGTAGGTTCCATAATAGCGTAGGATCCTTTACAGCATAGGTTCCCTTGCAGCATTGGTTCCCAACCCTGGTTTTGGGCTGGGCTGTTAATTAGCTAATTAGTCGAATCAGGCATGATAATAAAATATGTAAGCCTGGGGATACTTGGTTTTAAAGGTTGGAAATCTGTGCCTTATAGCCAAAACATTCTTCTTTGTATTCTGTCTGAGAGTCCACATGTTGTATCCATCTATCTTTGTATATAAGCTCTTGTGGAACTCATGTTGCCTCTTGTTCTCATCAGGATGTTTAGGAGTGCTCGGTTTGTGACATCAGCATGCCTACTGGGGACCCATAGATCACTGTTTGTGACACTCAACAACACCAAGAAAAATCTTGGCGAAACAATGTGCAATAACCTCCTCAGCCAGCCATTTTGCATGGTCAGTGGTGAGAGAGGGCCACACAGGATTCATCATTATATATCTGCGCCAAACAGCAGCAAATATGTTTCACAAAAACCCTTTTGCATTAACACAAGCTGCTCCATCAATCCTGAAAACGCTAATGACTTTCGAACGGTGCGTAAAATACCTATCTCTGTACAGTATTGTTCATATACCAATTTTTCAGATCATTTCATACTCGGGGACTGTGTTCTTAACAAGTGCTTACTACCTGAAAACAATACTAGCAAACACAGACGTTCTACGGATAAGTGGAGAGAAGATCTAAACAGAATCGGTAAAAGTACAAAGATCTACCATGACATAGGGAGCACATCTTTCACTAAATCACATGAGTTCACTAAAGGGCTCTGGACTTCCTATCATGAGCAATGGCGCTATAGTGGACCTCTAAAAGCCCAAAAGTGTGGTTTGCACAGGAGAGTTCCACAGCAGGCTGCCTTTGAAGACTGTCTATCAGCTAAGAATGAAGAGCGCTGCAGAGAACATCTGCATTCCAACATGGCACTGTATGAGAAGAAGAAAGGGAAGAGTTGGGCAGCTGTGCTTGTGTCTCTGTGCACAGTAGGGGGAGAGCCTGCCTTGCTCTTCACCCTTAGATCCAGCACACTGAGGGGAAAACACAAAGGTGATGTCAGGTATGTTGGATTTGTTCTCATAGAATATTTACCAAACCACACCTGATGGCATACCACATATGTGGCATAAAATACACAGTGGATTGAAACATATCCCAAATCTCCTTCAATGCTTCAATGACCTGCATTATCTCATCTATATGTCAAAAAGAGAGGTTACAGTAAGAGAGAAGTGATTTGCTTGATCTAAACTTTGAATTAAAATTACTACCCTATTATTAATCTATTATACTTTGCAAATATGAATTTTACAAACAGTTACAAAATATTGGCAACAATGACTGCATATATTTTGCTGAAATTGTTAGGAATTATGAATTTTTTTTCTGCCTTACACCAGGTTAAAGCTTATAGTGAAGTAAAGTTACCTAATTATTATTTGCCATAACAGCAGACTTAATAGAGATCACCTTTGGCAGGGGAAAACAATTTTATTCTATCTACCTTTTGTTATACTGTACTATATGGAACATGAAAATAAATGTTCTGAAATCTTATTTTCAGTGAACAAAATAGCATTCCACAATATTTTCTAGTGAAGTTCTATTACACAAATTCAATCGAGTTCTATTACACAAACACTGCATTTAAAAGGTTTATTATGTATACTATCAACAAGCCTTTGTTTCTGTGTTAAGCAATACTTTAAAGTTATTGCCTTATAAAAACAATATTTGCTTAATAGCTCATTTAAATGGTATCTTCATATTTGATGGAAAATTTTATTTTAGATGGAAAACATTTTCCTTTTTTTGGTGCAGTTTTGCAGGAGGAAAGCAAGACCCCTCTGACAGAAACATTGTGGAAACTGCACTGCGGGAAGCCAGGGAAGAACTGGGGATTGATGTGACTGAAAATGAAGTGTGGGGGGTTCTGAAGCCCCTGAATGATTCAGTGAGTCAAAAATATTGAGGGATCAAAACCTAATCATCTGTAACATGAGGTGCAAAAGACTTTTACAGACATGGCTGTTATGGTTGTTATCTAATCCATAACAGTAACACACTTGAACACTATTTTAAATGAACTTTAAATGGGTTATGAATATAATGCGTATACCGTATTTTCCGGACTATAAGCCGCAACTTTTTTCCCACGATTTGAACCTTGCGGCTTAAACAATGACGCGGCTAATATATGGAGTTTTATAGTTTTTTATTTAAAAAAACACATTCTGTGACGTGTTCAGTTTTTTTGCGGCATGAAGCTTTCATTAGACCAATGAAATTTGCCCAACGGGTTAAAGGTAGGGTCTCCGATGTTTGAGAAATGCTTCAGAAAACTCAGTCGGTACCACAAGTTAAAAATCACAACAAAAATCAAACCAAACGTGTAGCCAATGAGCAGAAAGGTGCGGGTTTTGTCAATATGCGGCATAGAGAGTGTTAAGTGCGCATGTGACATTAACAGGAAGCGGTTTTAACATTGACATGAAGGATAAAAACAAAGAAAGAAAGCGAAGAAAGGCTTACGATAAGGCAAGAGGTAGAACGCGGATGTAGCTGCCTCTCTACATTACTACGATAGAGAAGAGGTGTTATTTGTGTAGTAACAGCGTTTAGCTCAGGAGTTATTGACTCGGGAAACTCGAATCTGTGAATATGCGTCCAACTTCCCGCTCTTTCAGTTCTCTCCAGCGCTGGAAAGCTGATCCTATATTAACACGTCCTACTTCTTGCCTTATAGGAGGAAGATAGTGACCAATGACTTTCTTGGTAGGCTACTGTTTACTGCTATTTTTTTATTTTTTGTTACAAGCCGTGTTTCGTTAAAGCCTGTTTATTTTTGTTACAAGCTGTGTTTCGTTAAAGCCTGTGTAAAGTTAATTTGTTTCAATGTACCTGTAGGCACCTGCGGCTTACAGACATATAGACGCGGCTTATTTATGTTTTTTTTTTTTTTTTTTTTTTTTGTGTGACTCATAACACTACTGGCAGCATTACCCTGTTCACTACCATTAGAGTGTACTGTAGCCATGGGGGGTGGGGGGTGTTCTCCAAGTGTTTTGGTAGGTGATATATGTCAAAGTAACACCCACCTGAATGCCAGTGTATCATGGTGGCATCTCTTCCCATCACTATACCGCCTCTTACACAGCAAACTGTAATACATTGTGTATTTTGACACCTTATCATATTCAGAGTTAACATTTTCAGCAATTTGTGCTTCAGTAGCTTTTCTGTGAGATCAGAGAGCCTTCTAGACAGTAATTTCTCAAAAGTCATTTCTCAGAGAAAAAAAAATCCAAGCACACCTAAATCATGTGCTAAAGTGTGTTATGTTAAAATGTGCTGTTTAAAAGAATTGCTTGAATGAAATGATAAAAAATTACCCATCATTCAGCATTTACAAAAGTTCTCTTCCATTATCTTTTCAGTCAGGAATGATGATTGCTCCTGTTGTAGCTAACCTCGGGCCGCTAGAGACTCTGTCACTTCGTCCCAATCCAAATGAGGTAAATAATTTAGTTGAAATGTTTGTCCTCAGAAGATTACTTGAATTGCTTCAGTTGTCTTTTTCTATGTCCCGAAGGTGGATGAGATCTTCACCCTGACTGTTGCCCATCTATGCAACCCTCAAAACCAAGGCTACACACATTTTCGTACTGGTAATCGCTATGGATACACACTTCCTGTGTTTCACAGTGATAAGTATAGAATCTGGGGCCTGACTGCAATAGCGTTGAACCACACACTCAAACTCCTCATGCCGGCATAGTGGCTGTAGGGCCAAGTTTATGTCCTTAAAATAATGTTCAAACTTTTAGCGATGACATCAGTGTGCTTGTTATAATCAAAACAAACTTTGAAATTTTTGTGCTGAAGGAACATAATTTTAAACTTGTGTTGTTTACTGTGTTTAACAATAAATGTTTTTTTGATTAGCTTCTTTAAGAAAAACTGCTCAAATCTTTCAAGAATGCTGCAACAATACACAAATATCTGTAAGCATTTGCAAGTGGTTGAATTTATTGCTTTAAAAAAAAATAGCTGTGTGGAAAACAATTGATCTACAGCCAACACACTTTTTACAGATTCTATATGTCTGCTTTTATATTTCCAATTATTCTCATATAATGTGTATTATCTGTTGACTATAGGAACTCCTCCAAATTTAATAAGTGTGGGTAAAAGTGAACTCCTTTATTGTAGCAGGAAAACTGACAATAATTAACTGTCCAACTTACTTCTATACAATTCATAATATACAGGGCTGTGTTGGATTGGTTAGATTATTCTACTGACTGTAGAACCTACTAAACCAGAAGAAAAGTTCACATTTTCTGTAATAGCATCTTTTAGAAGAGCATTCATGTATTCATTCAGCTAACTATTGAGAGGGACACAGTTGTTTCCTCCCAAAGAAAACACCATGAGCCCACAGAAATTATTGCCAGCCACCAAAGCAGTTCATCATTTTTTTATGCTTTTCTGAAACATACTTATGGATCATATGGTACAGATCAGGAGAAAAGATGCAGATCCCAACCACACTTTAATTCTGCAAACTAAAAGGGTATGATTTAAATACAATTCATGCCATAGTAGTATATGGGTATGTTATAAAAGTATATTCTTGTAGCACTCACAAAAAACTCAAATCTGAAGCAAAAATTCAATAATGTGTCATGGTTTGAAATGAATCAGAATGTGTTCTATGGCACAGAGCATTGCTTGGGGTTCTGCGAGTCAGGCAGCAAGTGACAGTTAAAGGACCAGTTAAGGTTAAAGAGCGCCAGATCCATTGCACACTGCTGCTCTGCTGCTGAACACACGGAGCTGCACGGCTGCAGCACACCAGCCTGCACACTGCACTGCGGCACAAATAGCGCACACACCAGCTGCTGCAGGGGCTTAAAACAGTCCAACTCCATCAGCACCTGGTCAAAGAGGAGCATGTAGATATACAGTATGACAAGATACAACACATCAAACATTACAAGCAGGATTCTGGGTGTTGTTACCTACAGTGTACTGACGAAGCACATAAGCAGCCTCTGTCTGATCACTAATGGAGAGCCATACATTGGGGAAGGATGTGAGATTATAGCTCAGACCTTGGCACATCTCCACCTGAATGGGTTCACATGAGGAAACTGTAGCAGACAATGATTCAAATTGTAAATTGGCCATGAAGGAGAAATATCTAACCCAAGTAATATGGAATGACAGTACATTGGAGTGAACTTGAGGCTGCATAAAGCAATAATTACCTAATTTCCATATTATACTACATCAGTGCATTAATATGAAATCAATGATGCATAACGTCTGGTGTTTTCATTTTTATTGAAAATAAATATGTATTATATAAAGAATATACATTATATTATCTGCTGGAATTGTTATGGCAAGAAGCAACATTTTGTAACAATATTTGAGCTGCACAACCTTCTTTAAGATGGATCGGAAGACTTTATACGTTTGTGAACGAAATATCTGCGGATATACATTTTCTAATGCCATTAATAATCATCAAATAAACATCTAACAACATCTGATAACGGTAATGTTACTGATTAGTATCACTGATAGTAACCTGAGGTTGTTCTTATGCAAACTATTCGGCCAAAAGCTTGACCACCTGACCATTATACCTTTTTTTTTTTTAATCTCATTGCAGATTTTCCAACTTTGATGTCATCATAACCTCCATCTGTTTGTTTATTCAGCCACAAGAGTATTAGTGAGATATGGCACTGATGTTATTTGAGAAGGCTTGGGTCCAGTTACCATTTTAGTTCACTCCTAATGTGTATCTTGGGGTATAAGTCAGGGCTCTGTGAACACCATTTCTCCAATCTTGGCAAACCATATCTTTATACACCTCACAGAGGCATTTGTCATGCAGGAACAGGTTTGAATCTCTTAGTTCCAGTGAAGGGAAACAGTAATTCCACAGCATAGAAAAGCTTGCTAATCATGTAGGCCAAATGTGGCAACTGTTTGGTGAATAATGTGATGGTCAGATGTCTAGAAACTTTTGGATTATATAGTCTTTGACTTATGCTCTATATCCCATGGTAAACAGTGTCTATAATTTTGCTACATTGTTGTTGTTGTTTTTTTTGTTTGTTTGTTTTTTGTTTTTTTGCTTCCCCCCCAATGTCTTTAATATTTGCTAGTACAGTACTTGTGTGTTTTTATATATTTTATTATCTTTATAATTTAAGATTTTAGACCAAAAAAAAAAAGTTATATTATGTAACATATGTATCTTAGCACGTGTTCTTACTGAAAGGGGGATAGGTGGAGTTGCTGCAGTTTTGCTCATCTGAACCATCTGCACAGTCATTCCAGCCATCACAGAGCCAGTCACGATGCAGACATTCCCCCGTGCCACAAGCAAACCGCTCTGGACTGCAGCCAGCTTAACAGAGTAAAATGAAATCACAAACATGAAATGTTATATCTTCATAATTCTCTATAATTAAGACGTGATAATTCACACTTTATTCATGGTAGTAATAGTTGTTTATATTGTTTGATAATAATTTATTAAGTTTATTTGTATCTTGTCACTTGTTTTCCAGAACATACTCTATACAAAGATAATTGGTCTTGTTGTGTTGCACAAAAGTGACCTATCAAGTGTAAGAATATAGTCACAGCCCATATAATACTCACTCTCTGTGAGAGAGATGACCCGATATGAGGCATAAAAGCCGATGTCAGCCACACCTTCATCAGCTACAAACAACACACTCATCATGTGCCCAGTGGAGGTAAGGTCAGGAGGGAGGTCTGAGCCACAGTATCTGTAGCAACCATTAGAGAGAAATACTGTACACTCTTTTATCAAGTGGAATAATACGAGGTGTAAATGGTCTAGCTGGCTAACACAATAGTACCAGCAAGGGTTGTAAAGTAAGAATCTAGACAATGGTATGAATAAGTGAGACTTTCTTTCTAGCCTGGACTGTAGTTTCAAGTGAAAAGTGTAATGAACTCTAGATTTCATCTCCGTTTGCAGTTATTTTTCTGCGTGTTTTGCTAACAAATGTGTAGCATGTGATGTGTACAGTGATAATAGATGTGCAATACAAAAAAATATAGTATTTTTTTCAGGCATCTGTATGGTGCTGGTGGGAAGAAATATGAAGGCTGAAGAGGAATGTAGAGAAGGCATTCTCACCTGCTTAGGATATTACTGTCTGCCGTGTTGCTGCTGTCATGAACCTCAACATAGTCAAATTCACAGTTATCTTGAGTTTCCAGGCTGAAGTTGTGGAAACTCAGTTGGATAACTTGGCCTTTCTCTGCAGATATAAGCCACGTACAGTGCTGAGAAAGTGCAGCAGAGATATATGGATAAAAGTAAGACTCCATTCATACCTTCATGTGACTTTGTGTAGGATTGATTTCTTCATTATTGTTTGCTTCTCCAGTTAACTGTGCAAAACATTTGATTATATTCAAACACCATTTTGGTATTGTTCCTTTTTTTTTTTTTTTTTTTTTTTTTGCTTTCCTCTAGAAAAAAATATTACATTCATATTTTTAAAAGCACCATATTTGGCAAACACAAAGTGTGTTATTCAAAGGGATTTTGGTTTGAATCTACTGTATACATTTACTACACAGTTTTCCTTTTAGATTGAGATGATTTGGACATGTGCAGAGGAGTGAGATAGGTTTTATATATATAAGGATGTTGGAGATGGAGCTGCCTGGTAACAGGTTAAGTGGAAGGCCAAAGAGGAGATATATGGATGTGTTGAAACAGGACATGAAGTTAATTGGTGCGAGAGTAGAGGATGCCAAGGATAGAGTTAGATGGTAACAGATGATTCAATGTGGCGACCCCTAACAGTAAAGGCAGAAAGTAGAAGAAGAAAAAAGACTACACAGTTTTCTTTTATTTCAACAAATAAAAGATTCAGAGTAGTATTTTAAAAAAACAATCAAGGTATTTTATTAGTCAATTATCTGTTCTCATTACTAGATTGCTGGAAGTGGATCTAACCTGCTGGTGAGGATATGGGTTTGGGTGATTTGGACTGGACAGTGAACCACTTGGACCTGTCTTTTCACCACCACAGTCTGCAGAAATACAGAAATTATAAGAGACAGAACTATTATTTCTTGTGCTAAACCTGTAATACACTCTCCTACATCAAAGTGCATAGTATAGTTAAGCATGTACTAATTAATGTGTGAATTACCCTTGTGTATGCGGCTGCAGTTGGCCTCATCTGTCTGGTCCTGACAGTTTAGCTGGCTGTCACATACAGACACAGGCAACAGGCAACGGCCACTATCACACATAAACTCCTCTGAAGTGCAGCTTTCTGACACCAAACATCATATATTTCAAGAATAATTATTCAAACTATTTTTATACCACAGTATCTTTAACTAGTGATCATGCCCATTAGCTTTTAAACTATAATCACTCTAATATGCACCTATTAGTATTGCTTTTTTATTTATCTTATATAACTGGCATAGTCTGTTTGCTTTTATTATATTGTGTAGCTGGTGCATACAGTTTTGTGTCTTGTGTATTTATTGAATAATGCTGGCTCTGTTGCTTTTATTGGAAGTGTTCTTCCAACATTTAACAGCTTTTGATACCAACACAAAGTACACTTACTTTGCCATGGTAGGATTGCCTGATATCGTACGCTGAAGCCATCACCTGCAATATTGCTATCAGATCGGAATGAAACCCAGACAGTACTGCTGTTAGTGTTCACAGTGGGTGGAGCCACATTACCACAGAACCTAGAAACAAAGGTAGCTTGATGTGATTAATCTGTAGCCTTAATAATCTACTTACTGTACATTTGTATTGATTTACATTTGCTCCATTCCTGTGTGGATTGTTATGTCATGTTATTGGTTAATATCACATTTTTGGAGATATTTGGATGTTTCCTTGTGTTGAAAGGATGTTCAGTATATCTATATAGAGTTGGGCATAAGCAGTTTTTGGTAATCTTATGAAGACAAGCAAGGCTGACCTGGTGACTGTGGTGGTGTGCTCTCCTTCTTCTCTAAGCTCCAGCCAATCAAAAAGACATGGTGCTGGCCCCTCAATGGTCAGGGAGGAGATGTAGATCTGGACCAGATATTCGGGAGACATTCTGATCACCCATACACACATGGAGTTAGGAGGGTATGGGCCTGGGTGGTTGGGGGAGCTGATTGTTCCCTCTAATTCAGTCAGAATCTCTCCACATTCTGGAAGATAGGAGGTTCAAATAACAGATGCAACTTTAAATGATCCTGAAAGAATTTTGTTTTAAAAATAATACATTAAAAAGGCCACAAAATGTACTTGTATATGGGATCGACTCTTTTTCAAGATGTGGCATAGGTGAGCTATATTCAGGAAAAGGAATAGTGGAATTTGGGATAAGACTTTGCTGAACAGTGTTTTCACTCCAGGAGTTTAGAGACAGCACTCTTCCTTCAGCAAGGTCTCCATTCATATCTGTGAAAAAGATACACACACAAAACTCTACACAAACACCTCTTTACACTATCATTACAATATACAAAATGCTATGTATTAGTAAGTCATTTTTGTTGCATTCCATTGACAGATTTACTTTAAATTGACTGAATCATTGGTGGTTGTATTAACTTAACCGCTACACAGTTCACACCACTGGAACACTTAGCTACACTTTGTTAAAAAAAATCATCAGCAGCATTTATGCGGCATACAGTTATCATAAACAAATGCTAATTATTTTGTCCACTACTATTGGACTTAACATTGAAACAATAACATGAAGACACTTGTAAACTGTCTGATTGATCTATATTATTGCTTCAATAAGTGCATGAGTGCTGCTCACTCACGTATGAGAACAAGCCTTAGAGTGAGTCCCAAGACAGCCAACAATAACAGCGCAGCTGCTGAAAACACCAGTGTTCGCCAGCTACACCAGTGCCTCCTCACACATACCACACACAGACCGAACACACTGCTATCTCCTGCAACACATAGCCCACAATGCAGGCCGGTGAGAACAGTGAGGACAGATACTAACCAATATTAATCATTGTAAAATCTTTTCTGATCTGAATCAGGAGTGTCAGCAGCATAATATACACATATACATACATACATATTGCACAAGATCCTATTAATCACTCATACACATAAGCTATAATATACACATTATTTTATTTCTTGGTCATGTATCAAAAAAATCTTTTTTCTACTTTTACAATTAAAATTTTCATAACTTTGTGACAATGCCTATATAAATAGATTAATTATTTCAATATAGAGTAAGCATTTTAAATTGAGAAGTGTACAGCAAAATCGATTTCATGTCATTTCTGAATAAAACCCCTAATTTCAGCGCTACTCAAACAGGTCTTGATCAATCCCATTTTTTTCAGCAAATTATATAATTTGGTTGTGATCTTAACACTGATTGTAACCTAAATATCCCCTGACCCCTATCAGAAAAGTTATATATATTTATTTCTGTAGATTTTTTGTATTGTGTTGAACTGTATTGTATTTTTTCTGATCCTCTGCACATATTTATGAGATATTTCTGATTTTCTCTTAGGAATATTTTCATATTTTTCTTTGAAAAGTAAAAATGTTTTGATTGTTTCAATTGTGATATTTAATTGATTTATCTAATGAAAAGTTAGTCAGTGATTAAAATTTTTATATGCAGTTTTTTTACAGTATTTTTTTTAATAGTTAGGTTTATTATATGTTTTATGTGGTCTATATGGAAGAAAATCGCAATATATTGTATCTTTTTTAAGATTATTTAATTATTCAATATTTGGCAAGAAAATTATAAAATAAATGAAAATATTTTTGTAATTTCAAAAAATATATGTTGTCTTATTTAATTTAAGGGGCAAGTTCTCAATAGAAAATCTTTAGAAATGTTTAAGCTACTGAAAAATATATAAAACAATAGCAATAATAATTTTTCCCAGATGTAAATAAAAACTAATGATGGTGGGTGGTATTTGGTATTTTTTATAAAAATGATACTTACGAGTTGTAGGACTGTTGATACGTTCTGAGGATATGGCAACCTTAAATACTTCCTTGATTTCATCGTGCTCATTGTCTGGCTCAAATGCTGGATTGCAAAATACATTCTGGGAAGGATAAAAAGTAAAGTTCACTGTGCTTTCTGTCCTGAGATGAACTTTGTTCTTATCAGGGATTTCTTTTTATTCTTACCTTATACAAATCTGAGTCATTGATGGATGTTTCAGGGTCTGCCATTTTCTCATTCCAACAAGAATTCTGACACTATTTGTGTTTGCTTTTATCCATAAAATAGAGCAGAAATGTCCAGCAGGGCATGAAATGCATGTTGTAAGTAGACTATACTGTATATTAGCATAGATGTAGGTATTCGTGTTCAAGAGTGCAGTTGCTCAGTTGTTGATTACTCACCATGCTGAAGTTGTTCTTGTTTTGGTGTGGGTGAGAACCTGATATTCTCCTCTGGTATTTTTACAAAGCCAAATCAGCTGAGAGGACTAAGCAGAACAGAATAAGGAGGGGTTTAGGGTCATTTTGGGGCACTTAAATTCCTACTAATGAGCCTAATCATTGAATCACACATGCTCACCACCCATGTACACATACAGTAATATCAAGGCATAGTGACTGGTGTTTACCAAATATTTTAAAATCTTGTATTAGCTATATTCCTATCTTGCTCTCCTTACCTTTATCTAGCAGAGAACTATTTGAATATTTGCATCTTTTAACTGAGCAGAAGTTTTTTGTTTAAAGTTTTTTGTTTTTCTGTAACATGAAAGTCATATTGTGTTGGTTTTGTTCAAATATTTATTTTTGTCTTTCCTCTAATGCTATGTTGCTCAATCCCATTTGTTTTTCCCTAGAAGTTAATGTGTAATCACATCATCAAACACACATATACACAAATGCAGTAAATGCAGTCCACAACTGACACAGAGCTTTAATGTTCAGGTTCATAATGCGCTTCATCACTGCTTGTCTGTTAAGTTTTGCTCTTTGTGTTTTTATTGGTAAAGGTAAGTGCTGCAGTTCTACAATACTCTCTGCACTAAAAAGAATTGTGTAAGTCAGGAAACCGTAATCATATTTGTTTGTTTTTGCAAACAAGTATTATAAAACTCTATCAGATTTAAGGTAGCAGTAGAAGAGCTAGCGACCAATAGTACAACAACAAATTTTACATACTGTTTTTCTAATTTATGATGGACTTTTAAGGTGGATAATATTTTGTAATACCTTGTCTGTTAAACAGTAGGTAAAAACATATTTTGTCTTTTATTGTTTAAGGTCATTTATTAAAATATTGATTACAAATGCAGTATCCACTTTATCAGGAACACATAAACTTGCTAATTTATGCAGTTATCTAAACAACCAATCAAGTTGGAGCAGCAAAATGCTTATAATAATGCAGAGGTGAAGAGCTTTAGATAATGTTCACATCAAATAACAGAATGGAGAAAAAGTGTGATCTCTTTGACCTTAACTGTGGCATGGCTGGTGTCAGAAGGGCTAGTTTAAGTATTTCAGCAACTGCTGATCTGTTTGGATTTTTACACACAAGTCTACACAATAAAAAAGACTTTAGAGTTTACAAAAAAAGCCATAATAGTTTCTTTCATCTGCAGCCATCAACCACTGCAAAATATCTAATCGTGTATTATAATTTTTTTACCCAAAAATCCATAATCCAAAATGTCCATCAAATCATTGGGGATGTAAGATGGCATGTATTAAAATAATGAACAAGCACTATGTATTATAAAATATGTTTATATCTGATTACTTTCAGTTCATGCAGAAGACTATGAAGATGACCAAGACGACGATGATCAAACGTGTAGTATGACAGAGTCCATTATTGGAGGTACGGTAAAATACTCCAACAATGGTTTAGTGAAAAGTGAGGTAACCTACTTCTGCAAAGACGGATTTAAACCCTACCCAATCCCCAAAAAAATCTGCAAACCTACAGGAAAATGGGAGCCAGACATATCCAGGGTGGTATGTGAAGGTCAGATAGTTCTAGATGATAGAAAACTATTATAATATTTGTTTACTTTTTTATTTTCTTTATAAATTTTAATTCTTCTCACATGGATTGTAAAAAAAACTTACATGCATTTTTAGAGGAAATAGATTATGATTATATTGAAGAGCCCCAAAAGAACTGCTCTGTGGCAGAGATTATAAAGGGAGGTGAAGTTTCCTACTCCAATGAAGGATTAGAAGGCAGTGTGCTGACATACCACTGTAATATTGGATACTACGCTTATCCAGTCAGCACCAGAGTTTGTAACCCCAGAGGGGATTGGTCAGTCATGATACTGCCTAATGGCAAGACAGTGTCTACTGCCACATGCAAAGGTAAGCTATTAAATATGTCTTATTGTTTAAACTGTTTTAATCATTTTTCTCATAACTGTTTTAATCTTTTCAGACATTCTTTGCCCAGCACAGCTTCAGCTGGATAATGGCCAGTTTTGGCCCAAGAAACAATGGTTTAAGATTGGAGAAGTGCAGGAATTCTCATGCAGGGAGGGTTTGACCTTGTCAGGTTCAGCCAAGCGGAACTGCACTGAATGGGGACACTGGACTGGTAACCTTCCAGTGTGTATTGATCAAAGTAAGCATCCTCTAGCACCTTGATACTGTTTACTGTGCCATTATGTGTAATGTAAAAACAATTTAGTATACTTTGGTGTTTAAAAGTGTCATGCCTTCATTCATGCAAGTAGGCAAATTTACTCGATAACTCATGCGACTCTCGTGTTTATAATAGCGTTGTTTGCATTTATCGGTACAGTGAGACAGCAGTCTGTCCTTCAGGTTTCTCTAGGTATTTATGCTCCAATATTTATATAAAGAATTTATTGTTGAGTTTAATATATTTCCTTACCGTTGGAGCAGGGCATACAGTTACAAAGCAATAGACAAAGCAGACTTTATCTAGTTTGCAAGAAGGTCATTGACATTCAGCTCTTGCAGACACTGACTGAATGAATAGTAACACAGGAGCAGCATGAAGAACAACAGAGAAGTATTTGTTATAAAAAAAACACACACAATGTATATTTGTTTCATAGTAATTTGACAATAAGAAATCTTTTAAACTCTGAATTGGAATTTCCTGCACATATGGAGGTGCCTGTGTTCAGCATTGAATTTATTTCTGATGTCAAACTCACACAGTACTACTAATGGTTCATTTGAAAGTAGATGCTCTCAAGAATTAGAAGTTTTTCCATAAGTATACTCAACAGTGTCCTGACTAATATTCTAATAGACTTGTGGCGATAAAATTAGTCCTTTGTTTCTAATGATTGAAAATGTCCTGTTATTTGATTTCCATTCCAATGGTGGAAGAAAGGGTTTTGATGATTGATATATTGTTTTGCAGTGTTGCCCAAACTGCATAGACGTCTTGTGACTTAACTGAAAAAGAATCTCCGCAACTATGATCCAAAAAAACAAGTGGAAGCCTTCTCAGAAAATATAGAGGCTCTTATAGCAGCTAAAAAGAGGAGCTCTATGTTATTGCCCATTGTTTTTCAAATAGAACATCAGCAAGTACATATGTGATATTCATGAGTCCACATTCTTCCTTTTACTGTGTGTGCGCGTACTATGAATTGATTTTTGTTGGGATACAACAATATGATCTGATGCCTAAGGTAGTATGAGAATGTTCTGAAGACTTTTTATTCTCCAGCTGATGGCTGTACAGATCCAGGGATTCCGCCTGGAGCTATACGGTCTGGGGAGCGCTTTGAGATCGGTGACCAAGTGAAGTACCGCTGCCAGTCAGGCATGGATCTACTGGGGCCTGAAGTAAGAGTGTGTCTGGATTCAAAAGAATGGAGTGGACCTGAGCCACGCTGCCAGGGTACAACTCTTTTATTGCAGAGTTACATTTATATCTTTCATAATATTTAAAATTATGGGAAAAACATTGTCTTACCAAAATAAAGTTAGTGTTTTACTTTTAACAAGGTAAAAAGGTAATCATCAAGTTAATAATAATACTAACAATAAAGGATACAAGAAAATTACTTATTAATTATTATTAATTAATTTAGAAATTATACTAAATCTTGATTAATTAATTTTTAAACCAGTATAAACTTTTCTTTTTTCTGAGCTGTTTACCATAAATAAAACTCAGGAAGTTCATAAATAGAGACGAATCAAAATCATTCAATTGCATTAAACAGTGCAGCAGTGTTGAAAGATTAATGAACAACAGTATGTCTCTCCAGCCCCCTATGTTTTTGATTTACCTGCAAGTGTGGCTCAAGCCATGGATGGTTCTCTATCTGCTGTAATGGATGTTTCGTTCCCTGAGTTAGAAAAGAAACGTAAGAACACTGCACAAAATTATACCATTAATATTGCAGGTCATTGTTAACAGCAAAAGACTGATTTGGATGTCAGTCTATCAGATAAACACTGACCACTTGTGTATGATTTACATGCGTGTTAAGAAATACAAACATTATTTTAATTAAACATTATTTTAATTAAATCCTAATCTCCTGATCTTTTTTCAGCACTTCTAGTAGCAGTTGCAATAGTAGTAATGATATGATGAATATAGAATAGCAGTAACATGTATTTTCCAACATGTTTACATATGCTTGTGTGTTGCAATGTAAATAATGTTTCTTTCCACCTAACCTAACTAGGGCCAAACTTTGGGAGAAGCTTGAACATAGCAAATGGCCGACTCAACATTTTTATTCTAATAGACACTTCAGGAAGCATTAATAATGATCAGTTTCAGAAGGCAAAGGAGGCCACTGCTAGCCTAATACGCAAGGTTTGTATTGATTTACAGTAACAGATTATATTTTTAAGTCTTACTCTCCACTGGCTATTTAGATTATTATTATTAGACTATGATAGATTATTTAGACGGAATGTCCTCGGCACGCTGTATTATTCATATTTCTCTCTTCTGCAATTTTTCTGTTTTACAGTTAAGTAGCTATGATGTTGAAATGAAGTTTGATATAATTTCCTATGCCAGTGAGCCCAAAGATATTATAACAGTTATGGATTACTTTAGTGACAACACGGATGCGGTCTTGACGAAATTGAAATTGTTCACTCAGACAAGTATGTCACTGATGTTGTTAAAATGTCATTTTTCCAAGCAGTAATTTGCAAAAGTATTAACAGAGTATTTTTATTGCACAGAACATGGGGAAAAGACTGGTACCAATCTTTTTAAAGCCCTCAAAAGTGTGCATGACAGACTTTCCTTCCTCAAGGCAAATAATAAAACTCGGTTCAGCGAGACTCAGAATGTCATTCTCATTGAGACTGATGGTAATTATGAGTTAATAGATCACAAAACATTATTTTTATTATATATTTTTTATTTATTTATTTTTTATCATGCCCCCTAGGCTACTCCAACATGGGAGGTGACCCACAATATATTCTGGGGTTGATTCGTTTACTCATGGGCTACAAAAGCAGTAGTTTTCTAGATAACTCTCACGAGGATCTTCTTGGTTTGCATGATTTTATACTGCTTTGAACTGATTATGTATTTTTATGTATTTTATGAAGAACATTTCAATTGTCTTTATATATATATATATATATATATATATATATATATATATATATATATATATATATATATATATATATATATATATATCTTTATTTTTTTATTTTATTGTGATGTCAGCATTCAAATGTGTTTCTCTTTCCAGATGTCTATGTGTTTGGAATTGGGGAAAATGTTAAGAAGGCTGAGCTGAAAAGATTAGCTTCCAGTAAAATCAGAGAGAGGCATTTCTTTGTCCTTAAAAATTATGAGCATCTTGGGGAGGTGTTCAATAGGATGATCAGTGAGTAGCCACTGTGCATGTTGTGTACATATATTATGTGTAGCTATGTAGTGCACAAATGTAATTTCAAAATGTGTTTAAAAAAAATTATAATGGGGATTTTAGCTTCATAAGAGTCAGTTCAGGCAATGGCTGAGTGCAGGCAACCAGTCAGCAGCCTAATACAACAGTTATGTATTAAACTCCCTGTTTGTTAAAGCACCATTACCACATTAAAGAGTGTTACGTTAAATAGGAAGAGCGTGTCTTTGATGTGTTATTTCCTCTTTCCTGTTTTGTAGATGATACCACTGTAACCAAATGTGGAGTGGCTCAAGAGCTGGTTTCTCTAAGAATCAATGATGATGCTGATTATGATAATAATCCATCTCAACCTGCTTATACCAGGCCTTGGCATGTTTCTATTGGCTGGGTAAGTGAATCTATCTGTTTAGTTTAAACTGTTTTCTCTCTCTTTCTCTCTCTCTTTCTCTCTCTCTCTCTCTCTCTCTCTCTCTCTCTCTCTCTCTCTCTCTCTCTCTCTCTCTCTCTCTCTCTCTCTCTCTCTCTCTCTCTGCAGTGTGTGTGTTTCTGTGTGCGTGTGTGAGGTTTTTCATGATCCTTCATCATTGTCTTGTTCAACTAGCTAGGAAAGCCATGCCAGGGCTCCATTTTGACTAAGGACTGGGTGATCACATCTGCACACTGTCTGATGAGACTAAATGATGGTGTTACTGAATGGGCGAATGCCATGGATGTGAAGATTACACATGGTTTGAATTCTGTATATTATTTTACAGTATAATAAAATCAATCATGTTATTTAAAATGTAAAGGTCACCTATTACAAAATTCTTCATAGCAGAAACAATAAAAAGGTTTAATTTTTGGCTATACTTATGCAACTTTTATTTCAGAAGTTGTTGCAAATGAGTTTCATGCAAAGTTTTTTTTTCCGTGAGACTGTTGTGCCTATTATGGAAAATAGAAATTTTGCTGTATTGTCTTCCATATTTTTGTTTTGAGGATCTGCAGTGTATGATTGCACATAATGATCAGGATATACATGTAATAATTATCTCAGAGTCAAGTCACACCATGTTTTGGGGAAAAAGCATTCCATGGGATGTTTTCCTTCAGAACTAATGGAATTAATGAAATTATCACCCCATGAACATGACCTGTAAATATCTGATCCTTTTTCATCTTTCCCATTGGCGAGGCATTTAAGAAGTGAACTCAAGTATTGTCTTGAGAGTGATGTGATGAGTCCAGCATCCTAACTACTTGAGCTATCTCTCCCTAACCTATCATATACTGTAGCACTCTGTCCTCTTTTCTTGCTTCTTTGTTCCTGTTAGGCAGCAACAACAATGTAGTGTGCATTCACATAAACCTTGGGTGTTCTTCAAATAGTTTACAACAAACAATATCCAGATTATGACAAATCCATGAATTTTCTGAAAAACATACATTTTAATTATCAGCTGATTACATAATTACTGATTACACCAGTTCTCAATTCAGTCCTTGAGTATTCATAAACAGTTTATTCTGCTCCAGTTTCCAGCCTTTATTTTGTCAAAAATACATTAAAAAAATTCTTTCTTTGTATATCCCAACTTCTGGGGTTGGGGTCCGAGCACAGGGTCAGCCATTAAACAGCACCCCTGGAGCAATAGGGGTTAAGCACCTTGCTCAAGGGCCCAATAGAGGCAGCTTGGCAGTGCTGGGGCATGAAACCCGATCAACAACTCAGAGCCTTAACCAGTTGAGCCACCACTGCTCATAAATGCGAAGAATTGATGTTTGTAAAATATTAACTACTTGGTCCAGGTGTGTTAGGAGCATGAGTTCATAAGATAGATAATGGTTTCTTAGCACTGAATTAGGAATCTCTGGTACATATTGATGTCAATACACAAGGGCCTACACTGAGCACCTACTTTTCTTATGTTTCTAGGTGACGGAATTGTAAATGCCTTATTGCTAATCCCTCATCCAGATTTCAACGTCACAAAACTTAAGGACAAGAACGTCAACGAGTTTTATGACTATGATGTTGCACTTATTAAAGTCCTCAAGAGCATTAAACTGTCCTCTAAAGCAAGGTAAAATTGTTTTTTTTTTCAGTTAGTACATAATCTTTTTGTCTTTTGGCCCACTCAAAACTATTATGAAGTAATTATGCATGCGAATTTTTGTTCTTTTTCCATTCAGTTAAAAAATTCACCGCTTTTTCACGTTGCCTTTAACAGGCCTGTTTGTCTGCCATGTACAAAAGCTTCAAATCGAGCTCTAAAGATGAGTTCTGACTCTACTTGCAAGAAACATGGTAAGAACCTATGTATAATAATGTCACATGATATATGGTCAACTTCATAATTATTAGCAGCCTTCATATAACTTCTTAAGCTAATATAACTAAAATTAACAAGCATTTAAATATATGTTAATACTCTATACAGAATAATACATACACACTCATGCCTTTTATATTACATCATTGATCGTCCTGCAGTCTTGGAGTGTTCTCAGCTTTTAGAATTCACTGATATCATTATAGATTCACACATGAGGATGCACTTTCCATTAAATATTCTATAGGGCTGCAAGTCATTTTCAATGTCTTTATAGAAAATTAATACTAGAATAATTTTTTAGAGAGGGGACAGATGATTTATCAAGTAGATTTAGTAGATATTTTAATTTACAAAAATAATGTGTGATCCCATGGTTTTGGAAGGTAGCAATAATTCTGGAGTTGACTGTATATGTTCTTTATCGTAACTAACTGCATGGCTTCTGGCATTTGTGCACAAACAGAAAGTGCACTGCTTGATCTACAGCAGACTCAAGCCTACTTTATCAGTCAGGCGAAAACACGAAAGCCAACCCACATCCAGACTGGAGAAAAGGTGAATAATTTGCAATAAACTGTCAAATATGCAGAAATCGTCCAATTGTGGAATTTTGAAGGACTCTGTTACTATTTCAGCACAACCATTTATGTTCACAGAGAGATGACTGCCTTAAGCAGTACAGACCAGAACCGGCTTCAAACAACCAGGTGTCTCTGACTGATGTGATCACAGACAGGTTTCTGTGTACCGGAGGATCCGAGAAATACCGAGATTATATCACCTGCAAAGGTTGTTTTTTTTTTTTTAATTAAAGTCAAAAACCATAATCACACAGATACATATACCTAATAACTCTTTGTATGCCATAATGATTTATTGTAATCCTCTGTAGGAGACTCTGGAGGTTCACTCTTCCTTCGTAAAGGAATGCGTTATTTCCAGGTTAGTAATTTGACGTTGAGATTTGCCGCTTATAAATCAGGGTAGTGATAAATACACAAAAATTCATGATTTTCCAGTCATCCTGTTAAATAGTTTCAGTTCTCAACAATCTGGTATTTGTTTCTTTATACACTAGGTGGGAGTCGTGAGTTGGGGCACTAAAAATGTGTGCGATTTGTCGACCTCGACTGTTCCTGACCCTCCTGTGGATGCCCGTGATTTCCACATCAGTGTGTTCTCCATTATGCCTTGGCTTAAAGAGCAGTTGGGCCGAGATCTGGAATTCATACCCAACTGAATTAAGCAAGAAAGAAATAAATCTCTTTGGTACCATAGGGATAGTTTTTTTTAATTGTTGTTCCCATCCCATGCTGGTCAAATGATTGCATTTTATTTGATTTTATTTACATACACAAATGGCTGCATAAAGTAGGATTTTAGTTGAACCTTGAGCTCTATTTTGTGATGGATTTCATGCAATCATTTTCTTTAGGTTGGGCACTTTGTTTCTTCAATCAAAGCATTTGAGAGAATTAATAAATTAGATTTTTATGATTTAACCTTTAGCACATTTTCTTTACAATATTTAAACACTAAAAATGTACAAATACCGTCTCATATCTCCATTTATGATGGAGATGACAAATGACAAATACCGTCTCATATCTCCATTTATGATGGAGATATGAGACGGTATTTGTCATAGAAAATGCAGTCATATATTTCCCAGTCATGTTTGCTGGTGTCAGGAGCAAATGGGTGCTGTTTGGAAGAAGTAGTACTACAGTTTGCACAGGATGCTACAAAGTTAAACATTTAATTTACAAAACTGGGGGATGGCAGGACTCTGAGTTCAACCACAAGGTCACTTCAGTATCCTATGACTACCAATGCATACAAGGTTCACTTATTGCTAGAGATATGCCATTTTTCTAATACTTTTGTTAAAGTGTTTGTTAGAAAAATGCAGCTTTTATAAATGGCCATTTCAGTTTGGCAACTTATTTGTGCTCATCTTAAAATACCAGCCAAAGTACAACAAATGAAGTATGTAAATGATACTCACAGATATCAGGGGTTTTTATAATATATAATCTTTATTTCAGTTTCTTTGATACGTCTTGATGTGGAATGTTGCACTATAGGCTGGGCAGCGTGTCCTCAGACAGAATGCACTTGTCAAATAAACTAAAAAGCAATCAGTGTAACCCCTTACATTTTACTTTTGTATTAACAAAATTTTTGACTTACAAAAATTTTCATTGGTGACTTAACTAATGCTAAAACATCAAAAAATATATAGGGTATTTAAAAAAAGAAAAGGAAAAAATTATAAAAACTATATTATGACCAACAACCATGTGTGTGTCGATGACTATGAAATCAGAGCAATGAGAATTAAAACCCATTCAGTAACTGACACTTTTCTCCATATGGCAAACTTGGAACTTCCTTTCATTTACCAGGAATTTCAGTGAACTAAACCCTGTGTAAACTTTAAAATATGCCTGTAATTAGCTGTTTTTCACCAAAAAGATCAATCATGGCTGGTACAGGACACACAGATGTCAATAGTGAACTCTTCTCTCTATTTAAAAACTTTCAAGAACTTCAAAGTTCCATTTAGATTAGATGGTGTATACATTTCAATATTTTACTCTTCAGATGTTTAAGGACAAACACAAATCTTACCAAATCTGTGAAGCTGAAATCCCAGATCAGCAGCGAGATCAGAGAGCATGTGGGATGCAAAAACACACCTACAGAAGCAGGCAGAGAAATGCTCTGTGAACAGGGTTTAAGTGCACAGAACATTGGAGGTGCAACAATGACAAATAACTAGCCTGAGATTACAGACCTGAAGAAGCACACAAAGTCTGGATCTATTGACACTGAGACACGGACACTGCAGCCGAAGTGCATTATAAGGCAGGTGGAGTGACCTGACACCTCTCCCAATTAGCCAGAACAGATTTTTACAATCCTAACCTTATGTTTAACCAAACAACAGAGAATGAAACAACAGCAACAGACGAAACAGCACAGCTAACACTGTACCAGTCACAACAGAGCTAGAGAGTTTCACTTAAAGGGGTGGTGAATGAGTGAAGTCATACATCAGCAGCTTTAAAATAAACGGTCAGTTTTCTTTGGGCTGAAGAGGTGGTAGAGCGATGGCTAGTGACATTCCTGTTTAAAAACCATGAGCTGGGTCAGTCAAACATAATGCCATTACAGGAGGAATTGGTGGTTAAATTGCAACACTGTCATCTGCTCCAGTCTCTGGCTGCCCTAATTTTCTGAAAATGGAAAACCTCCAACCTGTCAGATTAAGGTGTCTACTTTCCTTGCTTGTTGCTCATCAGTTCATAAACTCAACATTCAGGTTAACAAACACTAAATTACTGACTGCTCATTTAACCCAAACAAGCCAAAATCCTAAACCTGCTAATAAACAATTATATAGAGAGCAGTTTGAATGAGAAATCAGTGATAATTCGTTAACTTCGTTGATATTTATGGTGAAGCACTGTACTTTGTTATAAACTGTACATCACAGGCGGAATAGCAGTCAGCAGCAATTCAAGGGTTGATCTAACTGTTACTCTTATCTTCACTCATGCAGTCTGAAACATCTGTGGCAGAGCGTCACCTTTCCTTTAGTGGTTCTGAATGCTTTGAAATGTATTAAGCAGGCTAGACATCATTGAATGTTCAACACAAACAAGAAACTCAGACATTAAAATAAACACTAGCGACCACCTCTCGCATACCTCTCATGATCAATGTAAAGAAAAGCAATTTTTTTCTCTACTTACTCAAAGAACAAAAAACAATAAAAAAAAATCCCAAACATTCTTTGGCAAAGAGCACTTTTAAACAACCAGGTCACTTCAACTTTGTCAACAGGTAAATAAGTGAATGGAAAAATACACAGGTTGTATGACAGATTAGCGGCAGTCCTTCATTACAAAGTATCTACCAGCTGCAAGCCACTTGACAAACTCATAATACAGAGAAGCATAATGTCACGTCCTTCCGTTGGCCTCCTAGGCAGATGAAGCTCAGCGGTTTTCTTTCCTAATACTTCCTGTGAAATAATGGAGACAGTATGGCACTTCTCGTGAGGTCACCGACAGAATCAAAGGTTCCTTGTGAGGTCAAAGCAAGATGAGGCGCTCCCTCTGACATCACAGGGTTTGGGGAGAATGAGGCATGTCCAACTGAAGCACACAAAAAACAAAACAAAACAAAACAAAAAAAGAAAACACACAAGCATAAAAAAAGCTTCTTCACCCTTGTCATTATGCCCCACATAAGTTCAAGTGCAGCAAATAATAAATAGGACAGCCCCATGTAGGCTTTTGTGGCCGTGCAGAAGGGGAGTGAGACATCAGTTGCTGGACAAAAACAATGGCTGACTCCGTGTATCCTCCTGGCTCTGGCACTACCCATCAAAAAAAAAAAAAAAAAAAACAGCTTCTTCATATCCAGCAACATTACATTTTTCTTGTAGAATATGAAAAGAATAAGTAGTAGTCCAGTGCTTGAGAAAAGGTATAGTCTATCCGCCTGACTGGTCAAAGCGAAGCATACCGGTGGACCTGCTGTTTCTGCTCTTACCACACCTCACAGCGGTGGCCTGAGTTCATAGGTGAGCCCAGTGGACACTGGAAATGCTGCGCAAATTCAGGAGAGTTAGACAGTGTGCCAATGACACGGTATTTGGGTGGACTGTGAGGATCGGTCATTAAGCCCTCGTGGGCACTTTCTGGTGTCCGAACGGAACACCAAACCTGCACAGAGAAACACAAAATGTAGTGTTTACATCAATTCAGTACTTGCAGATAAGTGCAAAGGTTTCTACCCCTCTTTGACCAAAAACAAAAAAAACAAAAACATACACTCCTGTATATGGTTACCCAATTATGAGACAGCAGTGAAGGGTGTAAAATCATGCAGATACAGTTCAAGACTTTCAGTTAATTTTTACTCCATATTTTATACAGAATGATGCAAAACAATTAATTAATTACTTTTAAAAAATCCAGCAAGCACCAATTCTGTGTGTGGAACTGTCTTGAGGAGAGAGGTTAGGAGGATGACCAGACAGGTCCAAGGCAACAGTAACTTAAATACCACTCTTTATTGCTGTGGTGAGCAGAAAGGCATCAACAGAAGGCTCAACATAGGGCTACAACAGAAAAACAAGCACAGTGGGGTCTACTCCTCTCAGGCTACATTGATCACAAGCTCACCTAAACTGCAGAGAGTTTTTTTTTACCTCTGTCTGCATGATTTTATGCACTGCTGCCACAGGACTAGCAGATTGGCAGTGTTCGTATTAAAATAACTGGCGAGTCTATATCAAGAGATTTATTGTGTTAGGGGTTTTTTTCCTTTTTTGGAATTTTGCAAATAAATCATAAAACAATATTCTTTTTCTATCAAAAACCATGGAGGACATGCATTTATTATATGTTAGATCTCTGTCCATCTAATTGACCTAATTGTTTGATATTTCTTAGAGAAACTGTACCAAGTGAAAGACCCCAGTGGAATTTATGGATTATGGAGCTCCACCTTTATTATACAAACCTCAGAATAAATACTAAATTCACATTAAGTAATGTCAGACCGTTGCTTAAAAATGATCAGATTTTGGAGCACTACAGTACTTCATCATTCCACCTTGAATGACTATGCAGCTTATCTACAGTATCTCTGGTGCATCTCATACCTGTGCAAACCCAACAAAGAAGAGCTGGTCATTGGTCAGATTGACTGCTGGGAGTCTTTTCTCTTTCCCATTCCTCTTTACCCATGCCCTGTAAGCCTAAAAACACCAAAATCTCAAAATTAATTTATCATGAATTATTGAATTGAAGAATATCAAAGTCTACAAAATACAATTTTGTAGAAAAGTACATTTAGTTGGGTATCTAGTACAAGGGAAATCAAGTGAAGTAAGTCAAATATAATGAAACCATAAACATTATATGGAACCGTTTGTACAGTATAAATATATAGTCAGATATCTTCAGCAGTAAAAAAAAAACTGAGCCAGAGAAATAACTTGCATGATAGGCAGCCTTTAAGCCTCCATTGTCTGCAATGTTCTCTCCCAGGGTTTGTTTTCCATTGATGTGTTCTCCATTGATGGTGTACTGAGAGTACTGATCCACCATGCACTCTGTGCGGTTCTTAAACGCATCTACTGAAGAGTTCTGCCACCATGGCCTAAGATTCCCATCCTTATCATACTCTCTGCCTGCACCAAGCAAAAATATAAACATGAGCAATGATGTGTGTATGTATGTGTCTTTGTGCATGTACACATCTACATACCCTGGTCATCAAAAGCGTGAGTAAGCTCATGTCCCATGACCACTCCAATGCCCCCAAAGTTTAGTGCTCTGTGAGGCAGGAGAACACATACACACACACAAAATCATGACATTATTTTATTATATATTATACAATATTATAACTTAATTACCATTAAGATGTCTAAGCTGTAATCTTAAGGCACCAAGTTCAGAAACACACTCACTTCGGGTGGTCCCGAGCATAGAACGGAGCTTGTAGGATTCCAGCCGGAAACACAATGCCATTCTTGGTGGGCATGTAGTACGCATTCACTGTAGGAGGAGTCATGCTCCATCTGGGGGGGGAGAGAAGAGAGAGAGAAAATAGTCATAAATCCTAATCAATAAAAGTGCCTTTTTGACAACTGGTAATTAAGCTTAGGCACACAAACTCACTGGTCTTTGTTTGGAGGTTTGCGCAGCTGGTCTGCCATCACTCGGGCTGAGAAGTTGTAGAAGTTGAGCATGTTCTGGAAAAAGTTGTCCTCCGAGACATCATACTAGGAAAACAGCAAATCTAAAATAACTACATTTCCACACCACCATCACACTAAAGAAGTACCTCAGCATTATAATCTAGATCTGGTCATTTGTTTGCCTACCCCATCATATACTTCATCCAACTCCTTGGGGTCCAGGATGAAGTCTGGAAAACCGATCATGTCATAGATGGCATCAGCCTTAAAAAAAGAAGAAAAAAAAACAGAAAAATTATCTTGAAAAAACACATTCTTTGATGTAATAGTTAAGTCATACTGTCAGACCCATAAATATTTGTTATTGTTATTATATTATGTATTTTAAATTATACAATGAATACTGTATAATAATCACTTAAACTAATCTCTAATCACTAGTAAATAGACATCAAGAAGTCAGGTATTCGAGACCAAAAAAATCCTACACAACTTTCTCTTTTTGAGGAACCAAAAGTAATTGGACATTCTTGGTAAGATTTAAAAACAGGAAGACCAGATTAGAGTTTGCCAAAAGTTTGGAAAAATACGATGTTAGATTGTACAATTACATTTGGTCTCTTAAAGTTGAAAACCTGCAAATTTTACCACATATTTATTTTTTTAACCAAACCGCTGTGGTAGACAGTTAAAATAACAATTACATAGTCAGGTCCATAAATATTTGGAAATTTGGACAGTTTGTAGGGATCCAGTTGTAAAATTGATTACAAAATACTAGAAAGAAAAGTCAGCGTAACAAGCAAAGCCAAATATCAGAACATTTGCTCTGAAAATTCCACTTCAACTTAAAGAAATTGAAAAGCAGAGGACAGGAAACAGAATAAATATTTTCTGTTCTATTTAATATCATGCAGCCCTCCTAAGGCCGGAGTGTAATTTATTTTGGGCTGCCAGCTTGTGTTCCCTCACCTTGTCCTTGGCCGCTTGTCGTGTCTGTTCATCCATCCAACTGAGGTTGTCCAAAGCCTCTTTAAAAGCAGATCGGATCTCATTGATCATACCCTCAGCCTGCAGCAAGATAAGATTTGTTGCATATCTTAAACATCTCAGAGCTTCGAGTGATGATCCAAGAACACAACCATTTGGTAAATAATAGAGTATGAAAGAACAGACCTTTACAATACATGGTGTGGATGAACATATGAATATAGTGAATATGATGTAGTTCACAATACAGCCACATGGTGGTAGCAAAGAGTCACAAATTGTAATGTGAACGCTAATGGAAATGACATCACTGATGATTATCTTATCCACTTGGTGCAGTTTAATGTTTAGCAGTAAATACAGACTGGAGGCAGTGTGAAACTCACAATCTCTTTGCTGTGTTTGTCGAAGGTGGCTTTTACAAACAGTGCACCAAGAGCAAAACCCAGAGTGTCATCTGTGTTTCCAATACAGGTCTGCCATCGAGGAGTACATGACTATATATGTATACACACAGGAGAGAAAAAAAGTTAAGGAAATTCATTTTCTTAGTATATAGGGAAACACATTCAGCTTGCTAGTCAGTGACAACTGATTCAACACCTGACTGAGCCATCTTTATTTACCTTTTTGGTGCCATATAGACTCTCCAGGAGTTTATCCTGGGCGTTTTCAAAGCGCTGGTCCAGGCTGGATACTCCTTTCTGTACCAGATTCCAAATCATGTAGTTATTCAGCAAACTGCCACAAGAAGAAATGAACATTGTGTGAGTGAGGGAAACTCTGTGTGTGTGTGTGTGTGTGTGTGTGTGTGTGTGTGTGTGTGTGTGTGTGTGTGTGTGTGTGAGAAAGCAAGACAGCAGATAGATCAAGAGAAGATCAAAAAGAAGCAGAGTAAGACAGACTGAGAAGACAGGTGAAGATTCTGCACTACAGTGCATACTGTGAAATTATTCCAAAAAACAAAAAAGGAAGAAAATATTTGAATTACCCTTTAGGTATAAAATTCATCTAACAAACTAGTGCTATAAACAGGTCAAATTAAATGGTTAACAGTTTACAGCCTTGTTTCTATTCACCATAGTTTCAGTGAGTGTACAGAGAAACATGCAAGATCTTCACAAAAGTCCAAAACAACCCCAAAACAAAATGGAAAAACTAGTGAACCAACAATGAAAATATGAGAACAAATAATATATGAGAACAGACATCACTGGTAATCAAAAGAAAAAAGGGTTTTCACAGAAAGATTTCTAGAATTCTAGATGTTTCCAGGATTCACCTGCCTTAAGTCCCCATTATAAGCATCAAGTTTTGTTTGCTCTTTAGAAAAAACCTTTATAATATTCAGTGATATTATTAAATGATGATATTACATGGTATTAGCTGATAGAAATGCTCCAAAGAAATAAATTGAAATAAATATGGTATTTAGAATAGTTAAAAATATACAACGATAAATTGAAGAGAGATAAATGAACTATGAAAATCATTAGTTGTAGCTCTGTTGTAAGTAGAGATGTGTTTCAATGACCCTGTATTTGACTTCAGCAATTTCTTACTTGCGGTCCGTCTTGTTGATGAGGTCCGAGACCTGCTGCAGATATTCCTTGGCGTACACGACCACCGGTTCTGTATCATTGAGCTCGAGGGGTGAAAGGGCAGAGGTCAGGTAGTCCAGCCAATCCACAGCTGGTGCGAGTGTCTAAGGAAGAGGAAATCAATATAAAACATTCTCCCTAAGCAATAATAACAATAAATCATAGCTCATTTAAATTTGATCACTTTGTATTAGAGAAAATATTATGCTACCCAGTTCTTAATAGCTTCAATTTATTCTGAGTGATGGAGCAATTTTTGTATGAAAGAGCACTTTCATATGGAATGTGCAAATCACCAGAAGGCTAAAAAACAATCCATTTTGCATTTGGATAAAATACTGGACAAGCAAAACAAAGAAGAACGAAACCCCATTAGCATTGCCCACAAAACAGCTGATCAACCTGGGCTGAGTGGAATTCTCAGAGCACTCGAGCTGTGTTGTACACACTGTTCCTGGCTATTAAATCCCATGAATATTCTATGTAGCCTTCATTCACTATTGCTCTTAAAAAAGAGGTATGAAGCCCCAAAGCGTACATCTTGTTCAAGATTATGACCAGAAATAATGCAATTCTACCACCACTTTCTGAGAATCATATTCTTCTGCTCTGTTGTTTGGTGTGAGTTCACAAACATGAATACTGAATGAAACTGAATATATACAGTAGGCAGAACAATCCCCCCCCCCCCCCCCAACACACCCTCAAAAGACAAGCAAATTCACTCACACATGCAAACATGTTTGCATTCCAGAGCCCAAGAGGCAAATCAAGCTGCCCAGTCCTTAGGGAATATTTTGCTGAAATACACATCTTATACATGACTAGGCATCCCACTTCCCCAAGCATCCCCCCGCTCCCCACCCCACCACACACACAAGCTATCCTCACTGAAAAGTCTAGGAAGAGGGAGACATTGATACATTATATATATATATATATATATATATATATATTTATTAGTTGGTATTTTTTTCTTCAGCAGTGAAAAATAATGGAAGAAGAAAAAAGAAGAAGAAGAAAGTAAAGAAGCATGATGTGTTATTAAAAAGCCAGAGGGCATCTGCTTATTCCAGTAATATGTGGTTAATAAGAGTGTCCACTGTGCTGTGTAGAGCACAGAAGGGGATGCTGCATGGGTTCCTGTATACAGGCAAACTTCCAAGATTGCATGGCATGAAAAGAAGTGTCTCTCCAAATTCTACTTAAATAATGCTGTAAAGGCTTTCGACTTTTATTTATACTCTATATAAGAAAAAAGTTAATTAAAAAAAAAATTGACATAAATCACAAAACTGCATATAGTAGGGGAAAAAAGCTCCCAAACACACATTTACTGCTTAATCTAAAATCTCTAGTAGCACTAGGTTCTCAAATTTTCTAAATTAAATAATTGAGAATCTATTATAAATCTATTAATGAAAGTAAAAGCAATATTTTTTAATATTTAAATCTTTAGGTTGTGCGATTTGCAAACTTGTCAATAACCAACACAATAACGAATATAATAATTGAAGCTTTGTTTTTGTTTCTTAATTAAAAAATTGCAGTAATAAAATTCAGGAAAAAATTGGATACTGTTCTGGTAAAATGAGAGCAAATCCCAGCTCCATCTTGTAATACTTTCTGTCCAAAATATAGCAGGCTGAAGTTGCCAAACTATGCCATGACCATTAGAAAGCAACAATCCAAAATGCTGAGTGCACGGTGTAAATCAGATTTAAAAACCAAATGTACTCTTGTATACTTTTTAATTCAGAAACAGATTCAAACCCCTTTGGCTAGTGCTGAACACTGATTTTGGACATCCACTGAGATGAGGCCGACCCTGTGAGGATCCTGAGGCATCTAGAGATTTACCAGCTCCAGTTAGACTCTGCTATAGTAAAAAGAGGAGACGCCAACTCCATGTGGTCTTAGAGGAACCAGACTCAAAGGGGAACCTCATCCTCATTTGGGTGACATTGGAGGGTGTGATTATAAATATACAGTCTGACAAATGTTTTATTGACAAGGAAGTTGTTGTCCTCCAAGGTTTATTCCTTTACTATCCAAGGGAGTTTTTCCTCTCCACAGTCACCTGAGTCACCTTAGACTTGCTCATTGGGAATAAATACAAACACATTTAAATATATCTAATATTAATCTGAAATTTTGTATTATATTAATATTTATATTATTCTTTATATTAACCTTTGGTTTTATGTTTATGCTCTGTGAAGCTGCTTTGAGATGATCTCCATTGTAAAAAGTGATAAACAAATATATTTGAACTGAATTAAATTGAATTGATCACTGAAATGGCTTTGGAGCAGTCCAGGCCTTCAACAGACACAAAATATTCATCAAGATGGCTGTTATCCCAAAAAGCTTTGTTACAACTCACAAAACTCAAACTTATAAATATAAAGTAACATAAGATAAATATTGTTCATTATATTATATTAATACTATGCTCATAATAGTAATAAATTATTATTATTATCATTATTATTATTATTATCATTATTAATAATAATAATGATAATAATAATAATAATAATAATAATAATAATAATAATAATAATAATAATAATAATAATAATAATAATAATAATAAACAGAAAGCCAGGGACAATTATCAGTGAAACCAATTTTATCCTGCTATTGCTTTGCATCATACTTGCTTGTCTCTCATTCTCCTATACCAAAAAAAAAAAAAAACACAACTGTTGCCTAGCAACTGTTGCCATAACAATTGCGGGCCTTGAGAGACAAAGGGGTGCTGGTGTGAGGCATGAAGAAATGATTTCTGAAAATTAAATTGTTATTTTTTTAAAAATAAAAATAAAAAAAAGATAAAAAGAGGAAGCCGAGAAAAGTGAAGCCGCAAAAGGAAACGTTCTAACGCACTGGTGACAGAGGGAACGCATGGTCTTTAAGGAGCTCATCACAGACAGAGAGAAAAGAATGATTTACTGTTATCAGAAGTAAACAGTGAGATCTGCTATGGCAGCGGTTCTCAGTGAGAGGACCTCTAGTGCTTCCAATATAATTGTTTTGTTTGGTTGGTTTATTTTTTTCTACAATTGTGAAAATCACAACCCAACATTATCACCGTTATCTTATTTATACTTCATGACCAAAAGTACATGAGAACCTGACCAATCACTCCCAACTGTCCTTGTTGTAGATCCATATCCAGATATACATACACACATACAGTACATATAACTTCCACTCTTCTGACAAGGCCTGAAGTTAGATTGTGGCTGTCGGGATTTGTGCTCATTAAGCCATAAGAACTTTACTGAAGTCAGGCACTGATGTCAGGTGAGGAGGTCTGGTGCACAGTCAGCGTTCAGGTTTATCCCAAAGGTGTTCAGTGGTGTTGAGTTCAGTGCTCTGTGCAAACCAGTAAATTTGTCCCGCTCCAACCCTTGCAAAGCATGTCTTTATTAATCTTGCTTTTAGCACATTGACTGAGTCATGCTGGAACATGTTTACTTCCAGTGAAGAGAACAAAACCCTTTAGTTCCAGTGAAGGGAACAATGTTACAGCATACAAAGGCATTCTAAACAATTGTGTGCTTCAGACATCACACCCATATTTGGGCCTTCCCCAAATTGTTGTCATGGTCAGATGTCCACATACTTCTGGTCATATAGTGTATTATTGTGTTATAGCTTTAGACTGTTTGACTGGTCACTTGAATTGAATGTGTTTAATCAAAACCTTAATAAATCAAAAATAAGTAGGCCTATTAATGATGTCAGCTTACACCTAATGTGTTCTGTCAGTAGAACATCCAGGACTAAAAAGCTCTATGGTTCAAATAAATAGTCAGAAAATTGTAAACATTTGTACAATAAGCTTAATATTTAAATACTTGTATAAACAGTCATAAAGTAAACAGAGATATCTGTGGAATGCGTTTTCTAATTAAAGGGATCCCTGACTACAAAACTGTTTGAGAATCACTGACCATTGTGTAAACAAAGCTGACTAAAGCCAGCACACACGTCTTCCTCCCTCTCCCTTATTCTCATCATGCCTCATGCACACACCTGCAGCTCAGCAACTGTGATTTTGTGATAGATTTTCTCCTCGTCCCTGCGCTCGTCCTGGGGCACAGTGATGTTGGCGAGTGCAGTCTCAAAGTCCAGAATTTGTTGCATCTGACTCTGAGTGGAGTTTTTATCACCTCCCAGCAACAACCCAAGCTCCACCATGTAGTCAAGATATGCCTTCAAAACCTTAAAACAGAAAGAAGAAAAAAACACCAGCATCAGTTTAACAGTCCTGTGATTCTGTGATCAGAAAGCATATCAGAAAGCACAAAAAGCTGAATTAGTGCATGTGTGTGCTGGGTTTCTTAATAAACTGGGAAAAGGCTACACTGAAGTGTATTTCCAGAATGTGCCATTCATAGGGTTGATTCCGACCTCAGTTGGTGGAACTAGCAGCTGTCCCTGTTAGGCTGCCTGTAAATGTCTTGTTCACTAAATAACCACTATGCCCTGATAGGGGTGGATGCACTAGTGCATAAATAGTGCATGAGCATGCTGTATGCATTTCTGCTGATTGCACAAAGTCTAACCAGGATGTGGGAATGGGGGCTGACACTGGGGGCATCCCACGGACAAGGAAAAACACTGGCTGGGCGACTTAATCCTAAAACTACTACTTTGTGGCTTCCCGTGGTCACTGATGATACAGAGACCTCTCACAGTTCTCAGGCTCCTGGGGACATATTTCACCCTTATATGGAAAGCCTGGCACTCTGGGCCTGACACACAAGAGTTTAAAACCATCAGACAGCCCCGTGTTGTCTGTCTGATCACCATTCGGAAGACGAGAGCATTATTTATATGACACACTATGATTTCAAATCATGTATGTTTTTAATGTTAATCAGGCTCTTCCTCAGTAGCCTTCCAGTGTTCCATTCTTATGATCTTTATATTTCCTGAGCAGTCAGCTCTCCTATTTCAGCTTGCCATGAAGGTTTTGGAAACACAGCAATTTCCTGAAAGCAGTTCATAAACTCTGCCTTGCATCTTACTTGGCTAAATGTTGAAGTTAATATCACAACTACCAAACTTTGAGCCTCTTGATCAATTTGTTCTCAAGGCATGTTCTTTGAAAATAGTGATAGATAGAACTGGCACTGGTTTTAGCAAAGCATGTTAGCAACCACATTCTGTAAACCTGTCTTGTAGGCAATTTCTACAGTTGAGGGTCAAGTGTTAAGCTACATAAGCTTAACCCTTAACCCTGATAAGCGGAAACCTTATCCTTCATTCACCCTCAAAGTTATTGACACATCACTGATGTGTCAGCCAATTACATTGTGGGTCTTGTATTTCCCTCCATTTGTTTCCGAAGAGCAGGAAGGTTTTAATGCTCTCTGTCCAGCCTGTGCACCACAAACTTACATTAAGATAAGATAAGATAGAAGAGAAGATATACCTTGACAAAACAGTCAGGATCAGTTAATATGCACTGGATCATGGAAGATATAGTCTCAACTTATTCTCAGAAACAAAATACAGCCTCCTTTGGGCTTGTTCGCCAGCTCGATGCGGGCAATGGGTACGTCCTGAGCCTGGTTTGGGGAAATAGCAGTTGAAGATATTTACACTGTGGTGACTTATTCATCACTGCACAACTTTGTGGGCTGGCATGAATGATTGAATGCACAAGAAATTACATTAGAAATCTAAATGCTCCTGTCTGGTCTTCAAGATAAACATCTGATAATCCCTGATTCTCTGATGTTGCAAACGATTCTCACCAAAGGATAGGCTCCTTTGTGTTGTCGCAATATGAACCAATATGCCATTATGCCAGTCAGGTTTGGCTGGCAGACGTGACCTGTGCAAGGCAGAGGTGGGACTCACACCTGCTTTATAATCCTCAGGGCAATGCCATCAAGACAGTCTAGATAATGCTCTCTCACTCTGTGAAAGGAAGGTGGTTCGATATCTCACTCATAAACGAAGATCTCTTCATTCTTACAGAATTTTGTTATAAATACAAATGCTGATATTTAAATGCAAACACTTTATCCCTAAACACACTCTAAGCGCCAGCTGTGAGTCATGCGTCAGCACTACAAATGCAACACTACATTACTACTACATATGCAACCGTCACGAGTCAACCCCCACAACAGCACTACATGTTCCATATGGAAAAACAACTGCCAAATGCATCAAGCACTGAACCACAAAAATGAATGAACACTATATACTGTATATCCCAATAAAGGCAAAAGTAACTATTACCTAATGAGCCGAATCGCATATTTTAAAAAGCATAGGGTGTCCTACCTTTTCATTAGTCTTATTGAGGTAATAATCCCGGGAGGGAAGGAAGAGTCCGGATTGGTCAACCTGAAAACACACATATACAAAGACACAGGTGAGCAAACATAAAAGCATTAATTCACTGCAAAGCAAACTCAAAAGGTCAACTGATGCTATGTTGTTTCTGAAAGAGGCTCTACCATTTTGAAGCCAGATATTTCACTCAAATGTGGAATGTTTACTTTAATAATTCATGCCCAAGTGTGTTCCTGCAATAGATCATGTTGAGTAAGGAACAACTAACACAGTGCCTAAAGAGATTGTCTAAAACCTTACTAGCTAAGTGAGATGTCATGCTTATTATTAGCTCTGTGAGAGGAAGCAAAGCAGAGCATGAGAGTGAGCAGGTGTGTGTGTGTGTGTATGAGAGAGTGACTGAGCATCAGCAGCCACCATTTCAATCAGTGTAGGAAATGAAAATGATCTACTGTCTATTACATAAGAAATGCAGTTGTACATTGCTGTGCTTCTGCAGATATAACATTCTCACCTGACTGAGCTCATGCAGTGCTTGAACATTAGATGAAGAAAATATATTAGAACAGAGAAACAATAATCCTGCTAATGATAAGGGGAAACACGCAGCAAGCAGAACAGACAAAATGTGTGGTTTTGTGCTGCTTTGTTACATCATCCCTTTTATTTCATCAAAACTCTGTATTTTATGTAAAAACTCTATTTTATGCTCCCTACAATGTAAATGATGCTACTTTATGATGCTAATTGGTCAGGCCAAATTGGGTGATGTCTAATACATGACCAATCCCTAGATTACTGGCTGGGTCTGTGCTAGTTGGTCCTAGCGGACACTAAACTCGACTCCTTTGTCAGAGGGAGCGAGTCAGAGTACATCATAGTTTTATTTTGTCAACTCAAATCTGGACAGTGTTCGGTCAAGTAACCTGGTCAAAAATAAAAAACATGCAGCTAGATTTCAGGTGCCAGTGTCTCAAAAAAAAAATAAAGGTCAGGTGAAGTGAGACCACCAGGTCTGTTTCGAGAGTGGTTTTTTTTGTGTGTTTTTGATATGTCAAGTTTGGTTCAGCAGCAAATTATAAGAATAATGTTTAATCCCTAGTTAGAGTGCTCCCATTTATTTTATCCTTATTTATTTACGAACACGGCAAAATTTTACAAATATCAAGTATGCAATGCTCAGTCTTTGTAAACTTTTAAAATGTTGTATACAAGACCTGCATGAGATTTGGAATGTACCTGAATTACGTTACTGTTGGAGTTTTTAGGGTCCACGCTGACCCCCACAGTGAAGAAAGGCTGAGCTCTGTATGGGCCTGAGACTGTCTTCAGCACCTCCATGAAGTTATCCTTTTCCCAAGGCTCAGTAATGTTCCAACCTCCTGTCTGAAAACATACAATCAGTGCATGAAAGGTTAGTGCAGCATCTCTACTGAAACTGTAGTTCTTTGATTCTGAAGGATAAATGGGCACACCAAGCTCAATATACAGTATGAACCCTGGCATTCATTGTATGAATGTGAATAGTCCAAAAGACTACAGAAAAGATTGTAAATCAGTTTCATTTGGGTCACTTGACTTCACCATCAATGGAAGAAGGGGATGCAATCAAGTTAAAGATGTGAGTAGACATCAAACTCAATGAATTGCACCTCTCCTTAGAGAGTTCAGTCTAAAGACAGCGGAGCCGATTCATTCGATCACTGTAACAACCTCAGCAGAGAGACAGAGAGAACACAAGAATTCTAATCATTTTCTTCTCTCGCCAGTCCTCTTGTGTGTGGGCTTTAAGAAATTAGACACACAGCCCTTTGTTTGCCACTCCACAAGGAATGGTGTTAGGTCCATTCATTTTTTCTAATATAAACATTGATTTAATAAAAACTGTATTTGACTGCTGATTTGCTTAAAAACTGCTTGATTTCTGGTGCAGAAAACTTCAACACAAAGTCTCTTATAACAAAAAAAAGGCATGCTTTACATAACACTGGTAAGAGCACTGTAAACAAGCTAATGCACATAGCCTACACTTCGACCATGGGCCCAACAGGCCGGCCATGCAAGATCCAATATTTTCATCATCGGGCTTGTCACACAAATCTGCCAGCTCTAATATCTACTGAGTGGGTATAAAATACCTACTAAGTGGGTATAAAAACAGCTGTAGCTAATCTTGCTTTCGGATTATCTGATAATTATGATACATATGAAGTACCAATTGGGCGAAGCCCACTCGTTGAGCACATTTTTAGCAGATTGATACACATGAAAGCCATCAAATCTCTTTCTTGAAGAGAATCTTCAGTGTTGAAAGAAAAGTCAGCTGACATGAGCCCACGCCAGCAGCATCTGACAAACACAATGCATGAAGTTGGATAAGTACTAAAGCAAATGTTTTACTGATGGCAGAAGTGTTCTCTCAGTCAGAACAGAATAAATGTCTTGGCAGAATTACTTCCATGCAGCATATTATGTCTAAATCCGTTGCACGTTAATATAAAACACATTTGCCGTTTAAGTGATTTACTGTACCAAGTTCCTGTATCCAGGATGGTTTAGAAACAGAAGTTGAATTAGTTTTACATTTGTACAAATATGTGGTTTGTCAACCACAAGGGAAAAAAGCCAATTTAAGTGGTGTTTGACATCAGTGCCACTGTGTGTTGTTCTTTAATTAGTGAAATGAGGCTTGGCTTGTAACAATAAATATGTCTATGGCCAGGTCACCAGGGAATACAAGAAAAAAAGGAATTGAGGAAATCCTACCTTCGTGATGAGGTCGATGAGTGGCTGGGCTCCCAACTCCTCAATGCGCTGCTCATTCAGACAGGACAAGTAGTAGAACTGAGCTTTTTTCTCTGCTTCGCTACTAGAGTTAAAAGTGCCGTTCTCTGGAGGCAGAAAAGGAGACAGAGGTTACTTGTACTGCTCTTTTGTTGCAAATGCTACACACAGGAAAACATTGATAACTGCCCTTAGGCTATTTTTTTTTTTCATTTTATAGTTACATATGTGGAACCTGCATAAAAAATAGTTTTTGTTATCTCTTACTGTTATGGCATTTATAGAAAGTCATTTTCTCAATTTCTCTTGTAGTTAATAAGACAATGATTGCAGCTTGTTACAGCCTTAGAGCCTTATAAAGAGGGTGATTAAAGGTCCAGCAGGAGATACATAAGGCACACAAGCATGGTGCCATTAGGAAGAAGCATTTGCAAAGGGTCATGGGACTTCCCACTGGTGTTCTCCTCTAAGTATTAAGATCCGAGAATAATTCTCTGTTCTCACTTATTTTATCATGACCAATTCTGAACTCCATACATTCTCTCTGCATCTTTTCATAGCTTCTGTGTGTGTGTGTGTGTGTGTATATACACACACACACACACACACACACACACACACACACACACATATACACACATACACACACACACATATACACACACACACACTGTACTTATGTCCCAGATGCCCATGTTTGAGTAGTGTCATTAGAATTGAACAAAGAAAGAGTATACTTGGACTTGGTCCCCTGGACACAGATGGCTGTGACATTTTCAGGAATTGTTCAGAGTGATGCTACAGAAAAGCATGTCTGATTGTCTAGTTATCGCAAGGAGCCCTACCTTTTAAAAACGCTCTACACAAGTGCTGCAGTTCCACTAACAGATGCAATGTTTAACTCAAGAGAACTGGGAAAAACACCAACCATGTCAGTGCTAACCTCATTCCAGTTAAGAATACAGCACAGCCCCTGTCAGAACCAACAATGTTTCTTGTCTAAGAGTTTTTTCATGACATCTTTGTTTGATGGTGAGAGCAAAAATGACCTTAGTGTGCTTGTGTGCATGTTTTATAGTCAGCATAATTCATGTTCTTGCAGGAGGTGGGGTGAATGCAGGGACATCACGTGCACAGCCATGAGGAACTGTTCCTTTCAGCTCTCATCTGTCTTCCCTCCTCTCGCATAATCACATTAAGACACACAAGGTGGAATATTCCACTAATAAATTCACAGGTGCACAGTGCCAGACCAATTACCGGTCTGCAGGTATAGGCCAATGAAGACAAGCCAGAGGGACAGAAGAGGAGGGGGGGAAATGGAGAGAGGGTGAATGATCCCTAAAAGTTGGCATTCTGCCATACATGCGGCGTGCAATTCAACGCTGCAGATGCAGCATACACAATATTTGTCTTCTGTTGTCTGACTAACAAAAACACATGCACTGAACCAGGTGCATCAGCACAAAGCAGCCACAGGACTCTCTCTTAGCAAAGCACAAATCATATAATGCATTTCTACAATTGTGCATCTTCGGTTTACTTAAGCATTTAATTTCCCTCAGCATGATTTAAAGCCAAGATTATATACTTCACAGCTCTAATACCACGTCATCAAAGCAGCATTACAACAGCTAAATTGAGATGGATGAAATGTGGATGGATGAAATGTGGAAATGGATGAGTGTAAACTACAGAAAGCAGTGTATTTACAAAGCATACATGGCAGTATGATTAAAAAAAATAATAATGTACACCTCCCATTAATACAATAACCCTTTCTTAGGGCTTAGGCTTTACAAGTTGTTCCTGATGGTCACATGCTCATAATATGCAGGTTACACCTACTGTATATTAGGAGCTTAATCCACGCTTTCCGAGTCCTTATATATTTTTTTAAAGTACAAACTTTTCCCCCACAGGATATGATGAGATTTTTCACTCACTCATCACTCATTTTCTACCGCTTATACGATGAGATTTTTCAATTCCGATTAAATATATATTACCTGAGAGATTTTCTAGAGGTTTGTTTTTAATTATATAAAATAAATACTGACTTTAAGTGGTCATTCAAAATTACCTGGAAAATTGCCTGGGAGGTAAAAAAGGCAGCCAAACGCAGGTCCAAAGCATTAAACCGGCATTGTTTTTAAGGACGGTCTTATTTTTTACATTTAAAAAGCGATCATGATCGTATGCCTAGTTGAATAACATACTTGGCCTTGTTTACTCAGACTTCACTCATGTTACAGCACATCTGCACCTCCACTTGCTCACATGTGCTTTTTCATAATAAAGGAAATAAAGATCAGTTCTAAACATCTCCAACCTATGACATAAAACACACTGCTTTTGAATCCTACACATGCACAGTATTTTTTTGCACAATGTGCTATTATTGTCATTATATTTTTATATACTGTGCTGTAATTTCCTTAGATTTTATTATTATTAGTCCTGTACTCATTTGCTTATGCATGTTAACTTTTTGCCAAATGGTATTGCTATGACACCGTCTGTAATAATTATTTCCTCAGATTAGAAGCAAAATAGGTACATGTAAATTTGCCACCTAAAAAAACAACAGCCATGTTTTTTTTTAATAAGCTTTGTATGTATAAATCAAATTAACATCGTTCCTTATTGTTAGAAGGGCTCTAAAATGCTGAAACAATGATGGATGAATGAACGAACGAACGAAGAAGGAGACGACAGGTGGAAATGTGAGAAGGAAGGTAACATGAGAAGACTGAAGACCGTTCTACTTGTAATGTCCAGGTTCAATTGAATGCAAATGTGTGCATAAAAGGTATAAGGCTTTTAATCCGGTTTTAATGACCTGCTAACTTTTTTTTTATGACAAATGTTTCCACAAATATTCGTTTCTATAGTTCCCTCTGAAAGTATTGGAACAGCAAGGACAATTCTTTTTGTTTTTTCCTAACTCCTTATAAGGTTTGTTATAGCAATCAAAAGATTCATTTCCTAATATTTACATCTAGATGCGAACTAGATTGTGGTCCACCACAAAAAGTGCCATGTATTTAGTTCAAGGACACTAAAACGATTAGAGCAGAGCAACAGAATATGTGAATGTGTGGAGAATGTAACTCGACTCTCTCTCACCCAGTAGATGTTTGAGCATGGCCTGGTTTTGGTCCCAGATGCTGTTGAACGTGCTCCAACGTGAGCGCCCATCAGGAAGAGGGTTTTTGCGAATCCAGCCACCGCATGCATACTGGTAGAAATCCTGACATGGGTCTACTGTGCGATCCAGAGACTCCACGATCTTACTGGCCACTGTCACACACGCCTCCGTCAGACACAGGCTACCTGATGGATCTGTGAGATAGGAACATAAGTGTTGCTGATATCAAAAACACTAGTAATGAAAGTCAAAATCATGTGATGGCAATGTATTATTGTGGCAACTTTTTTGTGCTTTCATTGAGTAATAAGTGCATTTGCAAACACAAATCACCTTAAGGTACTGATATGACTTCAGAATCTTGGACAGAGCACACACCAAGGCTAGCAAAAATGTTTGGTCATCATTATGTGTTTTTTTTTAGTATATTATATTGTTACATAATACGAACACAAACATGACAGATGTATCTTCTTTTGTTTCAATGAAAAGGATGGAAATAAGGATGACTCACTTTATATAAAATAAGAATAACCAAACTACATATGCATAAATAATATTAAAATTAAATCAGCAACAGTGATTTTGTGGTAGATTTTCTCCTCATCCCTGCGCTCGTCCTGGGGCACAGTGATGTTGGCGAGTGCAGTTACAAAGTCCAGAATTTTAGAGTTTTAAAAACTAAAAAAAGTAAAATAAATACATTAGTTCCAAGAAACAAACAAAAAAAATTAGATGATTGCACATTTATAGAACTTTGAGACTTTTTTTAGATTTTTTCCTCTCTCAGTTTAGGTCTTTTCTTGGAACGTCTTCTAGACACCCTGCTGAATGCTTTACTTTTTTGACTCACCATCATATAATCATGATGATAACTCAGTGTATCTGTGGGTAGCATTTACTGAAATAAAACTTTTAGAATTTAACAATCAGCCTGTGCAAAATATTAAACAAACTAGAAGAAGAGACTAAAAATACTGCCAACAGCACCACACACAGACACCCACACAGACAGACAGACACAGAAAAGGTGTACATGTGATTGGCTTACCGTTTTCGTAATGAACTCCCAGGGTAACAGCACATGCAAAAATTGATAACAGAGAGGCCACAAGTAAAGCAGCCAACACAATCTCCAGCTGAGTCCTCCGTCCTAATCCACCACACAACTGGATACCACCTTTCCGGAAACCCACCTGAGACACAAATTTTCATTAGTAATTCATTTGATCCTTGAAAATGCTTAAGTCCCAGAGTAGACATAAATACCCTTGACATAGCACCCAGGGTTGTTTGGTGAAAGTCCTATCCACCAATCACTTAATAATCTCTATTACTTTATCTATTCAAAACTTAATCTCCACATCTGTAGTTACTACTGGCAAGACTTTCAGCAAGATTTACCCTAAACTAAAACAATATTAACTCTTTTATAAAGAAACTTTGGATCAGTTGTTGTTACGTCAGTCATTACATGCAAATCAAAATATATACCTTAAGAAGGAACCGAGTTTTCAGAGGGAGGATTGCTGTGATGCAACAAAACCTTCAGGTATGCCTTTTTACTGTATTGTACAAGTAACCAAAATTTGAGTAACATTACAGTCTAGCTACGGAGGACTTACTCTGGGAGACTGTAATGATTTAGAGGGGATGTGTTTTATAGATAAACTACTTCATTTAAAATTTTCAATGACTGTTCCCAGATTCCCAAAAGATCCTAGAACAGAATCTAAGATTTTCAGTTCTTTTTCAACTTCTTGCCCCCACACACACGCACACTTAATATACAGATAGCTGTTGACTAAATGGTCCAGCAGAAGAATCAGACTTGCTCTGTCTGTATGTAGCTGTATTATGTTCAGCTTAAAAACTTGTGCCTGATATTCAAAAGAACCCACTTTTAACACTTTAATTCAGTTGATCACAGAAACTGCATTTAAGAATTTTTCCTAAATCTAATACTGCTGAATGTTATTTTATTATTCAATACATTTGTTCTAAAAGTGAACTCAAACAACAAACAAGCAAATGACATTTGGAGCCAAAAGACAAAGCAAAAGAGCTTTATACAACAGCATCTACAGATGCTTTCCAGATGCTGTGGGACTGCGCAACACGCAACAGCCTAGTGTGGAAATATAATTATCCCCTTTTCTTAAAACCTGGCTGGCCAAAATAATGACAAACAGCATTTGACTGTTGCCTTTCATAGTACCTTTTGAACCTCAAGTGACTCAAAAGTGCTATCATGGTCATTAGTCAACTCTGTCACAAAAAAAAAAACATTTGGCACGTCATTCTTATACCTAATGTAGAACACCATTAAGCCTAGAAAACTTCAAATATAGTACAAGGGTGTAATCAGCAGAACAGAACCATGACGCTGAACAATAAGACATGGCGATAGTCATTCCATCAGACATAGCTACTCAAACATTTCCCAAATAAGTAATCTCAACAGAAGGGTTTTTTTTTTTAAGATAACAATATCAGCACTGTTTTCTCTTTTCTGATCTAGTGTGAGATCAACACTTAATAATACAACCTTTAAAAAAATAAAAGTACTCTCCCAAACCAGAAACCTGGAAAATAACACATGCCAGCACCACCTTGGTACTTCAGACATTAAAAATACCAGTTCATCCATCTTTCTTATGTGCTCCCCACATGCCAACTTGTGCGTGTTAATCATTACTTTTGGTAGAAATGGCTTTACTTGTACTGTCACTATGTAGGTCTCTAAGCGTGTACATCGCAGTACTTGGTCTTTAACCACAAATAATGGTCCCCAGGTCACCCTGAAATATCAATAAGGTAAGGTTTCTCCCTAGATACTCTTCCTTTAAATAATTTCTTAAATATCTATTGTGCCATGAAAATTTGGAGTGGAATTATGATTTTAGTGCTGTGAGAGGAGACATACAAGTCTCTGATAGTTCTACTGGGATTTCAATTTCAACAGTAAAGCCCTTAGGTTTTGGAAGTTATTTGCAACTTTCTTTGTGCCAGTATGTTGTAAAGGAATTCTTGCTCCTAGCCTATATTATATATTTGATTTCCTCCAATTCCAAAACAGACAGGATTATTACTTACTAATAATAAAATATCTAAGTTGAAAATTCCACAAATTCAGCAGTGAAACTCAACAGCAGCTGCCAAATGATCTGGATTGCAAATTGCTCAGCTATTTTTTGAAATTCAAAAACAAAAAACAAAGCATTAGATACCAAGTCAGTGCTGGGAATAAGTGAGAGTGCTCAATTGTGTTCTTGGCTTGTTGCTCAGAATCCATTCCTGCTAATCATTTGAGCTATCCAAGGCTTACAATGAGGTGTCTGTTCCAAATAAGACAAACAAGCAGACCATACAGTGTCTAGTTTCTGCTTGCAACGGTTTCCACTTCTGCAATTATTAGTAACCTTTCTTGTTATATCTGTTTGTAGAAGTGGAAATTAACACTAAATCCGCAGCATCCTTGTGACGTGTTAGTCACTGGTCTGATATTTTAAAAACATAATGACCATAACAGTTCGGACGCTATTGTTGCTATCCACAAAGCATGAAGATAAAGTCGACATAGAGGACAATAACTTTAGTCCACTGACCTGTGAATAATGTTAACAACCGAATAAAACTAGTTTCTACCTCATATCCACCCAAAATGTGTTCAGTTAGAAAGATTAATACTAGTGACACATTGTTTGTCTTCCTGGGACATACAGTATCACACTAAATTCAGAAACATCCTTTGACTCTACTACCACTGTCCATTAACTGACCTCCACACTGTCAGGAGAAATGGCTCCATCAGCTGGAATGTCTGACCCCTCTTCCTCCTCAAAAGTTGCACGCTTGTAGTTGGACATCTAAAAGAGAGAAACACAGTAAGCAATGAGCAATGGCAATTATGCACTACTCACTACAAGAACATGACAATGATAACTTTTTAAGGTGCAATGCTCAATATTTATTTTCTCATGAAAAAATTGCATAAATATTTCAAAATATATATATATATATATATATATATATATATATAAAATACTGAAACAGCCTCTCACGAAGGAGAAAACTGATGACCATGAAGGGGATAACACACTGTATTGGTTACTTTTCTCTTAGACAGATATGCTAGCTGAGGCTTTGTGTACATGGGCATGAACAAGAAGTGGTGTCAAGCAATAAACTTTAATCATTCATTCAATATGCACTTCAAACTGGTCAGGGATGTGGTGTTTCCGGATACAAGGAGAGAAGGTACACCATGGCTGGAATGCAAATCCATAGCAGGACAATGCATACACAGATTCACACTACAAGCAACTCATCATAGCCAAACACCCAAATACTTGGACAGGAAAAAGCTGGAGAAAAATGGAAGAAATCCCTCTGAAACATGAGAACATATAAAACTCCACACAGAGAGAAGCCTCAGGCACAGCTACTGACTGTGTCTTTGCGCCTCTCTCACGTTGTAGCTCACATGTAAACACAAGAGCCTAAATTCTAACCAATGAACCTTTAAAACAAGCCAAGAAACATGATTCAGTTCTGTCCTCAGGCTAGGTCAGGCAAAAGTAAAGAGAAAAAGACTAAGGAATGCAAGTAAACATTGCTCCTTCATCTGTTCCAACACAGCTGAAAAAGAAGTCGCCTCTGAGGCCAAGAATTATGGAAACGGTTTTAATTTGAGCCCCAAGAGAATTTAATCTATCCATTATGAGTGTAAACACTGGACTGGTGGAGAAAGGAGCAAACACACTTTCAACAAACAAGCATTAAAGTCGCTTTTACATTCGTTTCACACAACGTTTAAATTTAAATCATTTGACATCATGTGTGTACGTGTGTGTTCATATGATGTCTTACACGTTCTGAATTAAAATGGAAGAATACCAGAAACGGTGTCTGTCCAATTCTGCACATAAAACACTAGTTTCACCTTCGTAGACACGAACAAGTAAGCAAGTTAAATAGATGTTAATAATTTGATGATTGAATATGTTTCAGCTATTGTTTTCTTACTTACCATTCACACATCTCAGTCCAAAACAGTTAACTGACAGCAAAAACCAGAAGTGTCCTTTTCCCCCCTTGTACCCAGCATGTTTGTGGAACAAACCAAATAGCACATAGATATGGGGGAGATACTCTGGTAGTAAGCAGAGTAGATAAAGCACACTTCCTCAAAAGACACTCTCCTCCTGTTTCAGTAGAAATGGTCAAATTTATAGGACATTCCACGGAACATGTTAGAGATATTTGTTTGGGCAAAAGTCACAAAACAGAATTTGTGTTAAACACTTAATGAGACATAATGGTGAGTCCCAGTGTTACCTCATATTGAGTATTGACTGCATGTGAAAGGCGAATTCACATTGTGCTGACTAACACATTCTGGAGTGACTGGACTAAATAAATAAACAAATAAATAAACAAACCCTTCTACAAACCAATATACTGATGTGTTTCCTCGCATTTCAAAGCCCTCTTGGTACTTTATCTTTGTTCATTGCTTTCTCTCTTGACGTTTACTCTTTTCAAATCACCCACCCCCCTTCCCTCAATTTCCTTTTCTCTGTCTCCTGAGAGTGAAATCTTGTGTGACTCAATAATCGCTTCCTGTTTAGTAAATAGTTCTTTTAAAAGGTATTCTGTGAATTCATTTCATTTGGAGTCCAATGTCTACATGAACTCAATAATTTCCTCTCACTGAAGTGATGTGTGACATCATGGCCCAAAGCAAACAGTAATCAAACATCAGTGAACCTGTAAATGTTAAATATTGACACAAGTGCCATAAACTCTGTGATGAAAAAAAAAGGTTATTTTACAAGGTTTCCTATAGTGAAACTTCTTTTGGTCAAAGAGTTCAGCACAACTGGTTCATTTATGGAACTCACTTCCTGTTTGGAATTGAGGATTATTCAAATCAAATCAATTATACTTTAAAATACCTGTTTTTTGTTCTAAACATACACAAAACCAAATAATTACAGTATCTAAACCCACATCTCTCCCTTTGTCTCTCTGAGTTTTCCTTCTGCTCTCGCTTTCTTATCTAACCACTTCTGTTCGATGGAACCGTTTACCAGAAATGCTTTGAAATCTCCCTCTCCCTCCACGGTTTGCTTAAAAAAAGTAAAGGCATAAAAAGATGGACAAAAATGACCTTGCAAGAAAAACACAATTTAGCACCAATTTAGCATACAAAATACTTTTAAATGTTAGAACAGTGACATTAAGACTCTCCTGAGGATAATATGAACTTGAAAGTACAATTTTATTCACATATCAAGAACACGCCATGTTAAGTTCATAGCTTCCATTTACCAACAATTGTATTGTACTTTCTTTCATGATGTTCTGATGCCGAAATTTTCTCAGACATGTACTTGAGTTAAAAGCTCTGGTCAGAGGACCATTTACGTAACCCGCTTAAAACTGTTTATATCAAATGAAGACAAGTTTACAATTACTGCATAGATTTATCTTTCAGTTAAAAAAAAGAGGGGAAAAAACCCAAAAACATTAAGGCGTTGAAGACCACCAGGCACCAGAAATCTGTTTCTCCCTGAACTGCTGTCTCAATGCTCACAAATGGCTCGTCTTAAGTGTGCTATATCCACAAACAAACCTGAATTCAACAGACCTACTTCCACTGACTTTTCCCTTCCATTAACAATGCACTAAACACAAAACACACTGAAACATTAGACACCATTCAGAGCACTGGCACTTACAGCCATGCATAAATTGTTTATATTGCAGACAGTTTTGTGTAAACTCTGTGCTTCTCCAAGAACTGTCCCCACCATTCCCACTTTTATACTTTTCTCTACAGCTGAAACCATTCGGCTGACACTTTGTACAACACGAGTTGCTATTTTACTCCACAATTTTGGCCATTACTACAGCTTACATTTGAGAAAAATGGGGGGAAATGTTTTAATAATTTAACAGTAATTTAACCAAACTTTGATTTACCATTTCGCAAGTGATGCAGTTGCTGAAGGGGCAATATTGAGAAAATAATGAGTAATGAATTAAACAGTGTGATGTGCTGGTAGTGGGTGCATACTGCACTGACAAAGTTTCTCTTACCTCCCACAAGGTTCATGTTTTCCTATCCCAATGTGTTTTATTCCTCTTACACCACTCTAAATACAATATTTTTTTCATTAAACATAAATTTTCTCTCTGAATAACTTAAAAAAATATATAAGAGAATATTGTGGAATGTTAACACCGTTTCAAACAGTTGTCCCTCACCAACCTCACTGTTTGTCTCTCTCTGAAGAAAACACTGGGAAACAGCAGCTTATGTTTAATAGTGAGAAAAGGGAATACAGAATCAGCTGTTTGGCATCCTATTAGCTACTCTCTGGAATTGTAATTCTTAATGATAATTCTAGATCTGCCTAATGAGACTTATGGAGTCAATTACGGTCTAAAATTTTATTATAGAAAGTTCAGACTTTTACAACTGGAAGGTTATCCAAACTTCTGGACATTCCACAGTTCATCCTTTTTTTCTGTTCTACAAATTCATCAAATATGGAGCAACACATTTTAGTTGTTTTGAGTTTGCTGTAGAGTTATATTTTATTTATTTTTTGTCATTTGGTGAGGGGTGGTAATTTTATTTATTTATTTATTTATTTATTTATTTATTTATTTATTTATTTATTTATTACACACAACATTATATTAATTGATTGTCATTATTAATGAAAAAATATATTAGAGTGGTTTGTTTGATAAAACAACAGCTCAGAAGAAAATATTTGCTCCAAAACAGTTTTTTTTGTACAAATCAGCTGCTATGACTTCTAACTTCAAATACTATACTTCAAAGAACATCTTTTCTCTTATCGGTTTGTTTTGACTAACATCAGACTGCAGCAGAGAGGAAAAGCTGACAAAAAGAGCAGTCTCTCCTCCCCGTGCTCTCACTGAGCACATGCCCATGGTTGCCACGGCAACAAGGAACACCCCTCCCCCCACAAAACAACACCCCCATCCTCCAACCCCAACGTTATGCAAGCCAGGCCATCACAAATTAAAGCAACGTGTTCAGAGTCTTCCCTCGTGCAACCAGACGCTGGATGAACAGCTGTGGTTGGGTCTGTTGGTTCTGTGAGCTTGCTTGTGCGGAAACAGACGAGTGTGTTCTCCCCCCCTTTATGGGAAGAACAAACCGTTAAACTGCGTCAGAGGACTGTAAATACTAAACAGATGACAAGGACTGTGGGAGTGCAGCAGTGCCGAGAGAGAGAGAGAGAGAGAGAGAGAGAGAGAGAGAGAGCGAACACTTCCCATCACATGTGGGTCAGTAATGAGCTGCAATTAGAATTCATAAAGGTCCATTTGAGGCTTTGACGTCAGCGCATGCACGTCAGTGAGCTGGAGGCAAAGGGTGAGGGCCCTCAAGATCTGCTGGTCCACAGTTAAAGGCATGAGAACAGCATTTAGCTTTAGTGTTTTATCTAAATCAGATAGAGGTCTTAATAAGCTCTTCTTCAAACTTGTTCACAATGACTTTTAAAGAAAGAGAACAAAGAATGTAGCTGATAGAAACCCACCAAGTAAAAAAGGAACCCTAAGCAGGCTTGTGTTAGAGTATTCTGTGAGTGCAGACAGTTCATTGGTAGCACAAACAGAGCTAGATTAGTAGGGGAGAACTGTAGCCAGACCCCCTGAAGAGGATCTGTTAAAAAGCTGTACAGAGGAGAATGCGAGAAGGTGGGTGCAGAAAGCCGATCAAAAAGAATGAAGGGGTGAGACAGAAACTTGTGTTGCATTTAAGTCATGACTCTACCTCTAACAGAAAAAACAAAGAAAACACTCCTTAACTCAGAATTCCTACTCATTAAATCAAGATGATTAGAGATTCTCAGAGATCAATGACGTCTCCGATCTTATCCACAAAGGGCCGGTGTGGGTGCAGGTTTTCATTCCAACCAAGTAGAAAACACACCTGATTCCACCTGTTTAATCAGCTGTTCTTGGCTTTCAGTAGACTCTGGTGTGGCTTCTGCTTGGTTGGAATGAAAACCTGCACCATACCGACCCTTTCTGGATAATATTGGAGACCCCTGCTTTAGAGCAATCACAGGGACATATCAGCTTATTAAACCTACAAAAGAAAATATACATTACACATCACAGATTGCTGACAAACACAGTTGTCCATATTGTTGCCCATATTGTTTTGTAGAGCCTCATAGAAATAAATCATGCAATCTGGAGCTTGACGCAAGTCAAATGGTGCTCATTTTTCCTAAACATAAGTTGTTTCATGATTTAAAACAAGTTTAAAACCACACACATACAGAATAACATCAACACTGAACATAATCAAGCCACCTAGTAACATGTTTTGTGAGGTGGGACGAACCTGAAGAACTTCAGAAGAAACACACAAACACTGAAACTCCAGAAAAAAAATAAAAATAGCTTAAGATCGAACCAGGGACCATTTCTGGCTCCAATCTGTGGCCCAATAAAATTAAGTCTTTAATTTTTAGCAAAGCTAAATAATAAATTAACTATTGAACTAATAAATAACACTATAGTTATGAAGGCTTTCTCAAGCCTCAAGTTACTGTTGTTTTCTCACCTGGCTTTAATTGGCTTACTTAAAGTAACAATGCATGTTGCATGCATGTCTGAGCTAGTCTGTAAGGACACAGGGATGTAGAGAAGAACAGAAAACCGTAAAGGAGAGAGAGAGATTGAGGGGGAGTCTTTCCTTGCAAAGGGAAGGGAGAGGTTTTCCCAAGTTCCAGGAGTGGTGCAGGACTTTCTCTGTGCGGAATGTGATTGTTTGAAGTGGTTTCCTGAGGAGTGTTTTTAAAAGGAAGCCCTTTGTCGGGGGCAGGCTGGCATAGTCCAACCTCTGCCCAAGATGTTACGAATACCCTGAACTCCAGCACCTTGAGAACATCTACACTGCCCCACCACCAGCTCTCACACATGCATTCACATCTCTGAATGCTGCAGAGTAGCAAACCACCCAGATAAACTTCACACACCAAAACAAATCAAAACTCAGCCACAGGGATTAAAGTCTGCTTCATGAATACCAAGTGACAGATGAGCTGAAGGCTGTGAGGATGGGGAATATTCATGAGCCAATTATATAGGTAGAAAAGAAAGACAGAAAGAGTCCAGGTCTATAATCCTCATGCAAGAAGTCAAGTACTGTACCTCAACAGACATTGCTCATGATCACATGATCCCAATAAAATCTTGGCTGAATTCTAGAACAGATTGCGATAAAGGATTTTCCATTTTAAAATATATGATGACAATGATACTAAAAGATACATCTGCGATTAAAGAGAATTACTACATTCTGCTTACAGAGTAAAATGTGATTTCTATAAGCATAACTATTACACTGAGGGCTGGTTTCTGTTTGTGTGAATGCATGTCAAGTCAAGTCACCTTTATTGTCACATAAGTCAAGTCAAGCCACCTTTATTGTCACATAAAGGTGACTTGACTTGACATGCATTCACACAAACAGAAACAAGCCCTCAGTGTAATAGTTATGCTTATAGAAATCACATTTTACAAGGACAGGCATGGAGACGTTTGTGGCTGAGTGTAAAAGAGGACTACACGGAACAAGGGGACAAGCACGTAGGTTGGTAATGACATTCACATTAGCAAGTCAGTACAGTATACATGAATGCTTACTCAGCCTGTGTAGATGTGAGTTTTCGATAATTGTATGTTGCTCTGCTACTGGTGGCACTGCCAGAAGTTTTTCACTAACCGCTTTTGGTGGAATTGCAGTAAAGACTCTGCAAGTGAGCATATCCTGTTATTCAATGTAAAACCACCGAGCTTTTACATTCTTGTACAATGTGAAACAGTCATAGAGTGTAAACACAGCACTGCAAACTCGCATCTAATTGATCTAGTGGTATTATTCCTAGATGAAGCTGGAAATGGAGTGAAATCAAACTGGACAAATGCCTTAATTGTAAATTTTACACAGACCCTAATCAGTTACCTTAACACAACTTTGTAGCATCTTAATCAAAGAATTTCCAGATAACTCCACACACAAATTTTGATGCTACAGTAAATGAGCTTTCTTCACACCTTCAGACAGTGGGACTGAATGTCCCTCTAGTTGTATGGTCAAGACTTTACAAGCTCCTTTCATCCCACCCTCCTACCTCCTACACCCCAGGCCCCCATCCATCCCCAACACACACAAAATATAAACACGCACGTTGAAAGACATCATTTTGTTGTGCTGAGCCAAAACCAGGCTGAGAAACGTCTTAGAAATTGGCCCAAAAGAGCCTCAATCACTGACCAACAAATCACACACACTCACACTTAATGTGAAGGATACAATGCAATCTGGGAAACTAAATAATTAATTAGCTGGCAGTTAATTTATCAAAGAAGTGTTAATGAACTTCTGGAACTTGTTTACAGGCTGTTAAAAAGCAGTCAAGCAGTTTAAACAGAGGTACAACAATAGGGAAAACTTCAAGAAAAGAAAAAAGTTATGGGCAAGAAAATAAAAATAAATGAAAAAAAAAACAACAAGCAATAAGACAGAAAACTGAAAAATTAAAAAAGTAAGCAAAAAATAAATAAAAGAAGCAAAAAAAGAAGAAAATGTAAAGGAAGAAGCAAAGAAAAAGAAAAGATTAAAAATAGAAAAAGGACAGAATAGTACTGGCCAGTGCTGTGTGTGCTGACACAAAAAGGAAGTCTGGGTTCAGCAATCTCCCTTTCCTCTCTTCTTCAATTCGTGACCCCTGTCCTCACGCTGACAATGACACCCCATCTCTCTCACACACACACACACACACGCGCACACACGCACCCCTACAGCAAAGCTATTTATTCCCTTCTCACACTCCTTACAGCATCTCTACTTTTCATTGCTTGCATGAACACAGCATGAGAACTAGTCTCACTATTCAGTACAGTAGTCTCTCCTCATAGCTGATCACCACAGTGTACCAAACCACATGTGGAACCTCCCTCAGGGGAAAACGGAGAAAAGAGTTCACCCACAGGTACTTACCTCAAAATGTATCAGCAGTTTACACACACGAGCTGCACTGCACTGCTGATCTTCTCTCTCTACTGGTGGTCAGGGGGAGTATAAACCTCAAGCTCTCAGAGAAAAATGAGGGACGAGGGACAGAGGGAGGGTTTAGGAGGAGGGAAGGCAGGGAAGTGAACTAGCTAGAAATGGACAATTTTGTGTGAGAAGTAGAAAAACAGAGAGAGAGAGCGAGAGAGTGAGAAGAAAATTATAAATATTTTTCAACCCAAAATGAGGAGTCTAGAAAGGGAAGAGGAGAGTATTTTATTCTTCACTCCTAAAAACATTCTTTATGATTTGATGAAAATCAAAGATTTTCATCTTAAAAGGCCAGAGACAGAGAGAATCTGAGAGTATAAACATGTGCCTGTACATGTGAGTGTGAGACCACACTCTCAGCTGGTGCTCCCCATCACTTCAACTGTTCTGATAGAAAACTCCTGTGAGGACCTGACCTGGAACTGTACAGAACTCATACCAGATAAATACACTGCAAGCGCTTTTCATGATTCCTCAGGGCCTCTGGCATTCATAAAGACTTCATTCAGGCAGCCAGTTAGCGCTAGAAGAGCTAGCATACAGCCGCAAGGAGAGGGGGCTTCCATCACTGTGCGCCAAACAGAACGCTTCATTGTTGAGGTACAAAGCTCCATTCTGAGCAACACTGCCTGGCCAATGTGTCCTAATGCAGTTAGCCATTCGAACGCACTTCACACAACCACTCAGCACCTAAACCAACAGGCACGGTGAACAAAACCCGGCATCTCCTCGTTATCGAAACATTACATAAGAGATATTGGTCTTATATATTTATACATTTTCTGAAAGTGAAATTGTAAAACACCACAGATCCTGAGATTTACTTGCACAGAGCCTTAAAAGGAAAATCCATCCTGAATAATTTATGCATTAATCTTGATCTTCCTAACTTTATTTTATAACAATACTGAAATACAGAATTGACCTTTTTTTAAGTTAAACCTTCTTCTTGGCTTTATTATGGCAATAAGAATTAGCCCTTGCTAATAATCTATAAATAAAAAGTTGTGACTGATGCTAAAAGCTTTTGATCTATTGTTTTTAACAGCAAAATCCCACTCTTAACCTTTATCATGTCAGCACAGCACCCAACCTTTAACTTCTCACAGGATTATTGTGAATACTAACTTCACAAACATTTCAGTATACACATTTAACATGTTTCAGTATACACATTTAACATGTTTCAGCATGTTATCCTTTAACTTCTAAACTACCTCTACATCAGCATTGTATACAAAGACATGTATTATTTGATATATTTGGTAACTATACGTTTTATAAGAGGAAGATGAAAACTGTAGTTCAAGTTCTTTTAATACGGCTAGCATTCTGGTGATTAACAGCTAATGCTAACAAATATTAAGTATTCATTTATTGTCACTGATTAACTGTTGCATGTTGATCCGATACGTTTTTATCATGTGTGTTAGTAACAACTAATCAGAATAGGTACCAAGAGCACAGCAGCTTAGCCAGCTAGCTGGTCAGGTGTTTGAAAACTGCTGCGCTGTGCATAAAATGATCACAGAAAATACTGCAGCAGAAACCCTTTTGCAGATTAAAAATCAGAACCACACAAGCGCATTTTGATTAAATCACTATGTAAAGTATTCTCCACACACAAAAACACACACAAGCATTTTGATATTGGACACACCCTGAAAATGTGTTTAAAATAACAATGTCAAAGACACAAAGAATCCTGCTAGTTAGGTACTTCAAGAATGATGAGATGATGGAAACATCTATCCTCTCTCAACACTGTGCGTACAAGTCGTTACACCACTGAGATTCATTCTTTATACTGCCTTATTCTTTCTGTCTTCATTATCAAACATAACAGCAGAGTAGGGAATAATTATGTGTGAGAAAATGAGAGAAGCATGCACAGGACAATGAGCAAGCGAGAATGAGAGAAGCTCCCTCTCCCCTGAGAGCTGGAATGATGTCACTCTTTGTGCAGCAAGGTTAACACGCTCAATACACATGGTTAGGAAAAGGAAGGAGGGAGGATCCGATGGAAGAGAGAGGGAAGGAAGGAAGGAAGAAACAGGGAAAAAAAGATATATAACAGAAGGAGAACAAAAGCTGAAGCTTCTGAGTACAGGATGGATGGGTCTGAAAGTTTCTCCATCTTTCTAAGCAACAAAACAGTTTAGTACAGGAAGAAATTTGTAGTGTTCATTCAGTGAACACACATTTTCTCTGTAGGCATTCTAAGGATGTCTTATTTTTAGTTGCTTTTCCTCACGTTACATTATATTGGGTGCATACGGGCCTTTGTGGTTTAAAAAAATAATATTTTAATCTAATAGAAATGCAAATATTAGCATGGCAGAGTTAATAATAAAGGTGATATTAAAGATACAGACAGTTTTTTGTCATGTTTCCCTGTTCTCCAGATATGCTAGTTACTGCTCCTGCAGCGTTGGCGTTCATGAATGAATTCTAACCTTTTAAGCAGTGTGCATACTCAATTTCAATTCAACTGCATTCTCTCTGCAGATATTTTTGTAATAGTCTGGAAGGGGTCAGCTCTTGAATTTGTCAAATCTATTTTTTAATTTTTTTAGTCAGTCTCTCACATGTATGAGGTGATCTGGGCATATTGGCTGGATGCTGCTGTGGCTGAATTCTAGCAAAAAAATATTTTGAGGAAATTTGTTTTCTTTATCTTTTTTCCTGATATTATTTTCTTACCTTAATGTAGCAATTAGAACCTATAACTTAAACAAGCAAAAAAAACTTCTACCTAAAAAAAATCTGCCTAAAAATGTCTAAACTGCTCCAACAATGATTTCAGCACATCAGGAACGTCAGGCTTTGATCATGATGTTGGGTAAATGCTGAAGCATGACATAAGCTTAAGTGAGTACAATTTTCCCAGTTCACTTTTGTGAGTAAGGAGAATTTTAAAATGCTAGAAATTTACAAGCAATTGAGACAGAAAGGAGCAGACGGTTTAAAAAAAGTCTATTTATAGACTATATATAGTTTACAGACTTGTATACAGTACATAGCACATATAGTACAAAGTTCAAGTTACAAAATCTATTTAATAAATTCTATTAATGTAGCACTTTTAATATCAGGCGTTGGCACAAAGAGGCTTTACATAAATTCAGATTATAAATTGTATATGTATCTATATATGGTTAGGATTTCTGTGTGTGTGATCACTGATACACACAACTACCAAGTGAGACTTCCGTCATGTCCTATTTTGCATAGGTGGAAAGGTGGGAACGCTCTATGTGAATAATCAACACCTCAGGGCTTCTAGAAGCCTTGAATATACAGTATAATTGACTGCAAGCATGAACACAGCATAAACATCACATTTATTTCAACGAACAGTATGAATTCATACAATAAGTAACTTTGCTTTTGTTGGTTATGGAAATGACTAGCTAACTTTAATATAAAACTAGATTTGTAAAGTTCGTCGCAAAAAACTTTGATGTTGGCTTTGACGAGGCAAGTATTCGCAAAGGCCGGTACTTTTTGGAGGCAAGTGGACATAAAACTTGTGAAATCTAGTGGAGCGCTAGGGTGCCAAAACATTTGGAGGCAAGTAGAGACGAGCATGTGATGTCATCCGAAAACCTGTGATGCAATTCCCCTCGTTGAGCTGAGTGTTTTGATATGCCACATGCCCATGTTGTGCAAATGTATTATTTTCACTTGACATCACGTGACGTAATCAGAATACATGTTGTAAAAAGTTTTGATTTTGCATATTTTGGGGGGGCTGCGGCACAGCCGAAAGGCCAGTCGGTACACCAATTTAAAACTTTGTTCACTTTAGAGTATCACCCTAAAGGAGCTGGCCGAATTTGGTGTAGATAGTTCGAAAGCTTGCCGAGTTATAAACTTCCAAAGTTTATAATGGGAGTCTATGGGAAAAAAGACCCGGTACCGAAAGTACCGGTAATCGGATCGCTTAGAAAAGTAAAAGCAACAAACTTCAAACCAGGGTCTACGACATATCCAAATTTGGTGCATGTGGCTCGAAAGCCCTAGGAGGAGTTACTCTTGATACATTTTTGTCTAAACTTAAATAGGAAAACAGAATGTTGGCTTGTACAAAGCCACACATAATGAGAACAATGGTAGGGAACGTTTGCCTAAATTCAAGCCAGAACCTCTGCACTATACCTACCTAAAATGCATTACAGTACAAGCTTTCCTTCTTTTATCACTGATATTAACTAGCCTGATGTAACATGAGAATCTTCTGGCTGTGAGAGGTTTGTGGTCTATCAGTGGTTGAAATCTAATCAAGATGAGTGGCATAAGAAATGCACAAAGCCTTGACCTAAAAAGTCTGACCCACCACTGAATCTCTGCAAAATGTAACTTCAACTTTTTTTTTTAAATCTCTTCACCTGATTCTCCTCACTTTCATTTCTATTCCCTTTCATCAACTGTGAAAAGCACCAAAGATCACAAATACATCATCCATGCTCCACGGAATCCATATGCATCTTGAGAGCCTGTGTGTTCTCTCCATCTCTTGCATTGGCCCTCTCAGATGGTGCAGTACAGAGTTAGCAGAATACTAAACATCCAGCCCACACTAAAGGAATATCAGAGATAAAGGCTGGGATGTGACAATATAGACAGAAGTTTCAGTGAAAAAGAATTTGGGGAAAGAAGGATTGAGACATGATGCTTGTCATAAACTCAAGTCCACATTATCCACAGAATATTAGATTCTTTTTTTAATGCTAATTCTGTGGAATGGGACGTCTTTGATAAATACGATTGTGTGTGTCCAGGTAAAAGATCATTCATAACCAAAACCAAATTATAACACCAGAAAAAGGTACAACAAGAATGGTACAGTTTTTGAATGTAAAAACTATAAAAGGGAAAAATATTAATACCATTGACTCCTTTCACAATATTTTAGTCAGACAAACAGTTAATAAATAATCATACCAGTCCTTTACTTCTGTGTGAATACATCAATCATGGCAGTTTACAACAACTGTAAACTCATGTACAGGTTAGAATTCACTCTAACCTTAATCTAACTCCTTAGAAACTGCAGTGCATTACGCAAACAAAGTACATTACAAGTACACAAAGGAAAACTGTTGACCTTATCAAATAATGGACAATAGCCAAAAGTGTTAAAACCTAAAAGGTTAGTAACCTATACCACACTAAATAAACATTTCTGCTGTCCCAAGTCTTTCAGCATCACCATCATCATCCATAGCATCCATGAACGTGAACTCACTTCACTGTGAACCCAGGCTGTAAACTCGCTGACCAATATCCATCCGATGAGGACTTTTATTAACGGACACACATATGTACAGGCGCGCACACACACAGGAAAGTGTGGCCCTCTCCCTGCACTCACACACCCTTAGGCAGGATGCACCAGCTCTCCCAAGCCCTGAGCAGCCCTCCAGGGTCAGGCAAAGGTCGAGGAGTGAAAAAGCACTCCACCTCCAGAGAGCTCCGAAAGCTCCCTTTCCCACAATACCACACCCAAGCAGCGCTGCACAGCCGAGACCATTTGGCCAGTTCCCCTCCCACAGGCTGTGGGCGCTACAATACAGCTGTAGATGCAGGACTCATCAATGCAAAAACACAAAGACATGCTTTGACAGACTGGACCAGGCAGGTTAAATAAATCTATAAATGCACTCATTCTGTGCCGTTATCATGTCAGAAGGGTGGCACATTTGAAATGTCAGCAGCAGTATGGCTTGAAAGCACAGGTTTATGCTGAGAACATAGCATTATTTAACATGTCACTAAACAGTATTTCAGTTCACCAAACACAAACTGGTCCACACTAGGCCATTTTAGCAATTATATTAAAAAGAAAGCAGTTCAAGGTACAGTATGCGGTTATAGGAAAACATTGAATAACAGAATGGTGTAATGGCACTGGAGTTATCTTCCATACTAAATACATTTCTCCCATAACAGAAAAGCAACCATTTAATGTGCATTATATATAATTTTTTTTATAATATATTTTTTATGCTGTGGCCACCATACCGGTTCCTGGAAAGTTGTTTCTATAGAAATAATAACATTGAAACAAACATAAATTACACTCTGAAATACCATCAAAAACACATATTCAGTGTTTGGACACTTGGACTTGAAAATGGGATATGAATTCAAAAGACTGAGGGTATCTGCATACCATTTATCGGCACAGATGCCAAAGTGGACACTGAATGTGGTCTGAATTTTCTTCAGAATTTGCGTCACTTGGCCAAATTTGGAAGCAAAAAAGCATAAATCACACATTTCTGTTTAAAATACTACAGAGTTTGAAGAACACAGATGGCAGAAGGCAGTGAAGGGAAATAAGTATTTGTTTAAATATATATATATATATATATATATATATATATATATATATATATATATATATATATATATATATATCCGGTATTTCCTACCCACTGCACATGCGCACTTCAATTCTGAAAGCCTATAAATTCTCATGTCTTCATATCGTTCAATGCTATTGGCATTTTATCATAAGATCATAACCATATCACATTATGCTACCTATAATACATACACAAGAATTTAGTAGGTTTTAAATCTAAAAACACTGGGTCTGAAATAAGAATGCAAAATAAGTGAGAGGTAGTCAAGAAAGAAAAGAGGAAGTTTATCTAGTCTAATGAATGCTATCGGCTAATCAGCTGTCTTTACAGTAACAGTAACTTCCTTTTTCAAATTACATATGAGAATTTGTGACAGTTTGAGGACAACCTGAAACACCAGTTAACCCTACATTCATTTCCATTTCCTTCTCTACATGTGTAAAATTTGAAGAAATGGAGACAATTTCAAAAGTATAATAATCATTAATTTAAATTAAATGCTATGTAAATTAGGTGAAATACCGTAAAACAACAAGCATAAATGATTTCTTGTGCAAAACTAGGATAATTTTTGTATTATAATACACACACACACACACCAAAAAAAGTAAAGTTTGGTTAAAATTAGCAGAGATTGTTGGTGCCACAGTGAGTACATAGCTAGTACAATTAACTTGCTTTGCTAACCTGACAAGCTAGAATGCAACATGTACATCAGACCACTTGGATTATGGTATTTGTGCATTTCATTTGTATTTTATACACTAATTTACACTCGTTTGTATTTTGTCACCGTAACTCCTATGAGTTATAATGCCAGCATACAAGCATTTACATTCTTACTGGAGTGCCATTAAGAGTTAAAAACTAGACAGACTCAAATCAAACCAGTTATGAGTGAAATGCATGACTATTATATTGGTGACTGTTATTTAGGCCTACATAGTAAACAAAGCAGAAACAATTACAGACTACAAGTTGCTCTCTTACATCCCCATTTACTTGTGAGCATAAGCATACAGTTTTGCCTTCATTTCTTTGGTTATCTTCTGAGAAGTAACAAAGCACCATCCCGTCCCCTCAACGATCCTGCTCATGCAGATAATGAAGCGGAGCACAAAATGTCCCTGCTGGCTATATGGACATTAAGCTAATTGGTTTATTGCATGAATTCGTCTGCTTCTTAGATACAAATGACAAACACAACATGTTAATGTGGTCAAAAAAAAACAAACAAACATTAAGGGCCATTACAGAGATTTGGTTCCAGTAAGATGGAAAACAATAAACTCATCAGTTATGACATGACATAAAAATAAAGGATTACAAAAAATATAAGAAGATCCCTAATAAAATGACCAATTACATATAAATAAGATTCAGTCAATAAATTACAAAGATCCAAGTCACATTTTCAGATGCTTTTGACTCCCATAACCTTATGCCCTTATAAAATATTACCAAAGTTTTTTTTTAGATTAAATAAATAAAAGATAAAATTCTGCATAATATTAAGCCATAAATGTTAACACTGTAGCATGGAAATAGCTGATAAAGGTACGTTTATAAATCTTCGCCAAGATTCGTTTATAAATACTCCATATAACTGGATAACCACAGAATATGAAAAAAAAACAAAAACAAAAAACGTTTATTGTTATCTAAAAGGTGAAAATCAGTCATAATTTGATCAGGTATTGCCTACCTACTGCGCATGCGCACTTCGTGGTATTTTATCATAAGATCATAACCCTCTCTCAGTGTGCTCAGTAGAACAATTAGACCACAGTAATAATGTAGACAAAATAGGCTACTTCAGGCCAGGTTCTGTTTTACGAAGCCATGTAAACATTATTTTTATGATGTTTATAATTAATTATTACATCTACAAGGACAAGAGGTCACGTGCAAGGAAGTGATAACGACCAATTTAAAAAAAATAATAAATTTAAGGATAATTTAAAGATTTAAACAATATCAATATGCATCGTCTGTTCTAACAGACCTCGCCCGTAAATTGTCGCCATGGAGACCATATGTCAATTATTTTCCACTTTAATTGGCGTCTTGTGCTGAACAGCCAATCAGAATCGCGCGCGAGCACAACACAGGCAGCTGTACGTCCAACGTGCTGCGACTCGTTTAACGAGCAACAAGTCATCGAGTTTATAGGTTCGTTTGTCCTGTTTGCGACGCGATAACACAACCAGCACGTAACTAAAATTATGCATATTTACGTTGGCACGTTTCTGCGGTGATTTTGTTTTCTTTTGTTATGTTTACACGCACCAGATCGTCTAGAGAAGGTCACTATCTGCGTTTCCTTTGTTCAGTAAAGAAAGATGGGCGATACAGAGGGGAAACAGCTGGACAGCAACACGCTCTGCACTTACGTTATTCCGCAGATCCTGCAGAGCCACGCTCATGGTGCAGACTGGAGTCCGGGGAGAGGCGAGGAGGAGGAGGAGGAGGAGGAGGAGGCGAGCGCTTCACTCACTCCACCTCTGTGTGCATGCATGTGGGACTGGCGACCTAAGCCATCTCCTCTCCCAACAGAGCTGTAACAAACGTGCACGCACCCTCTATTTAAACCCCGACAGACACTCACACAGCTGATTACAATGTCAGAGGCTTACACGCAAGCGTAGGCGAAGCGTTTACCTGTCGGAAGGTAATGAGCACGCGTCGAGCCAGCGCGTCTGCGTCTTCTTCAGCTTCCGTCACTGAGCGCGGTTCGGTAACATACAACATACGCCGAGCACCGTAGGAGACTGCGATCAGCCTGCAGACTCTTCCCTCTGTCCTCCTCTCACACACACGCACACACACACACACACACACCCCTCCCTCTCTCCCTCTCTCTCATGCGTATGTGTACAGAGCATGCAACACGTGTATAAGGACAGCCATCCTTGTGTAGTGCATAATATTAGAGCAGAAACTAAATACACTTTTCAAACAACCAAGAAGTGGCATGGATTTAAAAATATTAATAAATATTAATAAGAACACATTTTGTTGACATACAGTATTCCCAGTTATAGATGACATTGCTATTGGCAACCTTTGTGTAATCAAGCTGTCATTTACATTTACAGCATTTGGCAGACACCCTAATCTAGAGCGACATACAAGTGCTTATTCACATTACACATTACATATTTGCAATTGGCTTCCATCCTGAACAAGGTCAAACTTATTGGACTTGGAATAAGTAGAGTAGAATCTTTAGGGATTCTTTAGGAAATAACACTTCTTGCTGACTAACCCTGTGTGATCTAAAATGATGTCTTCATGATAACCTTTATACCATCTCCACTCTAGCTGGTCATTGACAAATCAAATAGAACCACCACTACTAGGGAAAACTATAAATTACACTGACATGCATTCAAGTTAATAATTCATGGAGTAATGAAAAATAGTGTTGGCTCTTTCACATCATAAAGAAGGCCTATAAAACTAGCAGAATACCTGTATATGTATTTTAAGACCTACCTGCAAAACTCAGTGGCTCTTAGAGATTGACATCATGACAAATCCACTATGGTCATGCTAAGAAGAAGGGGTACTGTCTCCAAACTGTGTCCCAATTTTTGGCAAAATGACTGTTTACTTTGGACCAACACTACCATTAGCGACAGACTGCAGAAAATGTTTTCTGTGTACACATTCCCTCTTGTAAAAAAAAAAAAAAAAAAGGATCTCACCCCTTTTAGTTTCTTTATATATTTTCTTCTGGCCAGATGAGAACAAGGTCACTAGACAGATAGCGCTGTTGAGCAGACTGTCTAAAGCCAACAGCAAAGTTCTCCTTGAATAAGCCCAAGGCCTACAAAGCACCAATAGATCACCTTCCACTCATCTGCCCACACACACAACACAAGTCAAACACACATTGCTAGGTTGTCATTCTAAGTAAATGTTGTCATATATGTCCATGTTAATACTAAAACTGTATTTAATTTAATAACACATTGCAAACGAGGCCAACATTATGAAAATGACTATTTTTGAGGGCACATTTAGAAATAGGTGCAATATTTTTTAATTTACGGCTGCTCTCTTGAAACTAAACCGTTGGTTTGTCATGGAGAGCCTATATGTTTAGTCTACATCCAACTACCATCCATGTTTACAAATGGAGGAACTGATTTATGAGCTGTTTTTCATAACCTTTCCAGAACAACTCTGTCCACCTTAAGCTCATGGAGCTTTTTGCATTTTGTCATTTTTTTTATACATTTGTAGTCAGTACCTTTTATGTAGCTACTGATTTAAATGTATATAATCCTGACACAGGCCTATTGTATATATAAAATAAATGTCTTTATAATGTGAGTCTCGATTTTAGTTTAATAGTCATACAAGCAATGCGATTTGTGTTGAGAAAGGTATCACTGCACAAACAGCACAGATTTATATCCAACATTCAACTTTATAACTAGAATCATTCTGCATTACATAAAAAAGGGAAAACATTCCCTGTACACATCATTATCCCTTTAACAAGAGGTGTTACAGTATGTTCATGGATACCCTTTTTTATTTTCCCTCTCTTTGTGCTTTGGAACTTTGATGCTCTGCTCTGGTCATACTATCACCAAGGAGACGGGCTGAGGCGTTGTCATAGTATTTCCATAGCAACTCCTCTAGCTTGTTGAAGGCCAATGATCCATTATTCCCATAGAGTGGGTGAGTGGGTGGAGATGGGGGAAGGCAGAGGAAGCACTGGGCCTCAGGGAAAGGTCTCACTTGTTCTGTTAATACAGTATATTGATTTAGTTTTTTAGTTTTTTTATTTTAAATATCTCACTGTAGTACTGTGCATTTGTGTTTCATCCAAATGAATCCACCATTACTTAATTTACATGAAGGTAACAAAAATACAGTTAGAGAGAGAGAGATTAATATTGTTCAATAGTGAAATGTACATCATTTATGATGCATATGTAAGACCATATTTTTTTATACTAGGGAAGGTGGACACTTATCTTGCTCAGTGAGCATGGTTTGGGGCTGTTTGTTTTGCTCAGTAGACTCAGTAATCACTGTGAGCTTTTTGTGCCGATTAATAAATTGCTGGTGGAACAAATGTCTCTTTGCGAGTCAGGAGTAAAGTAAAAAAAAAAAAAAAAACACCACACATTTCCATTCTGTCAGTAATTCAGGTGTATTGGATTTGAGAGATTCATTACTGACAAGCTTCAAACACTTAAACGAGACTAAGATGTACAGCAGATCATACATGGTAGTCTCTCGTTTCTTTCTTGCCATCACTTTGAAGATTACAATTCAGTTTATAATCAAGAGAGAATTTTTAGCCCACACTAAATTCTGGTTGGTTGTGCTGTACAGGGAGAAGTGGTTGTGTAACCTGAAGTACAATTGTTTTGTGTGTGCGCTAGATGCAGGAACATCAACATTGCCATCTAGTGGTCAAATACAAGTAGTGCTGGTTTAATATCTAAGAAAAAATATATAGGAAAAAAGTTGCCACCCCTTAAGAGTAACATCTAGTAAAATCTAAAAACATATTTAGATAATCTGTTAATCTGTTAGAGCAAATAAATTGCAACGTTTTGCATTACATTATTTACACAAAAATATAAATAATGTAGTTCCAAGAAGTTTAGTTCACAGAACTAAAGTACTGTTCTCAGAGGTCAAAAGCATTTTATAATATATTTATAAGAACGTATCGTTATACATCAAATGATTTCTAAATTCTGCTTTAAAAAACACTAAAATATTTAACTAAATATTCTATTTAAATTTAAGTGTCTGGAATTAAAATAAATAAACCACATAGTTTCAGGAAAACTGAAAACTCGGCTATAGTGAACAGTTATGTTAGGGGTGAGATTAGTGGTAGCTCAGTGTTTAGGGTGTTTGACTACTGATCAGAAGGTCACAGGTTTAAATCCCAGGTCCACCAAGCTGCATTTGCTGGGCCCATGAACAAGGCCCTTAACTCTTAATTGCTCAGTTGTATAAATTGAAATAAAAATATAAGTCACTCTGGATAAGGGAGTCTGCTGTAAATGTAATTTTACATCAATAATGTAATGATTGCATTAATATAAATCTCATTCACCCCTTCTCCCTAAATATGTGTCTTTAATTGTTGAAAAAATTGTTAAGGAGTTACAAAGAATTTTTATAGTTTGTTCAGGCAATTTTAAATTATATACAATTATGGAACATATTATTATAACTTACAGTATGAAACACTAAAGTAAATGCATAGAATAATATAATAGTTTTTTTTATATAATATTTAAAGCTAGGTCTAACTATAAGTAAACAGTAAATATAAACAAAATAGGTTTAAGAAATACACTCATCAAAATCTTTTAAAAAATTTTACAAATTTTTTTACAGTTCCAAAATAACTGCAAAAATACAGGAATTTATATTCATGCTGAAGCAGACTAAATGTAAAAAAACGGCAATTGAAATTATTTTATACTTTTAGTAGTTTATCAAATAGTTTATATATTTATTTACAGTTATACTCTCAGTAAACTATCATACAAGTTTATAACCACAGCTATAATTGCTTCTAGGCTAATCTCTCTAGGCTTCAGTGAATGGCCGTGGCAGGATTATTGGCATCTTGTTGGCACCACGCTCATGCCAGCACACGTCAAACAGTGGGTAGACCTTCCCCTGCAGCTCAGCCTGATAGGAATAAATGAATCCAAGCTCATCTGGACTGTCCGCGTTATAAAAGGTCAGCTCTCCTCTGTCATAGTCCAGGAAAACCCCCAAGCGTTGTGGCTGACTCATGAGGGGCAAAGAGACACGATGAGTGGTGAAGGCCTCATACAGCCGACCCTCCTTTAGCCCAATCAGCCACACTCCTCCCTCAGGGCTCTTGGGAAGCTTACTCTTACGGCAAGTAGTCCCTTTGATTAACCCCAGCCTCCATTTTGGTTTCTCTCCCACCTGGACCTCCCAGTAGTGCTTGCCTGATGAAAAGCCACGGTTGGCCAGCACACAGTAGCTGTAGCTGAAACGCTCAGGATTGTTGGGCAGGCGGTTGACGAGGACTCCACACTTCACCGTGGTGAGGTCTTCAGTGAGGTGCAGCATCGGGTGAGCTGTGAGAGGGTCAAAATTCAGCAATTCGGGAGCTGTTAAAAAAAAGGGGGGGTTAGAAAGGTTGACATTTTACATTTATAAATTTAGCAGATGCTCAAAGAGCAACATACAGATGTGTACTTAAGTCTCACTGCCATATCAATCCTGGGCAACCAGCCAGTCATGAGGCTATACATTAAATCATTGCCTATTCAGTTTACAGACTTCAACTGCTTTGGTGATCATGTGCCCACTGTAGCTCGTTCTTGGCTGTCAGGAGAGGAACCCAGTGTGTACTGCTGTTGTAGCCAATCCACTAACGGTTTGAAGTGTTGCATGTTCTGAGATGCTATTATGGTTTACACTGGTTGTTTTTAACTGGTCAACCTGGCCATAGTTTTATGATCTCTCTCATTAAACTCCACAATAATGCTAGTCACTGATTGTTTTTTAAATTATTCTTCGAAAACACTAGAAACTGTTGTGTGTGTAAATCGCAGGATATTTTGCTGCTGCCACTTGATTGGCCGATTACATTATCACATCACTTAGGAGAGTGTTCTTATTAAACTGGTCAGTAAGTGTATATTGTGTTAGAGTTTTCATATGCAGAGTTCAAACATCTATAATTATATCATAAATATGATTATCAATGTGCATAATAAATATTAGGATTTAATCATGCTGATTTTCATCAATAACCGAATCTACTCTTAACCTGGTAAAACTCTCCTGTGTAATCTCTTCCATACAGTCATTTTGATATCACTGTGATTAAAGCCTGGCTTAAAGCTGATGGAGCTGTAGGTCCTCTCGTTCTTCTGTTCTCTCTGCTGGCTCTCTCGAAACCTGAAACATCACAGAACATTTTGAGTGCTGAGCATAGCAACAATATTTATGTGATATCTTCAGAAAAGCCAGAATAAAATATATATGCAATCCAGTTTTTGTTTAATGATTAGAACCTAGTCTTTCAAATTCAGTGAAATTACAGATTAAAATTATTAAAACACACGCACACGCACACGCACACACGCACACGCACACACACACACACACACACACACACACACACACACACACACACACACACAGAGAGAGAGAGAGAGAGAGAGAGAGAGAGAGAGAGAGAGAGAGAGAGAGAGAGAGAGAGAGAGAGAGAGAGAGAGAGAGAGAGAGATCCAAATAAGAAGTGTTGCTTACCTTGGGGCTATAGAGCCATATTTCTAAAAAGAAAAAAGTTATAAATACAAGTTGTTCTAAGACCAGATTTGTCTTTTTGAGTTATTCGAAGGCAGATAGTTTAGCAAGAAAATGCATTAATAAAACTTTTTTTTAAACAAAGTTGTTTCAGGAAATGATGTTTGTTAGTCTTAAACATTACATATTTTCTAATGGATAAAATGTCACATTAAACTTAAATATAAAATTGATAAAATTGATAAAAAATAAATTGACAAGATTAACTTTACCATAGTTACCTTTCAAAATCAAAAGTTATTTGTTTATTTAATTATTTTTGCAAAATAAATGATTAGGATTTGTTTTGTTTTATCACTTCAGTAATATAATGTGTTGTGCAGGAGACATACCTCAGCAATATTAACTCCTAAACAACCACTTCACATTTCCTCTGTCTGATAAATAATGTTGCAACACTGTAGAGTTCAGCCTGATTTAGTTCATTGTGTAAAGAAACTTGACTGTAAGGGTATCTACATTTTAAAGCTTACATAGATTATATGCAGTATAGCATAATACTACATGAATAGACTAAAAATGCTTTGAACAGGATAAGATTTCCACTATTCATGATATTGATATTGATGATATATAACAGTGATATGTTACATTTTTTTGTCATTGTTTTAGCCTGTATGCACTCACAGTGATAAAGTCCAGATGGTTCTCGTTGCTCAGGGCTTCTAGTGTGCCTTCAGCCTCCTGGAACTTAGCCAGCAGCTGACTCATGTGATCAGCCTGGGTCTGGATTGAGGAGATGAGAGTCGAGGCGGTGTTCTCTACCTTCTGCATGAAGCTGGCCTCCTCGAGTTCCACCCAGTGTCGCAGCTCCCCAAACTCCTTCCGCACCACCCACTTCAGCACGTCCGACTCATTCTACTCATACACACACGAGAAATTTTTTTTTCCACAATTGTCGGACTGTATGTTTATAAGCACACCCTCCAGTGTCACCCAAATGAGGATGAGGTTCCCCTTTGAGTCTGGTTGCTCTCAAGGTTTCTTAGTTTTACCATCCAAGAGAGTTCTTCCTCTCCACAGTCGCCTCAGTCACCTCAGACTTGCTCATTGGGGATAAATACAAACACATTTAAACATGTCTAATATTAATCTTTAATTTTTGTATTATATTAATTTTTATATAAACCTTTTGTTATATGTTTATGTTCTGTAAAGCTACTTTGAGACAATGTCCATTGTTAAAAGCATTATACAGTACAAATAAGTTTGAATTTGAATTTTACAGTCATAGTAATCATCTGTTTTGAAATGACATGCCATTGTAAAATCAAGGCTTAAACCTAACCCTGACCTAATGGAGTTAACTCACTGTAATGCGAGACTTATTGTAGGCCATTTTACAAATCTGCTCCTCCAGTTTCCTCTTCTGTGTCTGAAAGTTAGTCAGCAGACAGGAAATGTCCTCCTGAGGAAAGAAGAAAACCACAATGCTCCAATGCACTTTACTGTAGGCTTACTATCATTAATTTTATTTTTATTCTCATGTGGATGAAAATACCAGGGACATTCTTATTCCATTGTTTGTGTACAGTGGTGTTTTTTGATGCAGACTGATTATAAGAGGAAATTCAACTGTATCATTAAAAATCCAATTACAGCAGAAACAATGAATCCTCACTCCGTTTACTGAAGTCCGTTTCTTATTATTTCCCAGCACACAAGCAACAAATACTGTATGTAAGTGCTTTTTAAAGACAAGTGTGAAGCTCTTTATAGGTTTATTGTTAATATTTAACTAAAGAGATATTAGGTGTTTTAGGATTCAGAGGTGGATTTTGATCATCACAAATAAAAATAGTTTTATTAATTTTTATTATACTTATCATCATACTTTTCACCATCCCCTGAACAGCTTGTGGATCCTCAAAGTTGTAATATTTAAAAAAAAAAAAGTTCTTGAGGGTTCTGGAAATATTTTTTTCTAAATAATTTTCCTGTTGATTTACATTTGCACTTACATTCTGTCTGTTTCATCTATAATATAGAGGTGTATGTGTCTCATGCAGAAACAGTGGAGAGTTTTGCACATTTTTGTGACATCCTCTTGCCTCATACATTTGTGATTTTTGCTAAACATCTGGGAATTTCTGTATAACTTAATGATAACTCTATTAAAAATTAATATAATATTTTACCTTCATTCGGCTGTAGACGCTGCTGATCGGCGTGACCTTGTGTGCTTTGTGGCTTCCGATGCTGCCACACAGTCCACAGATCAGTGTCTGATCTTCCTCACAGTACAGACTCAGGGGATTATGGTGTTGGTTGCATGTCTCTGGAGGGCCTTGACCTGGTTCACTGATCTCCCGCAGGGCATCCACAATGCGAGCCAGTGAAACATTAGGTGGAGGGCTGTCCCCATCCACTGCACAGCGACACACAGGACACTGGAGCTGCCCCAGAGGATCCATGCCCATAGAGCGCACACAACCACGGCAGTACGAGTGGCCGCACTGCAGCATAAGCGGCTCAGAGAAGACCTCCAGACACACAGGGCAACGCAGCTGCTCCTCTAGAGACTCTAGACTGCAGCGTCTGGCCATCTGACACAGATACGTCCTTAAACGTCCTTATTTACCAAGGGTTTAAAAGAGATCAAATTTAGAATATGTTCTAGTTCAGCACGACTGTGTTGACAGCTGTGTTTTTAAGCTTTTCAGTCTGGTTGTTGGTCTTCCTCAAAGTGGTTACAGGAACTAGGAACCTTTCTGTATATGGTATGATGTTTTAAGCTAAAAAGCCTTTCAGATAAGAGCTGCTTTCACCTTGCTTTTACAAAGCCTCAGCTAAAGGTTCTAGCACTATTCAGGGTCGGGTCTATCATAACAATGCTAAATAATACTTGAAACTCATAACTTCATGTCAACATGGGTCACCTTCAGTGATTGTAACTATCAGCCACTGATTGCACAGGAGCGTAAGCTCCTGACTCTGCAATAACATTGCTGTTATCAGAGGAAAGTGTGATTACATTACTAAAAGCAAATTACAAGTAAAATGGAATTTCAAACACTTCAGAAGATAAAACATTTCCCCAATCCTTGTTTCTGCCATCACAACACTGAATGTGAATAAAAACATTACATTTCCTCCCAACATTTACTCAGATATAGAGTGTGGATGTTATTTTACTTCATTAGCATTTTGGGTTTCACCTCCTAGTGAGCACAAGGTTATTCACAATAAACTAGGAAACCTACAAATACAGAAATCATCATCAAGAACTTAATACAGGACATCAAAAAATGCTTTGGAATTTTGTAAAATGCTTTTGGAAGTGTTTCACACACACTGAAGCTGAGCTCACATTCTGCCATATAAAAGAAACATCTACAGTAATGTTGTTTACTACATTTTAAGTAGTATATCTAATTACAGACAGAAACTGCCTTCCTAGTCCTGTTACTGAAAATAAGGAATTATATGAAAATAGTTTCCACATTGTGAAACACCACACAAATCAGTCTATAGGGGGCAGTATTTAATATCTTCTAAACACTTGGCTAAAAAACTGCATGACTTTTGCCAGATGCATTTTAGGAGTGTCAAGATGGGTAGCATGGCAGTCTCAGCTTCAGTGTCCTTGTTTCAATCCTTAGCCCATGTCAAGGTGTCCAATTTTTCTCCCTCCAAACAAAAATGTGCAAGTAAATGAACTGGCTACTCTGAATGCATGTTCTCTGATGGACAATTCTTCCCAGAAGGATCTGGACCTGTCACAACCATGTCCAGGACACACAGTTACTGAAGATGAAGGAATGAATAGATAGAGTACAATATACTAAATTAACAAGGATTATTTACATTTCACAATATAAAACACCATGAAGCTGTGTTATAGCATGAATACATTATCTCTAATTATTGGTTGGAAATTGTCTATATATTTTATTAAGCCTGAATTGGTTTTGAAAAATGAGACTTTTCTTTTGAAAGAAACAATGACAATCATGGTATTGGAATTTTTTTTTGTTGAGCAAACATTTTGTGAGTGAGTTGGGCTGCTTTGGTCATGCAGACCTGCCAACCCTGAAATTAGTTTTCTGATGACACCTATGATCAAAACACAAAACACTTTAAGGAACGAATGACTTGCAAACGCAACTGTGTCCATGTTTAAAATCTCCTTTATTTTAAGTTGTTTCCAAACAGATCTTAAGGCATCTGCACAAAGTACAGTTTCTGCAGAGGTTTTAAAAAATCACTTTCCTCGGATGGTAGTGATGGATTGGAAAAAGACTTGTGTGTGTCCCACCCCACCTTAATAACCTTTTCATTTCTCCAAAATCTTAAATTACAATTCATATTACATATATAGTATCATAACCTTGATTTCTTACAGCAGTCAGACATAGTGTGTGATGATACAGGAAAAAAAAAAGTGTCTTTAAAATCCATTAAATATGTACATATAGACTTCACATTATGGCACTCGCATACACATATGCATACATATCTCACTCACACACACACAAACACACACACAGCAGGCTGCACAGCACTATAAGAGGGAATAGACATACAACTCTATGCTCTGACACGTCTATTTACAGGTCCCTGCTTCCTGCACGATGTCACTAGCTTTGTGTGTTCCAGAGATGGGGTTGAAGGAGGCTGAATGTGCACTTACTTTTATTAAATTTTCCAGTGAAGGGGTTGGTGTGTAGAAGGGACGAATTGTTAATTGAAATCTAAATATATATATATTTATATATACACACACACACATACACTACACACATTACTATATGAGCAGCCCATTGCCCTGTTATGAACCTACCTTCAAAGTACAGTACAGATAAATGCCAAGCACCCTCAAGATGTCAAGAGGCAGTGTGACATGGGAGGAGCGAGGGGCTACCTCATGCAAGTGTGTGTGTAAGGAGAACAGGTTGTAAGACTGGGATGCGAGTGATGGACATCGTGCAGCTCCGGTGAGCAACCCAGTCTACTTGGTCACTGTGATGCGGAAGGTGATTCTACCCAGGAACTTGTCACGTTCATCATTGTTGCGCAGGTTGGAGCCCTCCACTTTACACTCGATGGTCAGTTGTGTGTTATAGTCTTGCTCAGTTAGCTGCAGCTTCACTGCCACCAGTGGCTGCACATATTTAGCCTGCAAAAGAAATATGTCTGCCTTCATCTAAGCAAGTCATACACAGCATTGCACTAATCAAGGCTCACCAGTGATGTGCAACTGGTAAAGACGAACAGGACTGTAAACTAGCTCTAGTCTATCTCTTTTAGGCAGATCCTCCAGTTTCCTGATACAGTTAGCACACTGTGCTCAGTAAGAGCTTCCGCTCAACTTTGTAATACTTTCATTGCAAAACTTTAAAAATCAGTTAGTTTTTTTCCTGAACACTGCATTTACTGCCAACTTAACAGGAGTCCTCATAGTATTGGGGTGAACATTTCTCTAATTTCCTTCAGAATTAAACTGTCTTTGAATTTTTGGGCTATAGAGCATATGGATGAGGAAATTATTTGACCAGAAAATAATAAAATGAAAATTTAGATTTATGTACTTTTACTTGAGAGTGGAAAAGAAACTCTGTTGTAGTATGGAATGAAGACCAGAATTACAACTATTACTCATATTAGCATCACCATACAGTGTAGCTGATTCTGACATCTTTTATTCTGTTATAATACTCACATGTAATTTCTTGCCATAGTAGGGGAAATACATCTTGTCAATGTTGCCCTCAGTTGGGAAATACTGCATCTGCAGAGGAGTTTCTCTCTGAAACAGAAAGAGGATGAAGGGTGAGGTTGTGCCATTATTCTTTACTGAGAATGGCACTCGATGTGTCCTGTGCTGTTGCCTATAGCAACAGGCTCTTCTCACCCAGCTAGCTGAACTGGATGATGGCCAGGTGACACTTAACAATATGTTACTATTCTTGACATACAGTCAGGAACACACAATATTTATCCCACCCCCAGACAAGCACAGTCTCTCATTCATGTTCAGTACAGCAAGGCAAATACACAGTCCAGCTTCAGTACATACCACCTCTCATGTTACAAAGCACACGCATTCCTCTGACATATGCACTACTTATTTGCATGTCCAGATAATACCTGATGTGTTTTCCTCCGAAAACACTTCATATCCAACTGCTTAACACTGAACAAAATGATGGAATCGCACAAATTCAACAGTAACAGGGTTCCTGTAGCTTTCACAAAATCGTTTAAAACCTATTATTGTTTTTCTGAGCTAAGAAAGATTAGAGAGGAACAAACCTCTCTATTGCATAAAAGAGATGAAACAAAATGACTCCTTATGCCATTTTACTTTCCTGCACTGCTCAAATCTTTCGCTATGATTATTAAGCATCAGTTGTTTTCTCTAAAAGAGATCCAAAAACTAGATCAAAATGCAAATAATGCTAGACAGAGATTTTAACCAAGACTGGAGGGTTCCAATTAAATTCTGATAAATATATAGCTGATTTAAAATAGCTGAAGTCTATCAGGTCTTTTCAACAATTCTCTCATCTGATAGAGCTTAGAAATAGGCAGTCAATTTAAAAGTATTTGACCGTCTCTGGTACAGCTGTATGCGCTACATTTCTTCCTCTTCAGAATATTAAAATATATTCCCCTAAAAGTAAATGGCGTAGAATAAACAGTAAGAACCTTTCACATAAAATGTTTCTGCCATTTTGGTGCGTCACATGTAAATGCCAGTAATCCGTGTTAATTGAGGTGTTTCCATCATCTTGTAAATGATTATGATAAGCAGTTATACAGGTTAGCAGTAGTAAGTGTGCAGCTCGTCACATGCCTCAATGTGGCTGTTAAATGGGACTCGCATACAAAGGGTTATTCTTAATTAGGTCATGACATGATCATGTGTAATAGGTGGATCATGTGTAAGGGTCATATCTTAAAAATATATTGATGGATATATCAGATACACAGAAATATGAATTTACACACATCTGTCTGTGGAATATAAAAGCAGAATGATTCAAATTAGACTGTTTAAATTAGATGAATTAGGTTAGATAAAAGTTACTTGCTAGGTTACTTGCTTTAAACCAGGTCCAGTATGAATAAAGCTTCTAAGAGTAAACTGTGGTTCAAGAATTCACAAAATCTGAGTTCTTTAGAACTGTCTAGTCATCTTCTGAAATTTTCTCTGTTAAAACTCTTGTGCTTCACATGCAGCCTAATTCTTATACATATCCACGGGCTCTCACTACAATTTACTGTGCGGTCGTAAATGTCCCGTTTCATGCTTATGCATTTACTCTTCAGATTTACAGTAGGACTAACACCACTAAAAGTTATTTTGAATAAAAGTTGCTTTAGAACATGTTTACCAGACATGTAAGGAGTGATTATTAGAAAATTTATACATAGCAGTCCGGCTCTCATTTTCTTAAAACTGATCCACATTTGTACTAAATCCTTCCTTAAACTGCGAACGAACAGTCTCTCACATCTGTCTCACCAACACAACAAATGAAACATAAGAACCAAAACTGAATTATAACCAAATATATAAACTGCAATATGTTCTATCGTGTGTGTATTTACTACTTCAATTTTTCTCACTAGGGTAACTAAAGTATAGCTTTGGAGATGAAATGGATCGTCACTGGAAGATGCGTCCTGCCTACTGCAAATCCTTCATTCTGTTAGTCTGTCAGGTCAAGCAACACAATCCACTCCTTTATAGATTAATGTAATCTCTAATGGAAGCACAAAGGCGTTGAAGGCTTTACTGCAACCTGCAGGAAAACAAGCTCTGTTAGAAGGTGAAATCAGGGGAGCAGTATGAGCAGAGCCTGTTTCCTAAAACGAAACAGAGCACTATTCCTGTTGTCCGTATATACCTTCAAAGGTTACTACCGTTTGCAATCAAGTAAACAAGGGGAAGGGTGTTCAAAGCTAGGGAGGACATTACAGTAGGCATGTATGGTGACTAGCCAGTTTCCCCCAGCTAAAACTATATAAAGTTCAACTGCTTATCAAAACTTTGTGACTTTAATATTAAATGTATTCAAACTTCCACCATCATTTAGGTACAGTCAGTACAAAACTTAAGAGCTACAAGACTACAGTAGCTGATCTATGTGAACCCTGTTATATAGCTATAAACAAGATAATCTCAAGTAGTAATTTCCTCTTACCTGGTTTGTTTAATTAGCAAAATGTATTTAACTGACCAAATGAATTCTGCTAGCTGACTGCTTAGGGAGTTACAGAGCTGGAAAATGTTCCAGCTTAGAATGAGATGCAACAAGCCTGAGAATTTCTTCCACTTCCTTTAGCTGGGGGTTTGAAGGTATACAGTACACTGTGTCTTGCATGAGGGAATAATAAAAGTGGCAGACACAAGCAGTAGAGGACAGGAGCCGAAAAAGAAGCAGCAATGTTATGAAAAAGGGTCAGAACAAGGTCCCTGGTGACAGCAGGGAGGTTGGGCCTCAATTCTTACCACTTAAGTGAACTGCCAAGGCAGCATGGAGAGAGACCATATACAAACACATGATTGAAAAACAAAATGAACACACACTCATACATTCATTATAATGAACAAATTTTTTTTTTTACTAAAAACAAACATGCCTCACAAACATGGTTGATTATAATTTGCATATACCGTACACATGCAGGAAGGAGGTGCATTTTACCTTGGCCGTGCAGTTGACATATGGCTTTCCTTGGGGCCTCAGACCTATAACCTACACAATACAACCAAAAAAACACAAGAAAAAAAATCTGTAGTTTGATCCAAAAATCGATCCAATAAAATTGTGTGAGTGGTGAAAGACTACAACTGGGAACCAGAAAATCTTAACAGGAAGCCCTGGCCAGAGTGCAGTGTCAGCCCATATACCCTGATGCCAAGCCTAGCGTGCATAACCTTCTAATCAGTAAATCAGAACCATAAAATCTGAGCCACAACTCAAGAGACAGCCCTATGGACAATTGACAAACATTGTCTTTGGTTCTAGTTGCTAAGATGAGAATGTTTTAGATTAGGTATTTCTTCATTAATATACAGGACTGAAAAGGTTTGCCTAAATGAGCAGCAAATTCTTCTTTTTTAATCTAAAAGTGTGTGTTTTGTGGACTTACCCGATTCAACTTGATTAACACGCAGGGTTGTCCATCGCTATATCCAAAGTTTGTATCAGCCAGACCAGAACACTGACGCAGTTGACTGCGCTTGAACTGGCATACCTGTTTCTCTTCTGGACCCTCCTGCACAAAATAGTCACCTTCTGGGCATTGAACATTCTGCTCCTGCAGCGTATCGTTATAATCTATATGGGGAGAGAAAGTATAATTTATTTATATATTAAATCAATACACATTGCTATTCAACAATACATAGGTTTTTGTTTTGAATTCAGTATCATTTGCCCAGGGATATTCAAAAACAAATAGCCTGTGTTGCACTGCACCGCTAATTATCCACTGCCTTGTGGCTAACTCCAAAAAAAGACAGATCTAGGAGCATGGCCTGAAAAAAAAAAACATGTTGTGTCAGCCAGCTTTAAGATGCATCTCTAGCAGTTTCCTCAAGTTGTAGAAAGGTACAAGATATCTTGTGTTCTCCTTGCTCTGTGAACTCACAGCACATAGCCGAGACAGTGCTGCTGAGGTGTGCACCCAATACCATTTTGAAGTGCCAATAACAAGTATCTTATCCTGTATATCTTTTTATAGATAGCATGGTGGTGATGGAAGCAGCTTTGAATGTGCCAAGAGCACTGAGTCAGACAGGCAACAGTCACTGGCAGCTGGAACTGAATGGCAGCTGTCTTCAACAGACTCCTGTGCAACAGAGCAGCTCTATTTAGGGACCACACTTGCCCACCCCATTAAGACAGGGGCCATGAAAAGGAGGTCTAAAAACTGCCTCCTTAAAACCATCACCTCAAAAGAAAACCGACCCAGTAAAGACATTGTTTCTTTTGCTGTGAGGAATTCTTTATTTCTGAAACAGGAAGGGACTTTCATTCAGTTACAGGTTTGGAGAGCCTGCGTACTAGGTCAGTGGGTACAAAAAGCAAAGAAAAATGGCCTGGATTATTTATACTCTTGTATGATGAAAACATTCATGTTGAACCACAATACGCCATAGGAAATGCAATCTATTTCTGATCTAGTAACTGTTCCATTACACCAGTAAAATGAGAAGCAGACAAAATAGTGGCGGCTTGTTGCAACCACTTTAACCACCATATCTTTCTTAAATTTCAATTTTGAAAATGGATCCATCAGTTAAAATGGCTGCATTTCAATGACAAGGCCATCAGCCACCATGTTTCATCTCCCATTTCTTGTGTACAAAAACATTGAATATTGTCATTTAAGCTGAATTCGTTGTTCCATCAACTTAATGTTTAATGTGCAATGCTGCTACAGGTCCACAACAGACTGAACAGCTATCTCAGAACTCCCAGATGATTTCCAGCAGTCTCTTGTTGTGCCACTTATGACAACTAGGTTAAAGTACTAATTAATCCCCAGGCAATTTAGGATAGTATCTTAATCATTATAAACACTCTTAGCATAGACTTTATCCGGTAACTACTGGTATTCCTATCAATTATCTCTAGTATTATTATTAATTATGTATGCAAGTACTGTTTTTTCATACAAGAACTTTTGTGAATGAGATTGCTTTATTTAGTGCTTTACATAAATTTACAAACTTTAGACTACACAAAATGTAAAACTTAACATATTATGAAGGAAAAAAAACACAAAACACATTTCCTATTTCTAGCCAGTGATGTACATGAAACATCAAATGACAGGTATTTCTAAATAGATGTCCCACTTAAACTGTTGAATTACTACAAGCCGTTGTGTTCCTTCTGCATGCTCATTGAGTTCTCCTGCAGTTCTAAGCATTTTACAAAAGGAGGCACTACTCACCCAGGAGGAAGGTCTCCAGCTCCTGGACATACTTGCTGTACTGCTGCGAGTTAGAGCGGTTTACTACCATGTCCAGATACTTGGGTCTGATCATCAGACCTGTCAATACAACAGCAGGACAAGTTAATATAATTTATGTAGTAAATACCTTCATATTATTCAGTTTATTTCACGGATAAACATTTCACTTTCAGGGATCCTCAAAGACCAGTAATGTTTATAAATTAGCATCAGATGCCATTGATGCTAGTAGAAACATTTTCGATTTTCTTAGGCTTGAATCAATACATTGAACAAATTCAGGGTTTTCCAACGATACATCAATATAACCACAGATCTGAAAAATTCTCACCAGTCATTGTGTCAATTCTAATAAGCGGTAATTGGTTTCATAAAATGATAAAATTAATAGCACTGCAAATAGCATCAAATTCAGAAAAGTATTCAGAATCATACAAGATCTCACAAATAATTAATTGCTCAGACTGTAGAACTGGTGAATTAAGACAAAAAGTAAATAACGTTAAAACAAACAATTCCTGCTAACTGAGAATTCTTATATAAGGGCATCTATATACATGTTTGTTCATCGGCTACTAAGGTGTTATGGAAAAAAAAAGAAAGAGCGCTACCTATTGTGCCACTCTGAGTCTCCGATATTGCAACAAAGAATATTAGTTTGCTTACTTGCTAGTCTGTCCTAAATTGGTATGTAAAACAAAACACTTTGTACACCAGTTCTACAGTCTGAACACTTAAACGTACGATATCACTTTGCCATATACAGTAACATTACCATATGGGATTATGAGCATAAATTTCTTTTCTCTGAAACCCAAACTGGCAGTTACATGCTCAGAGAGTAATCCAAAGTGCATTACCATTACAATTTATGATACGAGAGAACAAGAAGAGGATGTCTAAAGTGACCACCGAGTCTTTGATTGCTATTGGTTTTATATCAGAAGGATGTCAAATGGCTACTGTCTAATGGACAGCATACAAACAGATGACTCAGCAGGCTTTTCCAAAAGAAAGTTCACAATCCTGTAAGGCAAGTGTAGTTTTGTGCATAATTAAAATTTTACAATTCCTGTTTGTTATGTTTACTTGAGAAAAGGTTGAAGGTGATACAGTACCTGGGTTGGCGACTCGATCTCTGTACTTGGGCATGGAATCATCCAGTGTTTGCAGCATCACCCACATGGTGAGAGAGAACATCCCAGCAAGGAAGCCATAAAAGACCAAATAGAAGAGGAAGATGAGAGCTGAGAAGAAGAAAAAAAAAAGAGAGAAAGAGGCAGAACTTTACTATTTCGCAGGTTTTGGGACAGTAAAGAACGCCTATACAGTTTGTATACAGATGCTCTTTGGTGTTGGCAATTAATTTTGGATTAGACTTTGGAGGTCCAAACCACCTTTTAGCCCAACTTCATTTTTCTTGTCATATAATCCTTGATAGAGACAATACAGATGACTATGTGAAACCTTGCATATGACTGTGTATAGCAGCGGTGTCCAATCTTATCTGGAAAGGGTCGGTATGGTGCAGGTTTTCATTCCAACCAAGCAGAAGCCACACCAGAGTCTACTAAAAGCCAAAAACAACCGATTAAACAGGTGGAATCAGGTGTGGCTTCTGCTTGGTTGGAATGAAAACCTGCACCCACACCGGCCCTTTGTGGATAAGTTTGGGCACCCTTGGTGTATAGGAAACCGTGTTCTATCCATATACTTACAGAATTACTGAGATGTACTCTTATAACTAAATACTACACACCACAAAGCAAAACTTCATTTTGGTTCAGAAGCATCTCAACCAGAGGTGTATTTTAAAAAACTGGCCTTCAGACACTGCTAGACACTTAATTTCTATTCCATAACTATTTGAAAGTAATATACATGTTATAGTAATAAAATTGGGAACCAATGGAAAATGCAATGACCTTTGCAAAATAGATATATTTTAGAACGTTCTATAAGGTGCTTGATAGAGTTGAAATTTAATGCATTTTTTAATATTGGCTGAAGCAAAGCACATAAAATAGGGTTACTTGGGAGAGAAAAACACTGAGGGCTGAGAGAGAGACACTAAAGTTACTTATAGATACATATCTGAAGTAGTTTGTTGCTACTATAAATAGCATCTAAGGGAGGAGAGTTAAGTGAAGGCACAGCAGTGGCCTGGAGAAAGGAGACAACATTCAGACACAGTACTACGTACTTCATTCACTGAGTGTTCAAGCGTACATTTTTCAGATGTTCTAGAGATATCAATAAGACCTCCTAAAAGGGCACACGTGCTATCCAGGCATCTGTTAAAGCATGCACGTTTAGCTGTTTAGCAGCTCAGTAGGTTTCGAATAAGATTGTGTGTAGTGGGACACTGCAGAGGAAGGAGGTTGATATTTCTAATAATAAGCACTTAATGACAGTCACTGGTAGATAAATTGGCCAGTGGATGCTTGAAGTTGTTCAAAATGTCAAGTGGCAACAAAAATGGTCTAACACTCGAAAATACAGCATTAACATCACAATAAACTTTTCTGAAGTCATCAGCTGTTATAATATTCATAACTACAATCTTACTCATTGTTATAAATAAGTGATTGCATGTTAAGATCTATTTTTGTACCAACCTTTTTATGATCTCTTTTAAAAAGGGCCCCTACTAAATTGTCAGCAAACAATAAAAATATTGCAATTCAATGTATTATAATGTATATGCTATTTTTGTCATACTGTTCAACATTACTGTCGGGATCTGTTGGAAAATGCCAGATCAATGAATTTTACAGCAAATATTAGTTTATTCATCTGAACACAATCAAGTCAAAATAGTCCAATTATGGCATTGTTGCAAATGACAAGTCATAATGTGACTGTGGCTCCTGAGATGTTTTGAGAGTGACCTTTTTAATGTAGAAGCTAGTACCCAGCAGAAATAAAAAGGCAGTGTTTTTATTGCATGAGAAATTAAATGGCAGTGTGTCTGCATCTGTAGGTGTCATATTATGTTGGTCTTCCTCCAGTTGGCTGACACTTGCCTGCCCTTTAATCATTTTAATGAGTGTACACATTTTAAAATCATGCGGCAGTTTGCAGTCAGGCAACCAACTATGTTTACTTCTGGTTTGTAAAACTACCGTCCAAAACATGGAAAATCTTTGTGCAGGATATTTACTGTACATCTCAAATATGGCAATAAAATGACAGGTGACAACATTAAATCCAACTGGGGACCACTGACCTTTTAACATTTACATTTTCTGCATGTAGCAGAGACCATAATGCAAATCAACTTGCAGAATTGGTTTAGTTGTTTCTATTGAAAAAAATGTTAGTACAAATAAGTCATTATCTAAGAATACCATCAAGCTAAAACGCTGTAAAAGAGGATTCTAATCCTAATTCACAGATCTAGGGTTACATTTTATTGGAATTACTAAAAGCTTTGTGTCAATTTTTATTATTTAAATCTTTTTTAAGCATATTACACATTTAAAAAAAAATTCATAGTAATGGACAGTTATGAAGTAGTTGATATTAAAAATACAATATTCTTTTATTGACTCGATAGAAAACAAGAATAGATACATCGAAAACAAGTGTCTAAGTGTCTAGAAAGTGTCCGAGACAAACAACATTCAGAATTAACCAACAGCAAAGAAAATGAATGGAATTTCAGGCTGTTCAATTAAACAGTAGACCACAGTTAAATCCATTTAAAAAGTTTATAATGTTTATTACTTTTATTATCTAAAGATGCTAAAAGTTATATAGGAATCATTCCAGTTTGCAACTTTGTGTGTCTGTCAAAGATCAAAAGGATTTACAAATCAGTCGCACTTCCCTCCACTCGGGTGTCTATAAAAGATCTCTCAAAGTGAAATAGTGAAAATCCATCCAAAACCCATCATAGAGTTTGCTCATCACTTGTTTTCTGCTCTTAGCTGTTGATGGAGTTTGTCTCCCTCATTCAATTGTAACCGAATCTCAATACTTCTCCTAGTGACTCACTAACACGGATAAAAATATCAGTCAGCAGGAAGCCGGGGGCTGTGGGATGGACCCCAACATGCTGAGGTTTGGGAGAGTAGCACAGCAGAACAACAAAGCCTGCAGTCCGTGGGTGGAATTTTTGTAGGTCAAAATGGTTCGGTATGGCATCTATGGCTTGAAGACACTTGCTTATAGACATGTAATGCAAAAACAATGTGATAAACAGATACCAACTGAAAGCCTTTTAACATTTAGTGTAACCTCTGCCCCAGACAAAAATGTCTGTACATGTCAAATAACAGCCCATTAGGCTGTAAAGCCTGCTTAGTGTTTGCCCTGTTCCCACTCATTACTCATTACAGGCTCTCTGTTATGAGCCTGTTAAGACCAATTATACACACTATTGCCTGAAAATGTTTTGAAGAACTTGGATATAACCACCAACCACATGAGCCAATCAACAATGGTGTGGCCAAAACCAGTTTCCATCAATTCTGGACATTTTTCTTTGTAATTTTTCTGATCCAAAAATGTTTTGTATTTAAAAACTGTAATGAAATCCAGGACCTGTCTGCAACATATCAAATATTTCATAATTCAGAATACAGTTCATTATACAGCTTCAATAATTCTCAGTAACATCACTGGAGGACCAACACTATTACAATGAGATTTCCGTTTCAGATGTCAACATTTGGAAGCATTGAATGATTGCATATATGTTTTGTAAGACATATATAAATATTAAAATACATCATATAAAGTCCATAACATGGATAATCTGTCAATATATGTTAATATAAATATGAATATGTAGACTTATCCAGAGGTTCTGGACTGCATGGTTGGATTGGGATATTCAATCTAAATACTAAAACATCTAAAAGTTGTTTTTGTTGTGTCTGGCTACATTGCAACATTGCTTAAAAAGAGACTTTAAAAAAAAAAAAAAAAGATCTAGAACCCTAGTCTCTGTTGGTGGACAAGACAGATCCATGCTAACAGCCTAAATGATACACAGCACATTCTACTGTATTCTGTGATTTTCCTGACCAGAAACCAAAAAGACTCACTCTTGTGAATCTTGTGAATTAATAAAATCAAAGTTACTCGAGAATAACCACAAAGAGGACAAACATGCATCTTTCACATCCTGTATTATTTCCTCTTCACTGAATTAGCTTTTCCAGCAGGCAAATTGTATTCACATTTGGTCTGCTTTATTTGAAAAAGCAAAAATACAAAAACGCTATGGCTAAACCAAGGATGTTCCCAACTCTGGTCCAGTATGATAGCCTAGATTGAGACAAGTTGAGTTGAGTAAATTACAGCAGTACACCTCATGTCACTAACTAATCATGTTATAATATTCAGATTGAGAGGATGGGTTAGAAATAAAATACTATAACCTACCAAATAAAGCAGAAGCAAATGAGATTAGCATGCGTGTGCAATCCCTTCAAAGGGTTCTACATGTCTGAAACCCCCACACTTTTGTCTTTTCACTTGCTTTACTTTACACACATGAGACCTTTAAGTGTGTTTTGCATAGCTTTGTGTGCTTTAGAGACCTGAGCTGGCCTTGTTGTCATTGTAAATGCAGGTAAGCCAAGTCTCACATTCAGGCTTCCCTCAGAGTTTTAGTGATTCAATTCTATTATGTTCAGAACATTGTCTCAATAGCCTTTATAAACTACCAACTGTGGGCAAGGCAACAAAACCCAACCCAGTTTTAGAGTGAGGTTAAGAAGACCATCTCAATTAAATTACTAAACACATTTGAGTATACCAGTACTAATTCAAACTTTACTATAAAGTGGTTATGTACGGGAGAGATAAAACAGGCATGAACAACTTGTGGTGGGAGTGAAACTGGGAACGATCGGTCCGTGCTGCTGAGAGAAGGATGAGAAACCAGCCATGATGGGCTGGGGCAGCATTCCAAATTCATTCACAACGGCTCCGAAACATACTTACCCAATTACAGCAGACAAACTCTCGTCATCAGTTGGTTCAGGCCGTCATGGAAAAAAATCATGATATTTCATTGTGGTTAAGTGTTTAAATAACAATTTAAATTAATCAGCAACCATTCGTGATGGGAAAATTACTGTTTGTTATAAATGTGGAAAAAACAGACATGCTGTCCAAAAATGCAATTTGACATCTTCACACGCACACACACACGGTCCAATTGTCCACTCAAACTTTAATTCAAACCTGCTTGAGCACTTCAGTGTGTTCCCACATTTTCAGTTTAATCTATTATGTTGGAAAGCTTAGGGTTTGCTGTGAACTATATTCACATGAGCTTAAATAACTGATACAAGAGCTATGCAGTGTGAGTGAAACTGTATCATAATCTTCGAACCTGCTTGAGTGTCAGTAAGCACATGGACAAATGCTACGACCTTCACAGCCTGAGCCCAGAAGATACATGGACATGTGGAGAAGCTCTATTCAATCAAACAGAGATTAAAAAAAAAATCTATTGTATGCTTGCTTATTGGTCAATAGACACAAAAGATTATAATCAATCTATACTCCATTCCTTGTAGCTCATATTCATCTAATCAAATTAGGAAGTGCATGACGAGTGCGTCAGAATCGTCTTGTTTGACCCTTTGACCATGTGTGGAATGGCTCAAATACTGCATAACTCACAATATCTTAATACTCACTGGAGTTTACCCAGCTTGAAAATGTTTACACTCTACTTTTAAGCCCAGATGAGAAACAGTACATAAGCTTAAGGTTTAAAACACACACACAGCCTGAATCCGTCTGTTGTACTGTCTAAGATACAGACTAGACAACATGTCTTTTCCTTTCATGCACACAATGAATGCATAAGTGTTTCTGGGCCATTTAAGTTTAGATTTTTGCTACAGTTAGTTACTAATTTCCAATAGATTCCACTGTTTTAGTTTATTCATTTGTCACAGCAAACGATCAGTTAGAATTGGTAGACTAACATGAAGATAACCCAATAATGGAATATATAAAGCAAGATAAAGGCTAAAATTATAATCATACTTATTTTGTCCAATATTTAGATTACCATCATTTTATTACTGACCAATTTGGAAAAAAACATTTCATTATGTTCATTACAATTAGCCTATTATATACTACAGCTGTGAAATACAAAGATATAGTATGGATGAGGATAAATGGGGTTATAATACCCTCATTGTGGGCATCATCAGAATATATATATTATATATATTATATAATAGTATATATAGCTTTTTTTTTTTTAAGTTAAAAGATCTGGAAACAGCTAATGGGGTTTTAAATTTAGCTTTAAAATTGAGACAAAATTGTACAAAAAATAGAAAATGCAACACCACTAATTTATTGACAGCTTGTCAGTAACATGTACATATAGTTATGAAAAAAATAAAATAAACAAATATGATGCAATTGTAACTTTCAGGTCCATTATCCGTTTTGTGCGTGAACAGATTTAGAGGAAGAAAACAGTTGAATCTAGCACTCATTCTTAAGTTCCATACATTTATGCATTAAACAGAAAACACTACACCTGAAAGTTTTCACGGTTTTGGGAGTAATTACCTGTCCACATACACTCTACAAAAGCTTTCTACTGAAACACAGACTGGAAAATAATTATAGCACGCTTTGATTGATTATATAATCAGTTAAAATGTAAGTAACTGTAAATCTCATCTTTTAAAATCTAATAAGGTTAACCGAATGAAGTTTTGCTAAGATTGCAGTTAGTTTCACAGTTGATTGCACCTAATTAAAAGAGGAAGCAAACTAAAAATTTATATTTTAAAAAATTTAAGTATAATTTTGTTGTTCTGTGATCAGCGTTGTTTTACTTCACCTTATTAAATTTATGGCTCAATGTGTCCAGTGATTCTAAACTGTAACATGGGCTAATTCACTGGGAAATAGAAGTGCTCAGGGTGAAGAGCCAAGATTACAAGAAGGAAAGACGTAGCCATTAACTCAAATCCAAGCCTTTTATCCCTTCAATACTCATCACTCTCGTCATCTCTCCAGGGAGAGCAGTGAGGGTCTGGGATAAAAGCTATGCAGGCATTACAGTTTTTCCATTACTCTATCATGAACGTGACATACCAAGATCTGTGCTGCCATCACTGCAGGGAATACACACAGACAGAATAAATAGATCTTTCCTACATCCCACTTTAGCTGCTACTTAGTCATCATTCTGACTGGTCAGTCAAGGATATATAGAGTATATACTGTACAGAGGCCACAGAAGAGCATTAACAGGGCAAGAGGCATTAAGCATTAACAATGATATGTTAAAAGTTAAACAGGACAATAATTGTTAGTCTAAAAGGATCGTTTAATGAAACTAATACAGACATCAGACATTTGAATTACAAAAATTATACTGCCTTTAGATTATTTATTTAGAAAATGGCTGCCTTTGTGGATCATAAAGAAAAGAAATAACTGCAGGAAATCAATTGTCCAAAGAGGTTATTAGAATAATAACTCAAGATAAAAATTAAGAATTTATTTTTTACAGTAGAACAGTAAATTCTATTTTTTGTGACACAAATCATAAGTGTAATCATTTTCCACCACAAATGTCCATCCACATAATGTTGTTTTGTAGTGGGATTTTTCATTTTCTACTTCAAGTGAACAAAAACGATTCAAGACTAGGCAATCAAAATGTTCACCAATACAGACTAGTGGTTGTAGTCCACAGAATGTTCTTGTCTGCTCCAGACCCAAACAAATATTTCCAGTCTGATTGGGTCATGTTTCATAATTCACGGTCACAGATTTGACCTACTTGATACAGGAGAAAGGTACATTTTCTAGTCAGGTAAACAACACCTAAGCATCAAAATAAATCTATTTGCAAGAATGAAGGCTTCTCATTTAGAGAGAATAAAAAAGCCAATACATTACTAATAATGAAAATATTAAATATATTATATCCAGAATTCCATAGGCATGCTAAAGCTAGAATTAAGAGTCATAGTTTTACATTTATGCAAGGTAAACAAATATTGCCACCGCTGTCTTTTTTCAGAAAAAGGCGAGGAAATTGGATATGAGCAACTGTTGAATCTGCAAGGAACTCAAAATCAGAATGAATAAATGAAGATCAGATTTAGTACAAAAGTTAGGGAGAAGATGGCAGCAGAGCAGAGCTTGGAGAGCATCAGAATGGAAGACGCCCATGATGTGATGACATCTGTGCACTACAGCTATCCGGATGTCAGGTATTACATCCTCTAACAGATACCTTGAAATATATAAATATGTTCTTATACATTACTTTAGAATTAAACCTCAACCTTCCACATACTGATCTAAAAAAAAAAAGCCTCAAGGCTTTACAAAAAAAGGCATACTGTCCTTACTGGCTTACTGCGGTTATTCTCTGCTTAATTATTGTATATAAACACTATTTAATGTAATGCATATAATACATATTTGGGTATTTGTCAGGGCCTTTTTACTCTGTACACTAATCCGCATCTAATCATTGGCCTCTAGCAGCATGGAGGAAATCAGTTTGACCTTGAAACCAAAGGGAGGGATGAAGCACTGAGGGAGGGCAGAGAGAGAGAGAACGAGAGAAATTGAGAGAAAGAGAGACGGAGGGAGAAAGAGAAGGAGAGAGAGAGAGAAATTGAGAGAAAGAAAGAGAGAGAGAGACAGAGAGAGAGAGAATGAATATCAGGGAACTCATGTATGCAGCAAGGGAAAAGCCATCGTTAGTAATATGGGGTAAACTACAGAGCTGTCGTTAGTAATATGGGGTAAACTACAGAGCTGTCGTTAGTAATATGGGGTAAACTACAGAGCTGTCGTTAGTAATATGGGGTAAACTACAGAGCTGTCGTTAGTAATACGGGGTAAACTACAGAGCTGTCGTTAGTAATACGGGGTAAACTACAGAGCTGTCGTTAGTAATACGGGGTAAACTACAGAGCTGTCGATGCTCAAGCACAAGCTTAGAATTTTTATTTTATGAAAACAGAAAATGTAAACCGGCAGCTGGCATTTCATTTATAGCTTGTAACTAGGCAACAGGGAGTAATTTAAGAAACTGGACCCAACCCCCATCTTGTAGAATGTACTACGAAACAGCAACGTGTTACACTTATAAACCCAGACACACAATCTGTAGCTTTGCTAACGTTAGAGAGACATCACGACCTCAGACACTCAGCATGTCGTGCGGCGTGAATTCAACTCGAAGATTTGACAAAAGATTCCGGCGGAATTTTCCTCTCCTTGCAGAGCAACACGGCAAAAGCTCATTTGCATAATTATGCACGTAATGTGCTGCGTCATTGCGTCACAGCCGAGCGAGAACGTGGAGCGCGCGCGCTACCGCAGTCGGTAATTTGAACGGCAATTTATTTCTCCTGCGATCTTATGATGAAGGTGACGTCAGTAAACTTAATCTGCGCACCGTCTCGGCTCTGAGAAAGCGCTAAACATAGCACAGGTCGCCCCTTACCACAGCATCAAACATGCGCTTTAATGCGCATTGGAGTCCACAAAGTGACTATCACCAAAAAAACATCACGCGCGACATTTACACAAAAAAAAAACACCATTAATGAATCATCTGGTGCTCAAATCATGTGTACTCAAAGGCCACATTACAAACAAACAATCTGCTAAAATGTTATCATAAAAAAACATCCAATTATAGGGGACCCTATTATGAAAGGCATTGCAGGGGTGTGTGCGCGCATGTGTGTGTGTGTGTAAAGCGTGCCATTTTATTTCATCAGTCGTCAAAGCAGCATTGTAGAATCTGACATCACACCCTAGTAGGCAGGTTTTCTTACCCCAACTGCTTGCAGTGCGCCCCAGAAATTCCCCCGTGCGCGGATTGTAGATAAAATCTTTCCAGCTCGATTCCTTTCCTTCTGGTTTCTCCTCCTTATTTGCCATGGTGAGGTGAAGACGGCTTGAATTGCAGGAAACAGGGAAAGCAAACGCGTGTGAGAGAGAGAGAGAGCAGGGATGCCCCTTCCGAGTGGAGAGGAAATGAATGAGGTTTGTGTGCGGTGCGTCTCCACGAGCGCGGCGCTGTCAGAAGCTGCGCATGCGCAGTACGGCACCACAAATTCCAAGGCAATCACAGAGACCCTTGTATAAGAACCAACAGTTAGGTTTCACCAGTTTGTTTAGCGCTAGGAATCTCGTTAGGGGCGAAAACATCACACATTATAACACTACAATCGTGTAGTGTTCTATGGTTGTTGTCACTGCGTAATATTTGCTAAAAAAATCAAAAATCCTATAAGCCCCGCCCTCAAGAACACACTTGTGTGAACGTGATTAACTGATTATGGGGCCGATTATAAGGGACAATCTGAAAAACGTTTCTAGGCGCACCCTCGTGCTGTTTAGATCTAGAACTCTAGAGAAAGATGGACCAATACATCCAGATCAATATGCATCGTGTTATGTGATGATCTATAATGGCTGAAGTACAAAAGAGCTACATATGATGCTTCCTTCCTACACATCACACCTGTAAACATAAAACATACAACATACCATGGCACGAGCATGGCTTTAGGATGTTCAGATCTTACACACACGCACACACTTAGCACTTACCCTATGACAGTGCAGCTCTGCAGCGTTCACTGAATGCCTGTTGTTTTTGATGAAAGTGTTGGTAAAAATAAAAAGTCACAGAATCTCAATTTACACCCAGGCCTCATTCAGTGCATACTGTTCTCGAAGAGATCATAAGGATCAGAACGTGTTAAATTTGTACATTTCTAGACAGGACATGGTATATCTGTGTTCCGGACAGAACTGAACAGCCTGAAACAGAGAAGCATTATTATGGTATTATACTTTATAAAGAACCTCAAATAAAATATTTTGCTAGTCACGTGGCCTGAAATATCTGATAACTTGTGGATTTATTTGTCCATGATACTAAACTATATTCCGACAAAATATATTGAGTACCTGGGAAACACCAGGCAACGTAGTGCCAGAACATATCACTGGCACTGCAGGGCTGTGAATCATAATTCTAGATTATAATAATTTAATTTGATTAGTGTGTGCACTGGAGCTGCGTAATTCTGTAAGACATTACACACAATACAAGACATTGAGAGCGACGATCACGATTACAACAACGATCCTTCTGTATCATGGTGGAATTAGGACAGAAGCAAAGAATGCAAAAAAGTATAAAAAAGACATTGGCCCATACTGTACACTAGGTAGCATAAAACCTTAAATATCCTACCACAAAATTCAAATAAAATGACAAAAATGAGTGGTTTGATATAAATGTTTAAAATATCAATAACCTTAGTGTACACTTAACAGGTATTTTTCTATGGTCCCATACTTGCTGACAATCATTTAGCATGATTATGATATATTCATGAAAACAAAGTATCATGTTTCGTTTATTATAAGGTCAAACGGTTATATATAATTTAGAGATAAAAACATTCATTTGTATTATTAAGCTATTTTAAGTAATAAGTATTCTACAGTACAGCCATGTCTCAAAACATATATCCATCTCTGTTACTAAATCCCATTTAACTGGCTAGAGGAAAAAATAAACTATTAAACTATCGTTAAAACAGGAACGCCCAGTCAAATATTTGCCTTTTCTTTTTTATATTGTCAGCATTGTTTGTCTTGTACAGTTCAACAGCACAATGATGTGAGAAGAATATGACTACAAAGTTATTTGTAAAGTATTGAAAAAAATTGCTTGTCATATTTATGAATAATGTAGCCAATCATGATGCAAGTTATGTGTAGACATTGATTTATGCATTTAGCCAAAAACTGCAGAAACAGTTCACAGGCATGCATATAGACACACCAGAGATTTAATAAGATCACCTCACTCCGCCAGTCATGGGGCGGTAGTGCATTAAGTAGAAGCAAGAGCTTCAGTTAATGTCCACATCAAGCATTAGAATGGTGGAAAATGTTAGAGATTTAAGCACTTACAGTATGTACATTGCTCTGGATAAGGGCATCTGCCAAATGCTGTAAATGTAAATATGGAAATCTAATTTCAGTGACTTTCATCATAACATAATTGATGGGCTAGTTTGAGTGTCTATATTATATATAACTGCTTATGTCCTGTTGTGGCTGATCTCACCCACAACAGCATGTAGAGTTTACATAGAATGGTCTGGTCTGTGGGCAGAAACTTGAGGCTAGAGGTGAATTTCCAGACTGGTTTGACCTGACAGGCCATTAGAAAGGTGGTGTGCTGAAAAGAATGCCCAACATGTCAAAATTTGAAGCAGATGAGCTACAAGAGCAGAAGACCACATCCATTCTTGTCAGCCAAGATCCAAGTCTTCAGTGGGCAGCTATTCGCTGAAATTACACAGCTGAACATTGGAAAAAAGACCAGGAGATGTTTTTTTTTTCCAAATCAACTATTCAGTTTTGGTTGAAGAAGAAACAAAAAGAAAAAAAAATATATTAAAAATCAGGAGAAAAAGTGACACCACACCAAGTATTAAGATGTTCATCTAAATAAACACATTAGACCGTAGAAGAATGTGGACTGTTTGTGTTTAATTTTATTTATTGCCTCAAAGAATCTTAAGTAAGCTAATATATCAAACATTTTGGGACAAATATCTTGGCCACCATTAATTAGGTGAGTTTAGGAATTCTTAAGCAACCCAGAAGCAAAATGTTGAGCAATTCCTTTATGCTATCTTTCTCTTCTGATGTGATAACATACCAGAAAACCCCAAAGTATTTATTCACAGTTATAAACATTGAAAATGTTGCCCTTATCGTAATTCACAGACTTATTTACCACAAAATGTCAGTGTTCTATCCAGAGTATAATCTAAAATCTGAGATAAGTGTATATATTTTGGCAGAAAAACTTTAGAAGAATAAAATCTGAGTTTGAAAGAAAGACTTACCATTTTTGCTCAAACTGAACAGGGTGATATTTAGCAGCAGAGATTTTTCCCCTCCCCATTTTTGGCCACCAATTTGGCCAACAGCCAGCTCTCCCAATCATACATGAAATGAATCTAACCATTTGCACAAGTGTATAAAAAATAAAAATCATAACTGCTTGTTGTACAGAATAAGGATTTGCTGTAGAGACACAGAGGTAACCAAAATTATAAGTTTATGTATACATATACATACAGAGTTACATTTCCAAACCAAAGTAGGAATCATCAGAGAAAAATACAAGTAATAATAATAATATTACTCTTTTGGGTTTTCAAATAGGTTTCTAGGTTTAAAATGCTGACTTGAGTAGGACAAAGACGGAGATATCCCTGGTTTCGTCCTTTTCGTATCTGCTATAAATTTCTAGCAAAAAAACAGACATTAGCAGGAGATGCTACTCTACACATCACACTTAGAAAAACACTTCACTCCCTAGCATGCGTCTCTTCAGGGCATATGCACCTAATCTCATTATGGTAATTTCATTTTTGTCCCCATTTCATTCTATTGCAGTAAATGGCAAGACATGAATAAACTAGGCGATGCACAACAAAACTGTGAAGAATCTTAAGAAAACAAACAATTTTTTTATACTTCCACACAACATGGAAACAGTTATCGATTAGCTACTGAAGCTATCGATTTCTTAACAGCACATATGGGGGAGGTGCAAACAAAAAACAAAACAATAAAGCATTAGCTGTTGTCTAAACACAAGAGATTTCACTGATAACGGAACAGGACAGTAATAAATACAATGAGACTGAGTACTGAGTGAAAAGGTGGTTTTGAGGCAGTATGAAGACCAACTGAAAACTGTTGATGTGAAATTCCTGCCAGCACTTACTTCCTCCTCATGCTTGACCTGAGGTATTCAAGGAGAAAAAGCACCATTAGGACACAACTGATCAATCCTCCTCAGATACATAACCAGTATTGTGTCTGCATGTGTGTGGACGCCCTTTCGCACAAGATAGATAGATCAATGAAAAACAGAGATCGATATACAGTGGGCTAAACAGATGGAGAGTTTGGAATATCACATCACTAGGAAGTGGAAGCTTATTCCCGGTGTCTCATTCCACCTGTGGATTTGGCAGAAAGTCAAACAGCAGAACAGAGGCCCAGTCTCTGGGAAGCACGAGGCGTCAGCACACTGATTTCCGAGTTCATTCTGGAGAAGATGGCTCATCGTCGTCATCATCGTCATCGTCATCATCGTCATCATCCTCCTCCTCGTTGAAAGAGCTGGGTGTCTGGCCCCGAGATTCGGAGGTGTATGAGGGAGCAGTGCTGCTGTGACTACAGAGAGAAATTAAGCTATTTGAATATGCCACATATTATACATTCTGAACAATTATAAAAATTCACATGGGTATAATGGAAATATTTAGGATTTTAGAAATGTGACCTCTTAAATCATCTTAAAATGGACAGAGATATACTTCAGGAAATGATAAATCAATTGTAAAAAAAAAAATTGTCATGTTTATAACAAGAAATTCCAATTTTCACTTTTTACTTACATGCCACATCTTATGATAAATTTGAAGTTTATGCTACTTTGCTTTATCCAGCTACCAAATTAATTAGCACTGCTTGTAATGTGTAAATGAACAAGTACACAAATATAACAAGAAGTTAAACATTATGACTAATGTGGATTCTCCGATAATGCACACTAGCTTGTGTAAAACATTATTCTAAAGGAAATACAACCAACAGAACTATGCTTGACAATAATTATAATCAATATGTATAGTAGTGTTATTTACATCTGTACTTTTGAGAGTCACAAACAGCTGGAACCAAATTATTTGTGTGTGTAAACACACTTGGTCAATAAACCTGATTATGATTCTGATATGCTGAAAGATGGAAATATACCTTGTATAGTTGGGAGTGGTTCTGATCGATTTCTTGGCCATGCCTAGGAATAAAAATAGATAAATAATAGATATATAAATACAGAAACAAGAATATTCATAACTGTATTTATATAACTGAAAACCAAAAGAACAAACTTGTCAAACTCCAAGCACCTGAAGTCTCCGAATAACAGTCTGAAGTCTGAGTGCGAGACTTTGGTGGTGATCTGCACTTAATCCTTCAATTCTTAGGTTAATAAAGTCTGTTGTTAATGTAACTACATGCCTTGTTTTTTTTGAGTCAGGCCAGCACAAATTATAGCTCTTTTGGATATTTTATTTGTACTTAAAGCGATCGTGCTATAAATGCAAATTGATAAATGTGTCAAAAAAAATCTAGACACATTAAAGGTGCAGTCAGCAATTTTGGCTTAAAATATACAGTCATGCATGTCAGCTTTCTATATAGAGCCACATCCTCAGATACACCAGACTAGAGCACATGAAATCTGGCAGTGAGAGTGAATCATTTCTGAACTCATAGGCTAGCAAATATATTCACATTATTTAAATTTACAGAAATAAGCAAACACTCTTATCCAGATTGACTTATAGAGCTTAAGCTCACCATCAAGCTGAAACACTGTTCGGTAAAATATGGAATAAAATACACACAAGAATTAAAAAAGAGCACTATATAAGAGCTAATTCAAGGGCTTGGTGAAGAGGTAGGTCTGAATAAATCGTTTGAAGACAACCATTTTTGGTCATTTCCTGGAAGACCTAAAGCTCAGAATTCTAAGGAGGACCCGACTCAATTTTAAATGCATGGGATTTTTCACACAAACATGACAACAGATATATATATATATTGTATATTTATAAAATCACACCCTCCAGTGTCACCCATATGAGGATGAGGTTCCCCCTCAGGATCCTCTCAAGGTTTCTTCCTTTACCATCTATGGGAGTTTTTCCTCGCCACTGCTGCCTGAGTCACCTCAGACTTGCTCATTGGGAATAAATACATACACATTTAAATATATCTAATATTAATCTTGAATTTTGTATTCTATTAATCTTTCTATTATTCTTTATATTAACCTTTTGTTCTATGTTTATGTTCTGTAAAGTTGCTTTGAGACAATGTCAATTGTAAAAAGCGCTATACAAATAAACTTGAATTGAATTGAATTGAATATACTTCTTGTATTTTAGATGTAGAGCACAACATACCTGTGACATAACACTCTAGTGATTTGGGCACAAGTGACTTGGCCACAATGAGGTTCTCTGCGGTGCATGTACCGTTCTCCAGCCCCAGAGACATCCCCATACGCTTCAGAATCTCAATGTCATCATGGATCTCGAACATGTTGTCAAAGTTAAAGAGGTATTCACATCTGCAACAAAGAAATGTCGTGAGGTACGTGAAAACTACATGCACAAAAATGACATGGTAGAATAATGCAAGAAACGTAAAGATAACTGTCATAAGAGTTTAGAGAGGTAGACTTAGAAAATAAAAAGATGCTGAAATGGATTTTATTTCTTTGTGAATCTTATATTTGAAGTTTCAGAGCATATAAAGAGTTCTAGATTATAATCCAGTTACATATGGCATGGACAAATAGAGAGAGAGACAGAGAGACATGTACTTGTCACTGGAGATGGAGCAATCGATGACCGTGTGCACGTCCGTATTGAGAATGATAAAAGGCAGCTGAATGACCGAGCCGGGCGGAGGTCGGGATTTTGAAGCCGCTTCATTAGCCTGATTCCTCTTCACCAGGTTCTTAAAGGCTATCTGCTGCTCAAGGGACAAGATAGAGTGGTTGGTACATTGTGTAGCATGTGTAACGTACACACAGCCTTCACTGAATGATGTTTAATATGCCAGTGGCACTACAGCCAAACATGACAATACAGACTGGTCACTTTTCTGTAGAACTAAATATAACCTCAAACTAAAACAGGGATTAATGATTTATTCCTAACACATGTAGTGTGTGGAAGAAGGTTGTGCAGGTGGGTCACTTTTTACGTTTCGGTGTGGGAAAGAGAAGCCACTTGGGCCTCTTCCCTGGTGAAAAAATTAATACAATGAGTGTGCTGTAATGTGAAGAATCAATTAGCACAGTGACGTGACCTTTCCCAAATTCCTACGTTATGTCTCTCAGTTAGTTCCATCTCTACACATGGCTATGGGTGCTAATGATAGGTTAATAGAAATATCTTTGACTTCATCCACTGGATCATATTCCAGGTCTTAATGGGTCTTAATTTAAAAAAATATAATAAAAATCAATAATAGATCATTTATTGGTACCGGAACAAATTATTAAAAATATCCCACAAACCTTTACTAGCTTAATTAAGAAATAACAGCATCAATGAATATGCCATCTGGAAATGCTTAATATCCTCTAACGGCTAGGCAGCTGGTTAGTAAACAGTTTGTCACAAGTAGACAGGAATTAGATTTCAGTATCCAAGAATTATCACCCTATTCTCAAAATATACCACAACATGAATAATTCTGTTAAAACTATGGCTATGACCACCACCATCTTCATCATCACCATCAATTTAATAGACACTTTCAAGACATCACAATCTGAGCTCATATACAATAAGCTGAATTATTACACACGTTAGTGTACACACACACAAACACGTGCACACACACAAACACATGCACACACACACACAAACACACGTGTACACACACACACAAACACACGTGTACACACACACACACAAACACGTGCACACACACACAAACACATGCACACAAACACACGTGTACACACACACACAAACACACGTGTACACACACACAAACACATGCACACACACACACAAACACACGTGTACACACACACACAAACACACGTGTACACACACACACAAACACACGTGTACACACACACACACAAACACGTGCACACACACACAAACACATGCACACAAACACACGTGTACACACACACACAAACACACGTGTACACACACACAAACACACGTGTACACACACACACACAAACACGTGCACACACACACAAACACATGCACACAAACACACGTGTACACACACACACACACAAACACACGTGTACACACACACAAACACACGTGTACACACAAACACACGTGTACACACACACACACACACGTGTACACGTATACACACACACACACACACACACACACACACACATGTTAGTGTACACAAACACACGCACACACACACAAACACACGCACACACACACACACACAAACACACGCACACACACACACACACGTGTACACACACACGTGTACACACACACACACACGTATACACACACACACGTATACACACACACACGTATACACACACACACGTATACACACACACACACACGTGTACACGTGTACACACACACACCCACACACGTACACCCACACACGTGCACACACACACACACACACGTGTACACACACACACACACACACACACGTGTACACACACACACACACACACGTGTACACGTACACACACACACGTGTACACGTACACACACACACACGTGTACACGTACACACACACACGTGTACACGTACACACACACACACGTGTACACACACACACACGTACACACACGTGTAAACACACACGTACACACATACACACACGTGTAAACACACACGTACACACATACACACACGTGTAAACACACACGTACACACACACGTGTAAACACACACGTACACATGTACACACACACACACACGTGTACACACACACGTGTACACACACACACACACGTGTACACACACACACACGTGTACACACACACACACGTGTACACACACACACACACGTGTACACACACACACACACGTGTACACACACACACACACGTGTACACACACACACGTGTACACACACACACGTACACACACAACAAACACGTGTATACACACACACACAACAAACACGTGTATACACACACACACAACAAACACGTAAACACACACACAACAAACACGTGTATATATACACACACACAACAAACACGTAAACACACACACAACAAACACGTGTATACACACACACAAAACAAACACGTGTATACACACACACACACACGTGTACACACACACACACACGTGTACACACACACACACACGGACACACACACACACACACGTGTACACACACACACACGTGTACACACACACACACACACACACACACACACACACACACACACACACACACACACACACACACGTGTACACACACACACACACACACACACACGTGTACACACACGTGTACACACACGTGTACACACACACACACGTGTACACACACACACGTACACACACACACACACACACACGTATACACACACACACACGTACACACACACGTACACACACACGTACACACACACGTACACACACACGTACACACACACACACACACACACACACACACACACACACACACACACACACACACACACACACACACACACGTACACACGTACACACACACGTACACACACGTGTGCATGTGTGTGTATGTGTGTATGTAGGTAAAATGTACAAATGTACATATGGTCTATGTTAGTACAAACCTGTAGAATTAGCTCCTCTAGCTGGCTTCTTTTCTGCCGAATTCTTTCTAGCCGCTTCTGCTTCTCCAACTGAAATACACAAAGACACATTCACAAAAAACTAAGATGGAACATGTAAATTTCAGTGAATCTACTCCTTGTGTTTGCTTTGCAGAGTTTAACACATGCACAGACATGTGTATGTCATTGAAAATAAAAAGCTATTCAGACAGGTGAAAGGCAGTGTGTGCTTTAGAGATAGCTGGGCTTTGCAGGACCCTGTGTTTATATATAATAAAAAGCAGGGAGAGCTGCCTCAAGCCCTCTTCTCATTGTCCCTTTATTTTGCTCTACAGGCTGCCACAAAGACTCCTTTCCCTGTCTCTCATTGCCATCATATCAGACATGACACCATCAGATGCTTTCAGATGGCTCTTTAAACACCCACATACAAACACACAGCAGTGAACACAAATGCTATACTGGTGCAAACTGCATTACCGAAACTGCTTGAAAGCAGAAATCTTGAGTTGATGAATATAAAAAAAGCACAAAACACTCATTTTGAATAAATAATCATTTCTCGTTCACAGAATTTAGCAGCATTTAAGTCTACTAATTAACAAATTGTTTAAAAATGTGCTGTTATTTAACAAAGAAATTGGTATAGTGAGGTTTTCTCTAAGGAGATGTTTGTTTAACATTTATGGAAGGAGCTTAAAGTGTCAGCATTATGTAACAGTCACAAACTCTCTCTCTCCCCCACAACAGCAACATCATTGTGAACAGCCACAGAACATTAAGTGCTCTAATCAACGCTATGTCAGTGTTATTAGATGTAATGAGGGCACAGAGAGAAACTGTTTCATTATTGTCAGCCACAACTTGTCAAAGTCACAGAGAAACAAGAAACAGCACCGTGTAGCAATTTTACATGTCACACCCATAGGAAGTGGTTCTGAGTTTGCATTCATAGCTTTAACTGAAGTTTCTAATGACAAAAGTCTCCCTCAAACCCACCTCCAGGTTGCGACATTCCTGTGCTGAGTTAGTGGGAAGGCCAATCCACCGAATCTCCTTCTTCTCTTTGGAGATTATGTTCATGGCCATCAACACATTCAGTGCATCATACACCCGCCTGCGGATGTTTTTCTGATCGTACGCCTGCTGCTTGTAGAAAACACACATAGCATTTTATGAAAACACCTTTTCTGCACTCTTGTTTTCCTGTTTTCTTTTCACTTTTTCTCTGTAAAAAAAAAAACAAAAAAAAAAACAAAAACAAAAAAAAAACAGCCTCTCTCACCCCCTCTTAGACCTGAGCTGCTTCCGGCACCTGCAGGTAAATCTTTTTTAATTACACTTTTAACATTCCAGTAAAGGGATTAAAATCCAGTCTAGTCAACATCAGGAGTCCTGTCAGAACTAATAGCGGAAAGTATTTACACTATATTAAAAAAAATAAAGAAAAGAAAAACAAAAATCAAAAACTCAGACTACTCTAAGCTGTCTTTATTTTATATTATTATAACTGGGAATACACTCATGAACTGGTTCTGAAAAATGGGTCAATAAAATCGGTGTTTATTTCTTTCTTTTTTAAAATTCATTTTGTTAAAGCGATAGAAATTACAACATGCCATTATTATTATATTTACACATATGTATATAATTATTAGTCTGGTTGTTGTTATTAACCTGTTTGACAACTAACACAAATTGAATTGGGTTTGATTTAAACTCATAAGTCCGTTCAAAATTAGATGTGCTAGTTATTTATTTATTAAAAAAAAATTTTTTTTGGTACAACATCTAGAGCAAAGAAAACTATCAGCCTCATAATACATTAATATATATCTGGAGATGAAACATGAAGCAAGTCAATGCTAAGGCTAGAGTTAATACCAACTCAAGTTTAATTTAAACGAATGCTTTTTAGTTTAATATGCTTGACACATTTTTATTTTGAAATAAAGAAGACATTATGTAATTCCATCAATCTCTGCTCATTTATTCATTTACAGTATCACACACACCTCCAACCTCCAGATGTCTTGCGAGAAAGGACACTTCCTTGCAGGTCTCACATTTATCCCTGCCAAATAACTGATCTGAGACGGCACTAAGAGTAACACAAGGAGCTCATGGCACAAGCTAGACACAGCTCTGAAGCTGTGTCGAGCTCCGTATGAACGTGACTGGTGATAGATCAGCAGCTGCAGGTCTACAGTGGGTGGAACTGTTCTGACAAAGTATAGGTTAAATTCTGTGGACCTTTAGGAATTTTCATGGTCGAGGGTGAAGAGGCCACAAGAAGTAACAAAGAACAGTCTGTCAAACAGAATTTGCAGCATTGGGCCAGGGGTGAGGTTAGTGTGTTGAAAGGCAGTATTTTAAGAAACAAGGTGCTCAAGACTTCCTATCTAGATAAAAATTGAACAAAAATACTTTAAGCAATATTCCCTAATAAAGGTGAAGGGCTTTACATAAAGCTGCTCATTTCCCCACTGATCAAAACAACCAATTTATTGATCTTTTACACAAGGGATCTATTTGTTATGATTGTGTGTGGGTTAATTTCCATTCTAAACATTAGGAGACTTAGTGGCATCTATATGGCTCTGAAAACAGACAGGCTGTTAGATCTGTAAATGGTGAACAAACACCCTGTATTTATAATTGACCTTGAAAGCTTTTTGATGCCTGGAACAAGCAGCAGACAAATCAGAGGAAGAAAACCAGTCAATTTGTCTATGTGATGAATTGAAGATTATTAGAATTTGCCTGGATTGTTCTTAAAATCTTTTCTTGCTTCATGTCGATTTAAGACAGAAAATTATACAGGCATGAGGTGTTCACACACTGTATATCGGTTACTGCCCCCTCTGTGCATGCACGGTACTTACACAATCTGTAGATGCGAGGTTGCTGGCGTGAGTGAACTCTGCCACTAGTTCATCAGCCACCTCGTTGTAGGATGTAGTGCCCTTCATCTGCACCTTCTCACACACCTTCATGGAGAAATGCCTGAGCCCCTTTCCTTTCTTATCAACTTTCTTCATTCTCTTACTGCAGACAGACACAGAAAAAGCAAAAAGAACAAAATATTAAAGAAGCAGTTTGTAAATATTAGTTGGGGTGTAATTAGAAGCCCAAAAGAAATAAACAGCACAGTTTTCCTAAGGGATCGTGGAAATTAAGTGATTAATGCAGCTTTCACGTCAATCTGAGGTAGAATGATGACTGAGCTGATCACTAAATCCCTGGCTACTTTCAGGAAAATTCACACACAGCGCCTACTAAATACAAGCTGCTTTTTTTTTTGGTAGACCCCAGAACACTACTCCTGACCCAAAGCATTCTCCTACCGCAGATCGTGCTATCGCACATCCTGTAGCCAATGCCAACAAATGGCAGAGAGGCACAGTGAGTGGGAGGAAGCTGAAGGATATTGTGCTCACAAGTGGATACTCATAAATTACATAATCATTCAAGAGGACCTGGATGTGCAAAAAAAGCCTTTCTGCAAGTGTTAGAGAGGAACATGAAACATCCTTCAACATCTGAGCAGGGTCTCCCCTTCCACTGCCATTAGAGGACTGCTTTACTAAGACTTGGACCATGCCACAGGAGACATTTGGGGCTTCGTTGTCTATCCTTTTTGGAACAATTTCCACCAGTGCTTGCTGTCATTATGAGATAACTAGATAATCTCGCTGGATAAAGTAGCTCACACAGAGGATAATTGGTTTATGCGTCCTGACTATAAACTTTATTCATCATTGATGGATAAAAGTACATCTTAACAGTCCAACTGTGGCTTGAGATTCATTCCCAAATCCTACATGTTAACCACAGTCCAAATAGATGCTCTAGTGCATCATAAATCTTAGAAATTCTGCTAGCTAATCAAGTGAACACTATCATGCAAGCAATATAACAGTAACACATTTTCCATGCCAACTTGCTAGTCATAAGCTAAGGCTTAAGGAAATATATACTTTGGTATAAAGCCTGTGGAATATGTCGATAGAGTGTCAGAACTGTAATACTGTACGTGTTAGAGGAAATAGGATTTTGTAGCTTCACAACAAGCCGTTAAATTTTCCTTATGTAAAGATTCAATTAATGTAGTTTTGCATAGTATTTTGAATCCTGTATTCTTCAACACACATCATGTGTCTGCAGCAATAAACTTGCCAAATGCTGTAGCAATTTTTGATTCATTGTGTTTTCTTCTTCGTTTTACCAACTGACGCGGTATGACACGGTTACGAGGACGTGTTTGTGGTATTAGGAACAGTATTTTTATTTGGTGGATTTAGGACAGTGTAACGTTTTTGTTTACCAGCCGTTTGCCATCAGTATTGTAAAGTTTGGAGAGAATCTTCTGGTTCCTGCTTCCTGATGTCTGTAGCCATAGTTGTTTTCACAAGCTAATACAACAGTATGCTAGGATTAGGAGCAGTAATATAATATAAGCGGTACTTTAATACACAACTCATTTTTTATCTTGTGATATATTGAAATGTATTGATAGATACACAAATATTTTATTGAGAAAAATAAATTGGCTTCATGGATTACACATGGATTAGCCCAGTTTTTGTGATTTTATAGTATAAACATGCATTTGTAACCAACACAAATTAATTTAGGTATAAAACAGAGAATGGGTCTATTTACGAGTCTGCTTTGTGAATTAAAGCGAGTGAATCCATTCACATTCATCTGATTTCTCTCTGAATTTCTCTCATTTAGAGGAAGTGTATAAATAAAATACAGCTTTCAAGTGAGCGCTGCAGTGAGCGGTGAATTATATAACTCCTGTTGAGCATGCTCGGTGTGGCAGTGGGGGTTGGGGTGCTTCACACAAGCAGCTCAGAGACTCGATTGTCAGCAAAGATTAGTTCCAGACGCCAGACTCACAATACTGGCAGTAATGAGAAGATGTATATGGATGGTTTGTAGTAGTGCAAGAGAAGGACATTTGAAGTGTGTCAAGTGAGACACGAGTTCTGTCTCTCTCTCTCTCGCTCACACACACACACACACACACACACACACACACACACACACACACACACACACACACACACACGTGTGAGTGTGTGAAAATGTATGCTACTCTGAAAACCACATTTCTCCGTAGCAACAGTAGCGAGGCTCTCTCTCCTCCTGTGATGAACCGAGGAAGTGCCGTCTCAGAGAAGGGGGAGGGGATGAGAGAGAGAACGGAGTGAGAGGCAACTGACCTTCTACAAGAAGACACATCTGCTCATGTACGGCTAATGGGTGGAGACAAGGGAGTGAGGTGAAGCAGGGCACGTGTGCGTGTTTGAATGCAACAATAAATGAAATCTTTCATATTTGACATTACATTGTATAACTCTAAGTCTGTGTGAGTGTGTGTCTGTTAACATAAGGCAGTGCATCCTGAAACTATATGTGCCTGTGTGATTGTGCACAAACACACAAAAAAGACACACGCACACACACACACAGACACACACACAGCTTACTTTAACTATGCACTGAATAATTTACTGAGTATTCAGGCTGGCCACCATTAGAGCTGTAAAAATGAACCTCACGATACTCGCGATGTGCCAATACTTTGTGCGATGTGCCATTTTCCTACTATTTACATACAGTATTCAAAACAAATTCAGTCTTGTCGAGATGCCACATTTGTTAAACAATCTGGACAAACGAGAATTTCTGTATGCTTGCATGGCAGAGGATAAATGCCATCTTATTGGGCACACTGTACAGGGCATGTTTTAATTCATGTAGCAAGAAAGCACAGTGAACAGAAAGCTGTGATTTTGTCCTATGTCTTAATTAGACAGAAATATATGAACAAGGAGAGAATATTAATAGGCTTTCCCTCCCAATTTAAACCTGAATGCAGAGCTACTACTCGCAAAGCATGTCATGCTTCTACCACCAGCACCAACCACTCCTGTCTTCTTTCTAAATCAATACACAGCTCTGCAGCACCTCAGCAGGGTGCATGCTAATCAGGAAATGCAGCTATCCAACTACACAGCCAGGAACCTTCCTTTAGATAAAACCTTACAGTAATACAAAAGTGTTGCCTCGGTCATGCCACCAGCCATTTTCTTAAGTATAAGTATATTCAGTATCAGAGAAAAATTGTTTTTGCAAAGTAGCAGGATGTAAAGCAAGTCATAGCAAGTGTTATGTGTGTGTGTGTCTGTGTGTGTGTGTGTGTGTGTATGTATGTATGTATGTATGTGTGTGCGTGTGTATGTATATGTATGTGTGTGTGTGTGTGTGTGTGTGTGTGTGTGCGTGTGTGCGTGTGTATGTATGTATGTGTGTGTGTGTGTGTGTGTGGTGTACAGTGAGAACCAGTGAATATGCAGCTTCACTCCTCAGCCTTCCGGCTCAGCATCTACTCAGCAATCATCATATACAGAGACTAGATCAGACTGATATGAGTGTTTAGTGAGAAAACAGCTTGCATACCTTGATGAGGAGTCACTGGAGCACAGTCCATCCCTGTGTCACACACATACACAGCTATTAAAACACGATATACGACCCATTCGGCTACGTGTGAATAATCATTACAGACAAGTCTTTATGGTATACCGGTATGCTGTACAAACGTCTGACTAATGGAAATAAAGTGCCACGTATCAAAGAGTAATAATAATAATAATAATAATAATAATAATAATAATAATAATAATAATAATAATAACCACCAATATATACCATTGTACATCTGTTTAAAATACAATATTAAACAAATTTTTGTAAAAAGAAAATAATACAATAATGATACATTCAAATAAAAAAATAAAAAAAAGAATTTTGCACAAGTCATGATTTGATAACGTAAACTAAATAAAATTGAAGTAACATACTCTAATCATCCTGCTTTTCTTGGTAATAATGCATTCAAGATGATGCTGATTTAATGAGACGAGGCAGAGACAACAATTTCTTTACGTACATGCAACTGAAGCATGTAGTAGAAATCTCCAAAGTTAAGGAGATTTAGCATAATTCATATTATGGTTATGCTTCATAAATCAGTCATTGTGTTTACTGTAGCGATTACAGATGTAGAGGCACAGGGAGTCTAAAATGTATCCCAGGGGACACCTTGAAAAGAGCACCAACCAATCAAAGGGCACACACACACACACACACACACACACACACACACACACGCAAGGAATCGAACCCCCAACCCTGAGGGTACCGGGCAAACATGCTAACCACTAAGCCACTGTGTTCCCATCATCATCATCATCATCATCATCATCAACATCATCATAGAATATATTAAATACTTAAGAGGTCACTTATATAGGAATCACATGTTCAGTCATTGGCTGTGAAACAATAATTAATACTGGAAAAATATTGACCAAATTTAGTAAAATATATATATCCACGCAGCATTCTTAAAGATATAAAAATAAAAGCTCCATGAGTAGTTTGTACAGGCAACAATGTACAGGTTAAGCATTAATATAAATTCATATATTTAAAGGCAAATGTTTTAAAAAGCCCCGAATCGATTTTTTGGAACAGCATGATTTCCTTTTAAGCACTTAATACATTTAATATGAATCCATGTTAAAACAAACAAACAAACAAAAAAAAACATTAGTGAAACTTAAGAGATGGCACACATCCTCTCTCCATCCCTTAAAGAGGGTTTCATAAGCGAGGCCATGCTTATAGGCTTCTCTCTTTATTTCAAACCATATGATACAAAAACCAGTCATTTCAAATCGGAGACTAAGATGGGGAGTGCAAAATAGGCACCGTGTTCTTCTAGCTCCCACACATTTTAGTAGAGATTAGTGTATCTTTACAGAAAGGACCTTAATTATATCTGATGAACCATCACTCACCTGTCTGAGTAATAAGAGTCTATAAAGTCATGTGTTCGTTTCTTGTTCCTATAAGAGAGAAATCGAGGGGCCGTTTGAGAAACTATAAGACATTCAGGAGCAATAAGAAATCGAAAACGGCATAACAAACCACTGTCTTGTATTTTAGTGTCAAATCTATAAAATATATAGTAGTATACAGTAGCATATTACTATACAATACAATACCAGCTGTAATGTTCCAAAGAAATGCCATAATATTCTACTAACAGTAGGTCTGATCTTATGAGCCCTCGTCTCAGACACTTCATTTAATAATCCCACTCTCATCTCTATAGATGTTTCATACATCTGGGAATTCATGAGCATGCCAAGTTGATGCGTTTATGTGGGGGAGAGAGTGCACGCACCCTGGGGTCCATTCGTTGCCCTCTGGAGGGCATGTTTGTGTAACCATGGCAGCAGGTGTAGTGTGTGGCGTGAAAGGGCTGCCGATCAGGATACTTCCTGGGTGAGTCACCCTCTGAGGGGTGCTTATAATCTGCAGAAAAAGAGTAAAACAGAGACGGAGAGGAAGAGGATAAGAATAACCTGAGCCAAATATAGAATATATAGTCTTTCAATCTATATCAATATATACCATAAGAGGACAATATGGACACACAACCTAGAAATATGATCAATTCTTACATGTCAGATCTTTCTTGAAAGGTTGCTGATAAATGCACTTTTATATACTGTACGTATTATAATGTTGTTGTTGTTTTTTTAAATCAGCACTGAAAAATATTTTGGATTAAAAAATAGTCTGCATAATAAAGATGAAATGATGTAGTTTTCCCAGATAGAAGCCAATAAAAGCGATTATTGTTAAGTATTACATTTATTTATTTAATTTAAATTAGTTTAAGGTGCTTTTGCGGTATTATTTCACGAAAGCTTTTGAAGCATTTTAGAATGTATTATTTTGTTAATGCAGCAAATGAGTGTCCTTCCAAATAAATATGCAAATTTATATATTATGTAATCGCATCTTTATATATACCCACATGTACAGATTGTCACTTCTAACACACATGCTCTTATATATCGAGTCCACATTCATGGATTTATGATCAACAGGGATTGCAGCCTACCAAGGACACATTTAACGAATCGTCTGTCACATTCATGTTGCATGTGTCTTCCCTGCCTTCCCTCTGTCCTTCCTTGCCATTCCTGCTATCCTCACCTCTCGCTGTCCCTTCATCTCTTTGCCTAGCATACAGTACAGAGGGCCATGCTATTGGCAACCGTGCTCTGTGCTGTGTAGGCTTGTAAATGTGTCATGCATATTATCAGTAACTGACCAACAAGCTCATAAATGGATCAAAACACATAGATCTGTTCTCTACTAACTAAGCTTAAACAAGGTTTATGATGCTCCTCCAACCTGTTTTTCAAAAAATCCCCTTCCTGACCTCCTCCATGGCACATTGTTCTATCCACCTGCTTATCAGAGTTCTTTCATTTTTCTCTTTAAGCATGCTCCTCCTCCTCCTCACTCTTTCTCACAGTGTCCCCACTGAACCCTCTGCTGCCTGTTCCCCCTGTCCTCCACTTCCATCCTGCATATATACATAATTCAGTGCCTCAACACAACACTGCACACAAGCACACAGCTGGCCGACAGATCTCTATGCGTCAATGCCCCCTGCTGGCCACAGAGTGTTCTGCAATAACTGGGATTAAAACCATGACTAAACAATCGAATCCAGAATTATTGGCACCCCTCAAATCAGGCACAAAATTTTACTGACAGTCATCAATATTTGCATATAAAATGCCACTAATTCTGTGACGGGGCGCGGTACAGTGTTATTTGCACTCCTGCAAGGCTACCCATGGAGCGTTATCCATTGCAAAATTTATACACAGGGAATCAGGTGCTTTTTGCCCTTGCCCCTGCATGCAGCCTTTTTAATGACCTGCATAAAGTGCAAGCCTAAATTGTACTTTATACATTAATTCTTTTTGAGAAAAATTAATGTATAATCAAACTCAAAAGTCCACAGTATGACTTAAATAAAAATGAATACATCAACACAAAAGGACACTACACGAAGGAGTGTGTACAGTTTGTCACTGTCTCAAATCTAGGTCTTTTAATAATATTTAACTGACAACAAATTGGTACTCAAGCCTAATTGCTGCAGACAGGACAGACCTTAACACCAACAAAAGCCTCACCAGCCTATGACGCAAGGTCAAATACGGTGACCCACTGAAAGGAACATATTTACATATTATTATAGTGGTTACAATATTGTATTTTTGCTGATGTGGGGAAAGAAGTTGGCTGCTGCAGAACTAAGGACAAGCCTGTTAGCTCAAAGCATCCGCATGAACAAAACAGTTTACCAGCAGATGACTGGTCATCATAGCATACAGAGAGGAGGTGCTACCTGGTGTAGAACCAACAACCTGTTTCTGAATGTTGATAAAACTAAAGAGATGGTTGTTGACTTCAGAAGAGCACAGTGTGACCACTCTCTGCTGAACATCGACAGATCATCGGTAGAGATCGTCAAGAGCACCAAATTTCTTGGTGTTCATCTAGCGGAGAACTTCACCTGGTCACTCAACACCAGCTCCATCACCAAGAAAGCCCAGTAGGGTCTCTACTTCCTACGAAGGCTGAGAAAGTCACATCTCCCTCCCCCCATCCTGACCATGTTCTACAGAGGGACCATTGAGAGCATTTTGAGCACCTGCATCACTGTCTGGTTTGGGAACTGCACCATCTCGGATCGCATGACCCTGCAGCGGATAGTGAGGACAGCTGAGAAGATCATTGGAGTCTGTCTTCCCTCTATCATGGACACTTACACCACATGCTGCATCCGCAAAGCTAACAGCATTGTGGATGACCCCACACACCCCTCATACACACTCTTCACCCTCCTGCCGTCTGGAAAATGGCATTCGGGCCCTCACAACCAGACTGTGTAACAGTTTCTTCCCACAAGCCATCAGACTCCTTAACAACTGAACTGAACTGTACTGAGCACAACATACACACGTCATCTGTATGGACTGCACAGACCTACAACACATACGCACACTTCTAATATAAATCTATCAACTTGTTTACATGCTGCTTACATTCATCAAACTGTTTAGATGCTTACTGTTTACAAACTGTTTTGCACACTTTTTTACTTTTTTGCTCTTTGCACACACTGTCTAACATTTCAGTCATGTTGCACATACTGCACAATATTTCAGTTGTTGCTGTTTTTGCACAATCTTATACACTATCTCAGGGACCTGCTGCTAAGAAACTGTTCATTCTAGTATTACTGCACGCAATATTGTCTGAACTTACAGTATTTACATACAGTATTGACACTGGTCGGTCGGCATTGTTTTTTGTTTACTGTCTTTTGTGTACAATCTTTTTTGTATTTTGTGTATTGTCTTGTAACCTTTTGTCTGCACTGACTTTTGTCCTGCACTGTCTTGTTTGTAATGTCCTGCACTGTCTTGTCTTGCACAGTTTGCACGAGGTTGCACAGTTGCACTTTATGTGGCTAAGACTACTTACTAAGTCCTAGCCCTGTCTTTGTTTTATGTAGCACCATGTTCCTGGAGAAACGTTGTCTCATTTCACTGTGTACTGCAACAGCTATATATGGTTGAAATGACAATAAAAGCTTCTTGACTTGACTCACCATCGGGGCTCCAACATTAGAGTTCACTGCTCCTAAAGTGATCTTGGTGACAGGGCTATAGTTGGGTGATGCTACAAGAGAAATGTTGCCTGCAAACAGAAAACGACAACAACCAGAAAAAAGGTCATGTTGATGTCTATAACCAATACAGAATGAACACCACAGTAGAGTTCTGGCTATGATGAATATTAAAACAAGTATTAGATTCAAATACATGGCCACAATATGATTTTTAAAGATAAATAATAATAAAATAATAATAAATAATTAAAAATAAATAAATAAATGAATGAATGAATGAATGAATGAATGAATGAATGAATGAATGAATGAATGAATAACAGAGTTCCATTAATCTGAAAGCCTGACGCTCGGCGACTGACGGCTCAGCCAGAGCTCAGAAGAGTTTAGAGGGAAACTGCATTTGAGCTATACAATCAACAGAAACCCCTTTTGCAAATGACATTTAAAAAACAAAAACATGTCCTAACATGCATCTAAAAGAGCATATTTGACTGGTGTGGGAGGCACAATAACAGTGAAAAGGCTCAGTGTGGCTCAATAAGATACACACGCAACCAGTGGATGTGACGTGCCTAAAGTGCAAAAAGAGTTCATTTTTCTCAGGGGCTCTGTATCTGAATGGGAATGCAAATACCCTCAAGACTGTTGAATATGAATGCAAGGCAATGCAAACTGTCCTAGAAGCATGCAAGAGAGAAAATACTGTACATGTTGGGCATTCATCATCAGATACCATACACATCCACAGACTACACAACAAAACCTCATACGACAATGCAGACAATAATAAATGAAAATTACTAGAGTTCAGACTGGGCTGGGAAATGAGACAATAATATCAACCTTATGATACACTGACACACCACAATACCATAGTTTTTTTTTAAAACATCTCAAATTGTGTAAATACTGTAAACTTCCTGTCAGATTAAACTCGTCTGGCCACTCTTTGTGGGACCTCAATGCGTCTCAATGGATGTTTTATTTTTTTGGTACGCTACTGTGTGTAAAACTCTAGAGGCCATTGTGTGTGAGGATTACAGGAAGTTAGAACAGTTTCTGAAATACTTAAACCAGCCTGGTACTGCCAAGTCCATCTCTTTAACAGAAATCGCCTCGATTACTAATACCGTACTCACTGCACGTCATCACGTCGTGTGACGATCACTACCACACTAGTGCTGTACATGGATACGATGGCCTGGATTTCAACTCGGGTTGCCAGGTGCTGCCTACAGGTGCACGTGGGAAAATAAAGAGCTACTTCTCGAAAATGGCCATTTTCTGCTGTAATAACATTCATCTATCATCATTGAACTACAATCTAAATGGCAAATCTAGCACATAATAAACTGCATACTGCCGCTGCATGTCATTGTGTAGCTGCATTTATACAGAGCAATGGTGACTCTGTGGTTAAAGCTCTAGGCTACTGATGGAAAGATCAGAAATCCGGATAAGGGAGACTAACAAAAAGCCAAATGAATGAATGCACTTGTACCTGAAGCCATATTAAAAAGTTAATAAGCATGAACACATAATGAACACTGTGCTTAAAGTTTGTACATGAATCTGTCTCATAGTTAAAAAAAAATCTAAGATCAGATTAAAAGTTACTTTCCTATATCTCCATGTCCTGAAATGCTTTACTGTCGTATACCACGGCAGGTTCTCAGGGCTAACAATTATTTATTTACTGTTTACAATTATATTTAAGGCTATGAAACGCTTGAAAAAACACATTAGCTCCTGTTATTACTTTAGAATTATAGCAACTTTGCACATTTCTTTCGTCTCCAGTCTGTATGTTTCAATCTCAGAATTAACAATACAAAAAAGTTGTTTTTGTGAAACTCCTAATGCAGCGAACTGTATGTGTGACACAGGGCATTGACACAGACTGTATTTGTAGTAAAATGTGCAGATGAGTTGCTTTGAAGTTTAGCAGTGCGTTTCTGTAGTTTTTTTTTATTTTACCACAGCACCTGTAAATTCTCAGATCTGATTATCTTTCTAAAACACTACGGTTAACTGTAACAGGAATATACAGCATGTAATGCTCATCTTTTTCGAATAATAGCTCTGGCATGTTTTATTCTTTACATAGAGCATGTTTTGCCATTTATCTTTATTGACGGACTCAGGTCACCTTTCCTGTCAATATGAATCACTAATAATCATCAAGAGCGTCACAGCTACGTTAACGTTTCAATCTACAAATCTAATTATTTCTTCCTTTATTGCATTTTAATTGTGTGACTTTGAATTTCATTGTGCTTTGGAATTTAATTATTAGCAGATTGGGAATTGGTTATCATGAAATCGGTTGAACTTCAGTTTGAGTTGAACTTCACAAGGATAAATGACTTATTATGTAGCTGAATAAAATACTTGCTGTGTGAGATAAAGAAGACAAAGCTGTGACATGAGTGCCAGGGTTGTGAGTGCACAGCTGGGACGGATGGTAGCACACACACACACACACACACACACACACACACACACACACACACAGACACAGACACACACACAGACACACACACAGACACACACACAGACACACACACAGACACACACACAGACACACACACAGACACACACACAGACACACACACAGACACACACACAGACACACACACACACAGACACACACACAGACACACACACAGACACACACACAGACACACACACAGACACACACACAGACACACACACAGACACACACACACAAAAGCCAGGGTCTCAGCAGAGGAATGTATCGGAGCCTCGGCTCTATAGGGTAACAATGAGCAGTGCTTCATTAGAATACAGCTGAGCTTCGGCCCCAGCAGAGACACACGTGCGCACACATACGCTCACTCTCACACAAAGCCTAAATTATACATCTACACATTTAAATAACAACAAAGAAATCCTACAGTTTTAACAGTGATTTCTCAAAACGATAAAACAAGTAAAGATGAAGCAGGAAACACAAACAACTATAACAGCAATGTTGTGAACCTAGATCCCAGATATTTAGTGCACAAGCCTGCAAATGACTTGATACACAACTTTAACCCCCTCTTATAAATACTGAACATAGCGCTACCTCGAAAGTGTTTGTCTGGATGCAGTAATCTGCCTACACATGACTGACTACGTTACCTGCTTGTTTTTGATGAGGAACGAGCAGAACGTCCATATCCAGCTTTCTCTCTTTCTGCTTGTCTTTCATAAGTCCACTACTCAAGATTCGTTCTTAGTCTTACACACACACACACACACACACACACACACACACACACACACACACACACACACACACACACACACACACACACACACACACACACACACACACACACACACACACACACACACACACACACACACACACACACACGACAGACCACTCCTCCCCTCCCCCGAACTTTTAGCTACAGAGGAACTACAGAGAAGAGGTCGTCCATGGGATAGAAATCTACTCAGACATCATATTGAATGTAAGCTGTTATTACGGAGATATTATTCATTTCTGAACTGTAAAATCCACACACTGGACTGAACATTGGGTTCGTTTAGATTTGCCGTGATGTTTAAATGACCTACAGTTCTGCCAAAATTTACACTTACATCTTACTACAATACAAATATGTGCAATATACTGTAAGCAGGTTTCAGAACAACAGTGACTGGGTTCGTCCAGCTACAACGGCCAGCTCCATTAAAATAACAGCTTCACAGCCACAGTTTCTGTTAACAGGTTACGCATACTTAATTAGGTGTGGCGTGAGAGAGAGAGGGAAAGCCTACATGACTCATTACTCAGGACTGGTGATTTAAAGCATTCAGCATTAATCAACACTGCAGTTCATTTCATCTCTGGTTTAAACCTCTTTTGGATGGTTTGGTTATTTTGGAAGGATGAAATTAAATAAAACGGAACGCTAAGTTTCCTCTCATCACACATGCATGTAGTAAACATGTGTAACATCTATTAGCCCCAGAAATGGACAATAGAGATGTGATGGGAGTAAAGGGAAAGGAGAGACATGGACACATCTGCCTGGTTAAACCAACACGACCTCTTCACACATCCAATCACTAATCAAATGTATTTGTTACTACAGTATATGGACAGACACAAGAAGCCATGCACGCACACACGCACACACACACACACACACACACACTGTCTCACTCCTGCACACACACTCGCACACTCTTGCATGCAAACACAGCCCTCCCTTCACATGAACTCAGTGCTCAGTCTACTCAGACATACACAAGCGCACACAAGATACACACACAAGAGTCAGGCACACACAGAGACACACTGACACAGGGACACACATCACAATCACACACACACAAGCGTTATCTGATATCTAAGCATGTGTATGCGATGCAGCAGCACAGAGGAAAATAAGCCCAATACAAGCAGCTGAAAGTGTTTCATGTTCAAGTGCACATCAAGTGAAATTAGGACTTTAAAACTAAATACTCAGCCACACCATTTGTGTCCGTCCAAAGCACAAAGACCCGATTCTCTGTCGTCGCCTCTAAACTCACTTCATGCCTGGACATGTGGATTTGCTTAGCTTATATTCACAGTCACTGAAATGTTAACATAACAAAACCACACACTAAAGAGTGCAGAGATCTTATAGAAAATGTAAGTGTCCGTTTTCCCTTCGAAAATTATTCATGTTTCATTTGGTTTATTCTGGCTGTTTGATATAGGACGACTATAGACAACTATACACAGTACAGTTGTGTATTTCTGCTTTTTTTTTCCTATTTTCACAAGATAAATGCAAGCTGTTGATACTTCTTCTTGCAAAGTGTAGCTTGAAGCCCAGATCAGATTAGAAATGGTATACTAGTATTAATCATATCAAATCAAATTGTATTTGTCACACATACAGGGTGCGATATGCAGTGAAATGCATTACATTCATTATGTAATCTTCTATACCAGGTTTGTTTTATTGTCTTTCCACAAGATAGTAGTAAGGATCAATTCGGGGATATTTTTGGCAACTAGTATTAGATTAGATATTGAGCGTGTTGATATTTGTTCCTATATTCATCAAACGTATGATTTGGGTAGAACTGTAACTTCGACAGAGGGAAATCTGTCCAGTCATGTAAGTATTTTCTGTGAAAAACTTTTTCATGAACTACACAAACGCACACAACACCAAGTCGCTTCACACACACAAGATAACTGCAGAGTTAAGTAATAATCAGAAGAATAGAACAAAATTGATGTGGTTTGATTTGACAGAATTAATATCCAAGTTTTTCCAACCCCATACGTAGAGCATTTGCTCTTGTGTACTGATGTGTGTTGCATCATGGTCCTGGAGAAACATTTTGTTCCAATACACACAACCGATATAAAAATGGCAATAAAAATCCACTTGACACGACTTGACCCTCTTTAAAGACGTTACATTAACGCCTGACCTGTTTATATTAACATAACTTTAGCAGAAACTAACTTGGATCGGCAAAGAAAGTAAACACTTTTACAGCTTATTTGATGTACACAAGCATGTGTCTCATAAATCCTGTGCATGGATTGAGTATCACGTGTATTCACAGTGTGGATCACTGAGATGTCTCTGAGGACCTCATGATATCGGAGATGAGCACTGCTGCGCCGGTTAATCTGTAAATGTCACCTAGAACAACTAGAGGCTCCTCAAATATTACTCAATTATTAAATAACATCGTCGATGGATGTCAGCGCTGTGGAAAATATTACGCAAATTGTACTACACACTTCTGTAGAGGCCTTGATGAAATGAACAAAAGAGTGAAAGAGTTTCAAGGTATTTGTCTTCGGATTCTTATTGTTTCCATAGAATATGAAACGATGAGAAAAATCAAGACAACACACTGGTTGAGCAGATGCATGTGCATGGTTTAGGGAAAATAATGATCGTGTTGAGAAAAGAAAAGCTGAGGCTGGATCTGACTCAGAGTTACAGTATCTGACCTGTAATTAGGCAAAGGAGGAATATTCTTACCTTTTGTTAAGTTCTGGTTACTCAGAAAAGCCTTTAAATCACCACACAGAGATGCAGTGCCAACCTTAAAGAAGACGATATTGGGAGTGAAACTGATTAGTAGGTTAATGATTCTAGGTAATATACAGAATATTGAGTAAACAAAGCCGCACCTATAAACATTATAAGCCGATGCCTAGAACATATTTTGACACCCTGGCTTTTAGAAAAGCATGCATATATTTGACAACATGCTTTTATTTCATTCAATTTTTTTTCATCGTGACTAGCTGTTTTAACAAGAACACAGTCAGTCTCTAACTAAAACTAAGCCTTAATCCTTTCTAGCTAAGAGTGATTTCTAGTTAAGAGTGAAAGTAATAATAATAATAATAACTTTATTTTTATATAATGCCTTTAAAGTAGCTTCTCAAGGCGCTTTACATAAAAAATTAAGGCCACCCGATGGTGAAGTTGTTGGATAGCTATACGCTGGAATCAAAAGGACCGAACATTATCAGTTCTACAGTATCTCTGATCAGATATCGGCGGTCAGAATTATACTCCTGTGCCACAGCTGGATTAAAAACCTTAAAGTCTGCTTTCCCACAACAGTGAAAAAACTAACAGTTTTTTACTTGTGACTTAACGACTCTGCTTGAGGTTAAAACAAAGCTACTTCAGACAGTTAAATGCAAAACAGAAATAATGTTTCAGTTCAACAAACCTGAAGTTTTCAGCACTATCTATTGTATTAAAATGTAGATTTTTGTCCACATGAAACATAAATTAGATTTAAACAGCAGTCTTATCTTTAGGTCACAAGGTAAGAAAGTTTGTGCTTTCTCTGGCTACAAAATACGAATAATTGATGAATTTCAGATGTGTTTCAATACGTCAGTGTTTCGTTGTAAAGTACATAGAGCTGGTCTGGCTAATAGTGCTGATAAGGAGAACATACATGCTGCAAACGCACTTAAATAGGAAGAGCTTCATGTCAGTACACTCTTATGTCCTTATGCGTAGCAGCTTTTGTGCTAAACACAAATCTTCTGTCTAGTATTTATTTTTTGGTGAGTAGAGAAATGTCTGTTTCGTAATAAAACCTACACAGTTTATAAGAAAATATATGCAAGTGTATTTACAAAAACAAACAAACAAACAAACAAACAAAAAAAGACATAAAAGCCTCTACCGTAGCAGCACACTTGTTTTGGAAAGACAACGATAACAGAGGAAGTCAGATGCATGGCGTGGTATATTTTTCACCCCACTGTGGCGTGAAGTGAGGCAGGAGGACGACACTGTGGTCATGTAAAGTGCAAGATAGTCTGTAGGCTGACGTGCCCTGATCTGTGTATGTTTGCTAACACTTTGTTGTTGCAGAATAATGACATAATGCTTACTTGTTTGGTAACGTTAGCAACAGTATTTCGACTAGTTTGTGAAAAAAATCCTTTACCTTCTAGGAGAAAAGAAATTCTCTGTCATGTTAGGCTAATATAAAACAACTAGCAAACTTGAGATCATCTCCATGAAATGAATAAACATTTAAACGGAATAAACTTTTATTAAGTTTATGTAGTGTAATAATTGTGCTCATTAGAGGAATGTTCGAAAATGTTCGTGATAAAAACTGCTGTGTATTAGAGACACAGTCATTGCTGTATGATGGAATTAATACAATTGTGAATTTTTTTCATTCATATTTGGAGTCAGATTTAAACTAAACCCGAATCTAACACAGAGATAACTTCAGTGTGTCTATAGTTACAGGGTACCTGGTTCGATCCTGGGCTGGGGTTTGGCTACTGTCTGTCTGGTTTCTGTGTTCGTTCTCCACTTATCTCCTACCTCCAAAAACAGGCTGGAAGATGAAGTGGCTACTCTAAAATGCTTCAAGGTGTGAATGTGTGTGTGAATGTGTGTGTGCATGGACATATCCAGCGTTCCTGATTTCTTGGCTCTGGTTCTATGCCCACTATAAAGCATTTACTTTATGTGAACAAGTTTGTGTGTCAATACTCACTGCGTTGGCCATCATATAGGAGATAGCAATGAGCTCCTTCCACTAGTCACCAGTTTTCAATCCTCCTGTAGACAGAAAAACACAAACACACAAGTCAGAAGAAAGTGAGTGTGTGCATGGAGTAGTATACACATGCAACACATTTACTGATCCTAACTGTGTACACAGGATTGTATGCATGAGTGTGTGTGATTATAGGCCGTGTGTCGGTACGGCGTTGATCTAAGCTACTTATAGCACAAAAACACAGATGTGTTAAATGAAGCAAGGAAATAAGCCCAGCCTGACGCTTTGCCCTCTGTAACATTTTTATAGCAAGAATCTGCAAATGAATTTCATTTGCATGGACTGGTCACGGACAGATATGCAAGAATTCTAATAGTGTGACTCTTATTAATGTGTCCTCTCTGTCCCCTAATCGTATATTACTTTGCCATGCCACTAATTATATGCTCCCAACTGGTCAAACGCTGTGCTATTCTCACACTCAGAGGAACACGTAACGTACGCAAATGCTCAACATGCTGCATGACGTGCTGGTGAGAACATCAGACGTTAGTCTGAAAAGAAGGACATCTTTCCTTAGATCCAGTGCAGAAACACAAAAACCTGATTGCCTTCTAAAAGCCATTTACTGTATACGCAAACCATCAAATATTAGAAACACGTGACGATAAGAGCTGTATGTACTGATTATACGTGTGTGGTATCCTGGGAAAACCCACACATGGTGACATTTTGGCATTTATATAAATGAGCAGATGAGGGTTAGGAGTCTTGCTGAAGAGCCTAGGATTTTAACGTGGGATTTCAATTCACAACCTTCTGACCAGCAAGTCAACGTCTTAACCACTGAACAAGGGATAATAGTGGGACTTTAACATTCTACAAAGTATCACTGCCAATGCTCATTGCATATATATTATATTATATATATTATATTATATTATATTATATTGAAAGTAATTTCAATTTCTTTGGCTTACATAAATAATCAGGAATATCATACATCAGAAGTTACATGAAAAGTGTGTGAAACCTTACAGACTTCCTGCACATACAAACTGTAGAATAATGTCTAACTACATAATGCAAATTCAGCCATCTGCACAATAGATGTTCAATAAAAGGAGTAAATGTTTTGCTCCACTTAGATTATTGTGTTTGTGTATCTTTTGTGCACCTGCTGACTATTTGTGACCGCACACCTGCTGCAGCTTCCGAGGCGGTATTTAACTCATATTCATTTGACATGCTGCATTTTCTGAGAACACACAAGCTTCACAGAGTTCACCAGACAAATTCCATCGGCTGAACAAATAAATATTAAAAACAAACTGACGCTAACTGAATGAATCCGACATGTGTATATGTGGTGTGTGGAATAAAATAAGTTTTTTCACAGTGTGGTACCACATCTAAATATCGCATTCAAAATAGAAAACAAAAATATTTCAAATAAAAAAACAAATCCATTCCATCAAATAATCACACCAGACAATTTTGATAACATTCGTATCTGAACTGAATACGATAGAAAAAGGGAGCTGATCCAGTACCCCACAGCAGGACTGTAACTAACTCTACAGATCGATGATGGTTAATAAAAAAGTCTAAATATACAACAACCAAAAACAAAAGAAAACTAGTTGCTACACTAGAATTTTCTATTTTTCTATATTCTATAATTACTTTGAAACCTTAATCATTATGTTTGTAGCGCAAGACATACGTGATCATTTCTGCAAAACATTTTCTTAAAAGCTTAAAAAAAGATGATAAAGTATTTGTAAAAAGGAATGCAAACTGAATTGTTCAATAAATGCAAGATATCAAATAAGACTTTTATCCAATTAAATGATACTGCTATTTTAAACTTCAGTTAACCCTGTGTGTGTGAGAGTGAGTGAGTGTGTGTGTGTGTGTGTGTGTGTGTGTGGTGTGTGTGTGTGTGTGTGTGAGAGAGAGAGAGAAAGAGAAGAGAGAGAAGAGAGAGAGAGAAGTGAGGGAGAAAGAGAGAGAGAGAGAAGTGAGGGAGAGAGAAGAGAGAGAGAGGTGAGGGAGAAAGGGAGAGAGAGAAGTGAGGGAGAGAGAGAGAGAGAGAAGTGAGGGAGAGAGAGAGAGAGAGAGAGAGAGAGAGAGAGGGAGAGAGAGAGAGAGAGAGAGAGAGAGAGAGAGAGAGAGAGAGAAGTGAGGGAGAAAGAGAGAGAGAGAGAAGTGAGGGAGAGAGAAGAGAGAGAGAGGTGAGGGAGAAAGGGAGAGAGAGAAGTGAGGGAGAGAGAGAGAGAGAGAAGTGAGGGAGAGAGGGAGAGAGAGAGAGGGAGAGAGAGAGAGAGCGAGAGCGCGTGTCGATGGCCAGTCTTGTTGAGGAAAGCCATGGGAGAGGCATTAAGCAGACAGCTGGTGAGCCTGCCTGTGCCTGTGGGGGAGATGAAAAGGCCCTGCTGCCCCCCTTATCCCATCAGACCCCTGCTGCAGTCTCATATAAAGGCCTTTTGTCCTGCGAGGGAGAGGCCGAATAGAGAAACCACAGAGTTCTTCAAAGTGGCTGCAGCTCCCGTTTTCCTCTAGATCTTCCCTTTCCTTTATCATTCTCTAAGGAAAAGTCCACCCCCAAAATACAATTGAGCTGCACACAATGGCTTAAACGCATAGCTGCAAAGGACACGACATTCTGAGACAACTTGTTGCTGACTAAGAAGTGAAAGCAGGTGTAGTGTCAGGCAGTACGAGTTCAAACTAGATGTCCATGCAATACAAAGTTCACACTGTCATCATCTCTCTCCTCAAAGAGCAAACAGACTTCTCAAAGAAACATGTGCAAGACTTCCAGGACTGTTTGCTTTCATGGCTGAGTTTACGATGTCAGTCAGTGCAACGGCAGTCGACTGTGGGCTTGTGAGCCTTGATTTGCGTTGAACACAATCAGCATCTCATTACAACTCATGCATCATAATATACAGTCATGTGACCCAACTGACGCATGACTAATGTTTAACCTTGAGAAACGAGAAAGATAAATCATTTTCTAATCAAAACAGGCTGCAAAGTTCTCACTCTGTTTCACACAAATACACACATCATGGGTTTTTAATTGTCTACTCTAATTGCCTACATCTACTGCTCAAGACCACAAGGTTCCACTAGCGTTAATTCCGGTTCACTACAGACTACACTACACTTCACTACAGACACCGACGACTGCCTAGTTCACACCTGGCAGAAACATGCATCCAGTGTGATGGTTCAAATGTGTCTCAAAAATGCATTTGTGACAGGATCGCTCAAAACTACGTTCAGAAGTGGTCTGGGACTCAGACAGCAACCAAGGGGTCAGTGCTCTAGCTGGAAAATATGTAAGACTGTAAGACTTTGGAAATCGCACTAAAGGGTAAAGCTCTCTGAACGACGGATAAAGGACTCGTAGAGGAAAGCAGCTGCTGTGAATAGCGCCGTTGTCTCGTATCACGTTCGTTTTTAGGTTTCCTTAACGGACCACAAGATCAAAAACAAATGCTGAAAATAAACGGGGTAAAAGACTGAAGAAATAAATGTGTGTGGCAGACTTCCTCCATCAGAAACAATCCAATCATTAAAAAAATCCAGACATGTAAAACACTTAACAGATTGATTTTAAAACTTTTCAGACTTTCTTCAATTTTAAATTTTAATACAAACAAACCAAACAAACAACAAAATAATGTTTTCTTGTGTCGATTTCTTTTTCAATTTTAATAACAGTCGTACTTTTTTCCATTATTATACATTCCACAGACGGAGGAAATATCGACGATTAAATAAATCACTACACATTTCAGCTCAAACACGACACTGCAGCCTGGCTGGCACATTCGTTCATTTCCCTTCTTTAATTGCTTGTCAGGAGGACAAGGCGACACCAGAGCTTAGCATGGGAATAGTGAGCTAGGAATATTCACCGTGACTAGAACCGTCATTTTCCTAGCAAGTCTTTATCTCTTGCTATGTGTGATGTGATTCTTTCTGTCATATTTGTGCCATTGTAAAGAATATAAACTCCAGCCAAACCGTCTCATCATTCTGCCTACTTCACTGACTCAAGGCTACTGACCTGGAAGAGGTGACTCTGTTAGATCTGCTGGGAAAGAACAATACTAACTTAAGAGAGAAAAACCGTGGTTAAAGACTCTCTCTGCTGGAGGTCACAGTCTGTTAGTCTAATCAGGGCTGAACTGTAGAGAAAAGGTTAACTAGAAGCTTTCCTCCACCACACAGTGAGTTCAGAAAGCATAAAGTACGCTGCACTGGAGTGGGGGTGAGTGTCAGGGTGTCCGTATCCACCCTCGTGCTCTCCGCTCACTGACCCCCTCCATCTGTCACCAGTGTCGCACAGTGGCAGTCTAATCACCATGGCAACAGGGTCACTTAATATGATCATACATCAGATCATACAGCTCATCGGTGCGTGTGTGTAGGAGCGTAAAATGTACTAAAGAGGAAGGTTTCAGATCTTAAGACATGAGTTGAATCTGTGTTCTGCAATTTTCACATCGCTGTGAGGGCATATGAAGACTGGACTGGCTTCACAAGCTATTAATCTGAATGGCAAGTCAGCAGGAGGGCCTGAATGCACAAGCTAGACAGAGGATAGAGGAAGGACAGAGAGGACAATGGGTTTAGGACACATCCCTTGGAATCTCACATATCGTGTGTGTGAGACGATCTGGGAAACCCATCAGTATAGCGGTGGTTACAATAAGGCCGTCATAAACATATTTCATCAAAATGAATTAGGAATCATTTTCTACATTTTTTTTTTATTCTTTTCTAGGTTTTATAGATGACGGTGGGTTAAAGTGCCAGCACTCAGTCTGCCTAGCATGTTTAAAACCTGTTAGCGACACCCAAGCGTGATTCCTTCGCACGATAAACATCAGGCTTTGACGGAGTTGTCGGACAGCTATATGCTGGAGTGAATGGATGGAATCTTTAAAAAACAGTTTCACTACAAAGCAAGATCTTTAATTGTGATTGAGATTTGTGCAAAAGGTAAAACATTTTAGTTCTGGAAATCCCACATTTTTCACATCTAGGTACAATAGAATAAATTCCCCATAAGAAGGGTGTTTCCATGCTAACGACACAGGCACGTTAGAAATGTCATCAGAAATAACAAACATCTAACACTGATCCAATATCAAGTATCCACACAAGATCGAGTCGGGTTCGGTATCAGATTTGTTCGCCGTGCATATTTTCTGATCTGATGGAATAACGTTTCAAGCCATGAGAACGTGCTGCTCGTGAATACGGGACACAGCTTTTCCTCACACCTAATGATAAACTTACCTCACATACAGTTAACTCGCTCTCACAGTGTGTAGGTCATTTACTTTTTCGTGGCTGTTCATTTTGGCACAGAACACAGCAATAAAATTCTGATGTGGACCAAAATGAAATAACCCAAAATAGTTTAGCTGCAGTCAGATTGTGACCAATAAATAAAACAATCTTATGTATTTCGCCCGGTCCCCTCTTACATGTCCTACACATCGGTGCTGATGTCAGTATTAGCTATCAGGCAAAACTCAAGACTCTACATCAGTATCAAAAATTAAAATATGATATCAGTGCATTTGTAATATAGTCTGATATTTAAGGACAAGACTGAGATCTCTCAAGGAGTCAAGAAGCCATTCAAGGCAGAGAGCAGGAATAGAAGTACACACTTTTAGGACAAGTCAAATACAGCAGGTGCTAAAATGGTTCCGATTTATTTGAACATTCGGTAAATAACTCTGTCTAACATCACTATATCTTATAGTAAGAATCATATAAACCACAAACTCAGCCAAAGGAAAAGCTTTAGTGCATGTTCTAAAGAAATCTGCTTATGTACTATATATATTTGACAATAATCTCAGGTGAATACACAGTTCCCCAAGTATGGCCTGCTGGTGTTATTGGACTAACAGTATAGTAACATTTTCCCTCTTCTCGTGCACAATTGCATCACAGGTCTGAAGCAGCCAGGAAACTGACTGCTAGAGCTTGTGTTTCCCAGAATGGAATGTGTATGGAGGTTATGTTGTGCTTCTCAGTGCTGGCTTGTATGCACACGTTCACTCCAAAACAGCACAGTGTCTCATGGGACGCGTTACAGTGACAATGGAGTACACAGCACTGAGCTCAACAGCTGTGAAATGGCGCCAAAAGGGATACACAGGCTTTCTCTTGCCTGCTGTCGTTACTACACAGACGCACAGTTCCAAAGCTTTACATGATTTGCAAAAAAAAAAAATCTTAGATGGAAATAAGCCACAGGGCTGTAGAATTTCAGCAGCTGCTCAGAAAGTGTTCAGAGACATTACGCACCAAGCGGCTCACTCGGTCAATGTTCTGGTGCAAATGTGGGCACGATCCCAATGTGCCAAGTAGCAGAAAGGGTTGGGCACCTGTCACACAGACACTATGAGCTCCTGGTGGGGGTCTCGTTTTCCATCGCCTCTACACGAGGGATTAAATGTGCAGGCCGACTGCAAGGGATCAACAGATGTCTGTCTTAAATCTCACAATCTGCACAGGAAGAAAACAAGCCAGAGGCATTACAATGAAGATATTCAGACTCTTAGTTTCTTAATGAGGGCAACAGCCTAATCGATGATTAGATTAGCATCTTTGTGTGTAGATTCTCAACAGTGCAATCTTCCATTGGATCAACCCCTACTGACTGGAACAAGCAACTACATTTAAACAAATTCATGTCTATTCTTCCTGAAAACCATTCAAATGAAGTTACATACTAACTCCTGAACAACAGCAAACTCTGTGTTCGTCACCGATGGATCGTCTCAGATTCGACTTTTTATACGGAGTTGCAAATCTCTGTAACTTTCTTTTGCAACTGAAAAAAGTCTACAGCTGTAATGTGGTGTCTGTTGGTTGGCTGAAGCCTAAAAGAAAAAGTTTCCACCAAGGTTTGCTGTGACATGGCTCACTTTAATTATCAACAAACAGAGCAAAAGAACAAATAAGGGCTCAGAACATTGAAAATATTCCTGTTCGGCATCGGAGAGTATTTTTGAAATCACAAACATTGCTTGTTTTTTTTTCGTCGACATGAGTCATGCCACAAAATTTACCCAGTAGACTCCAAATCATCAAGATGATCGCTGTGTTAAATCAGATGCCATAAAAGTACAACAAACATGACTAAAAATGATAAACAGATGTACAACAGGCTAGCAAAAAAAATAAATAAAAAAATTTCAGCCAAACTGATGCTCATTGATCAGTATTTAAGCACAGAGAGAACATATCCAAGGGATACTTGGGTGCTTTCAGATTACGACAGGGGAATGAAGTCAATAAAATCCATAACCAATTACTCAAAATGCAGTTCAATGACAAACAGGCTTCCTGTTAAACAATACAGCTTTGAGACTTTGGCTGTTCAATGCCATGTTATGCACATCAGAGGAAAAATTAACCTCACTTGATATAAACAAATCATTTGTGTCAAGCCGACATTGGCTTCTTCTTCCTCCTCCTCCGCTTCTGGCTTCCAAGCGTTCAATCAACAACCTTCATGGAGACTGTTTTAGGGTAATCAGCAACCTGGAACCTTTTATTTTAGTGAAGGGTGTATTCTGTAGTGTTTCTTTTTTTACAATGTGTAGAAGGTATTGTGTAGTTTTATTTTTTTAACATGTAAGGGTTCAAATGATTTGTGACGTCCAATGGCTTCCAAAATTATAACGTACAATTCGCAGCTGCACTCTGATCTGTTTATTACAATATAGAGATCAGATGCTACTTCTACTAGTTCATGTTCAGCATGAGTAAAAAAAATACATGTGTTTGGCATATATTGTATTATTGGAATTTAGTTGATCAATCAGGTAAAATAAAATCATACAGTTTGCAAGAATAAGAATGATGAGCGGTAGTGATATACCCTTACCATTTTCCCAATTTCAATACAATACAATAAAGGCTTTGAAGACTGGATACCAGATACAGATCCTATGTTGACATTCTTAGTAATAAAGATGAATGTTTGCTCATATGCAAGCTGGTGTATATATCATTAAGTTACACAGAAACGTCACAGGGCTGATGGCACTATGCGTTATGTGTTCTGTGCATCAGTTACGATATATCAGATTTGACCGGATATCGATCACAATGTCCAGACTTGATGCTCAATCTTCCGTTGGATCAAATTTAACCATGTTAGTGGTCTCTAGTGGGAATATTTAAAAAAGCCTCTGTCTATGATAAATGAACATAAATAACTTTACTTCACAAAAAAGGATGCATCTATCATAATCATTATAACCAGATGGTTATATATAAACATTCTGCCACATAATCATACCGTAATATACTGATATACTCCGGTCTTAGTCATAAAATAGATGTTGCGGTTTTAAGAAACTAAACCAGGAGGAAGGGAGGTAAATTTTTATAACATAGCACTGAGTCAGCTGGTATTTACCTGGAAATCCCTACAGAAGCACGTCTGAATTAAAATAGTGGCATGTAGCTTCTCCTCAAAGTCAAGTCGATGGGACTTTATTAACCATCTGCTGCAGGACATGAGAGCAATCTCTATCCAACCTGAGCGGAAATGTGCAGATTGCAAAGTTTACAGAGCATCGCCCAGCTGAAATATATGTGCTTTCAGTATTGCGTGGCATATGTATGAGGTAAGACATAACAAAGGATACATACATAAAGTCACTAACACACTAACACTACACTTCTGTGTACTGGATAAAATGGGTAGTAGGACAAGTGTTAAGTCAGCTCTGAGCTAGTTTAATTCACACAATAAACCCTGAGAAGTAGCTTTATATTATATATACAATATATAAAATTGTATATTATGTATATGTATGAAAGGATAAAGCTTTGTATTAATCACACAGTGCTATATACCCCTGATAGAGGCTTGCACTCAATAATACCTTTCTGCAAAGTGATGATAATTTCTCTCATATTATTTATGATATTACTTGAGTTAGCAGTAACAGTTGGTGGTACTCGTTAATTAAAAAGGTACAAACTACTTTATTAATATTATTATTTTTATCGTTATTATTAATCATTAGTACGCATAGAAATGTCAAACTAACTTCACTCCAGCTGCAAGTTTATGATAAGCCACACCAAAGCACTTTTCCATCCAAGATGTGTTTTAAAACGCTGAAAAGCTACGTTCAAGGGCTCTCTGAAGTTCTGTCACTATTCATATTCTCTATAAAAATATATCCAAACGTTCATTACCTGTAGTACAATCCGGAGCCCCAAGTAGAAATATCCTAAACAGAAAAACTCTGAGGAAAATTAGCAAACAATAAAATCTCAATAGAGAGAATTAGTTATATTTGACAGGGACAGCTCGAACTGCTAGGGCCCTCGCGTTACTTCCTGAGTGCCGAACTCTGCACCCAAGCTTGGCGGTGGGAGACAGCCGGCAACTCTGATTGGTTACACCCGCTCGTGACGTGATACACTATATACGAAATGATTGGACGTCCACAATGAAGCCGGCCCCCGTAGCTAGGTCCTCGCACAAAGAAGACGCGTGCAGTGGAAGCGTTCTAAATAAAAGCTGATTCCCTATATAGGCGCCGTACATAGGGGTAAAATAATAGCTGTAACTAGTGGCCTATAAATAAAATATGAAGCCAATTGGGATTCAGCCCAAGTCGTTTAAAAACCTCCATGGCTGAATTGAATTAGTTCAGACAAAGAGGGGCAATGTGTTTGTTTTGTATGTTCAAAACTGTCATGTTAAAAAACTTTCATTTGTCAGAGTTTAAGTTACATTTTCTACAAGAAAGGGACGTACAAAGCTACAATTAAAGCTCTGTATATTCATTATACCAAACTATGTGTCTAATTCTAAGTGACTATTAATTAATAAGACGTGTTTAGTTTCACGGTTATCATACATACATTGCATGCATTCTAATAATTTACTTTGTTTATTCACTATTTAAAAAAATAAAATTAATAGTTTTAACCTGTCAAGATCACAGAAAAAAAAACAAAATAATGAAAAAAAAAAACACAATTTTTTTCACATCATATTCTTTAAATTAGAATAATGTAAATTCCTGCTGAATATGTGCCATGGTGAATGTGTCCATGTAGTAGAGATAAGTAAATGTTATTGGATAAACAATTTTTGTAGTTTTTATAAACCGTATTTGATTTCAAGTCTAAGAGGTTAAAATACACAATACTGCTACAAAATACATAGTACAATAAGATAACAATAAAAGTTTGCTTTCATAGAATAGTGTGGTTGATCTGGTAGAAAGGCTGTTTCCTGTGTGATTATAGATTGTTTTTAATGAATCTTTTGTTAATGAAAGATACACATAGATTGTTGTGAAAGATATTTAACCTATGTTTAAAGCGTTATACACTTTTACATTTAAATGTAACGGCACTGGGGAATGAATGATATTCCAGTTTATTTTAGGGACACATACCAGTAACTTGTTGGGGGAATATATGGTAAGAATGGTACTGGTAAGAATATATCCCTTAAAACATTTTTGCTGGGATTTTTCAACACCGTAGTGTGACTGAAAAAGTGGCTACTGATGGGATTATCAGGAGTGAAGTCTTCAGTAATCCTCTACAGAAACAGTGTGTTTAATTACTTGCACAGATATTTTATTTGCATTGTTAAGTTGGTGGATGTTGTAGCCTAGTGATTAAGGTGCTGGATAACCAATCGAAAGGCGAAAGGTCATGAGTTTGATCCCCACATCCACCTGGCTGCCACTGTTGGGCCCCTGAGTGAGGCCCTTAACCCTCAATTGTTCAGTTGTATAAAAATGCACTAAAATGTAAGTTGCTCTGGAAAAGAGTGTCTGCTAAATGCTGGAAATGTAAGTCTTTCCAGGCAGTAATTGGAGGAGGCAAACTGCTAGTGTGAATGTTCTAATATAAAGGCATAATGTTTCCTAATATCTAAAAAGAACTATAGTGTTAGCTGCACAGAATGTAATCATCTTTCATCTCTTGTCGCATTAGAAAACATTCCTGAGAGAAAAAAGGTGACTATGCCTTTGAATGCCGAAAGAGTAAGTAGAGGTAGATTAGTAGTCTGATAAAGACTCTAGGAGAGAAACCACAGGGAGCTTGTAGTTTCTTTCGAGGCACACACACACCTGCACTTTGTGACACTGTTCTGACCGAATTTAACCACGATAATACTAAAGTCTCACACACACTTCATTGTTTTAAAGTCTAGTGTTGCTAGGTGAAGCTTTATTACTGTGAATATTTTTTTTTCTGTAAACATTTAAAATATAATGATAAAGTGAGGAAACTTAGTTTAGGCTATTTCATGTTCTAAATTACTTTGTATGGGCTTTGTTCAACACTTGTACAAACAGCAGATTATAAACTAGAGAAAAAATATGCAGCTATTTTCAATACAACCAATATATACAGAGAATTTGTAATGTAGAAAACACTGCAGTCAATTTTCTTCTGTCAGGTTGAGGATATGCCTGAATGGTTTCATTAAAGAGATCCACAGTAGAACAGTGTGTGTGGAATGCAGCACTTAGGAGCATGATGTTGTAGGAAAATAATCATATAAATAAAAAGATGGACTAGTGTGATGCAGCCGGATGCAAAGACACAGACACATCCCAAGCCAGAAGTTCATTAATGCTCCTAACTCATTTTCCATGGTGTTTTATTCCATGTAATCAACAACAATTGGATTATTTTATTAAGAAATGACCATACTTTTTATTCAAATCAATTTATAGTTACACCATGTTGTGAAAACAGCAATAAATAATTATCATTGCCATTATAGCCAAAACAACTTTAATAAATGTACCAATAATTCTGAAGCTGACTGTAAAATAACCTGTAACACAAGTACATGTCTGCTAACCACTTAAAAGGTAAAAACCTTTAGACCAGCATTTAAAAAAAAAAAAAAAAAAAAAAAAAGTGCAGTAAGGTAGCTTTAAGGCAGCTCAGCTGTGCCAATAAATCATTTAAATAAATAATAAATAACCAATAAATAAATAAATAAATAAATAAATGAAAATGAAATAAAATAAAAGAAATAATACAAAAAAGTACCACAGAACAAAATATCAAAAAACATTTTCTTTTGTTATAAATAATAATGATAATAAACATATAAAGATACAATAAAGATAGTTTTATTATAGTTTCTTAAAAATGCAAATAGTTTTGAATCACAGAACAGCAAAATGGGCCAGAGCATGAAAATGAATGTCTCCATCTAATGTTGAGATACAGGAACTTATTTACGAATATATGCTCAGTTAATTCACATCCCTAATAATATACCTTGCATCCAGCACCAGATTAGCTGTCTCTGCAGCAACGTTCAAGGCATTGAGTTTTGCAGTGAACGAGTCCAACAGTCGGGGTTGAACATCAGGTTTAATGGGTGCTGGCAGGAAGTAGAGATGTGCTGTGTTCAGTGGAATATTTAAAAAGATCTTCTCCAGATCTGCCCTTTCCTTTGCCAGACCACAGCTGCAAAGGTGCATGGCTGTGGTTTGTGAGTGTGCATCTTTTTCTGTAACCCAGCAATGAGCATGAGTCAGGTCCATGAGGAAGTCCTGGTCATTGTGGTCTAAAGAGAGAGCCACAGACTGCAGAGAGCAGCAGAACGCCTCTGTAGCTAAGAGGAACTCTGTGTGTGAGCACTTTAGAGCCGAGGATGCTTCACTGACCTTATACTCAACCTGTTGGAAATATAACAGATCACATACAGCATATACACATGTAAGCGCTTGGAATAGCTGAAGAAATTGGAAAAAATATATATGAGGAACATTTATATATGAGATATGTTTTTCTCATATACTTATATATGAGAAAAATATATATGAGGAACATTTAAATACAAACACACAGTGCTCACCGTGTATTTTAAGTAAGCAGACAGCACAGTCTCTGTACAGCCTCCTCCAATTAGTGCATACGGTTCCTTAAGAGTCAGTCGTAGCACATGCTCAGCTCTCTGACACGTCACCTTCAAAACAATGCAATGCAAAATAAAAAATGAACACGAACACCAGTAACTGATAGTAGAGGTATAAGTCATTGTTTTGTCTGTCAAACTCAAATAAATGACACACAAAATAGGTCCATTCTGGAAAAGCAAAATAGACTACAAAAGCAAAAGGAAACAGTAGCCACATGTGCAGCAGCTTTGCAAGAAAAATGTATAAATCAACTTCATTGTGGTTTTTCAATACTGCAGTAAAGGTTGGATTTTAAAACCCCACAAGTAGAACACATCTTTTTTTCAGTTTATCATTTACAGTCTGCCAGCATACCTTCCACCACAACCTGCATTCTAAATGTTATATTTACGAGACCCGAGTTTCTGTGATCTGTAACTAATGTTAGATAATTGAGCGTGTCTGAAACAAACCCTAAACCCATTAAATCTTAATACACTTCTTTGCCTTATTTGAACATGTTGTGCATTCAGATAGTCCTCAGACCTCCTTTTTTCTTCCTCAGTAACTTTTAATCTGTTTACATAAGATGACTTTGTGAAAATCTGTTCACGCTTTTCCATTATGGAGCACTTATTTGCAAATTTTGCAGATTAGAACGTGTTTCATTTGAATCTATTTTCAAGGAAAGCCAAGACATTACAGAATAAGGAAAAGATTCGGGAACGTGAATACTATAAAAGGTGCCTTTTTTTCCTATACTCTAGCACTAATTAACCTTGAGCTCCTCTAACATCGTTTCGTTCCTGTGACAGAGCACCATCGTATTAACGGCCGCCTCTCCAGATGGAAGGAGCTGGAGATGCTCTTTAGATCCAATGCGGTGCAGATGGAGTCCCCTGATCTGTCCATATGCTTTGGCTGGGACAGGGGAGCAGATAGATGCCATAATCTGAGCGCCTGAAACACACAGAGAGCTGTGAATTCCTTGTTAAAGCATTTGGAGCTATGCTGTAAACTCATTAAACACGAACATTACTCTCAATACACTTCTGAAAATATATCTTGTGGCTGCAACATAAAAAAAAAGATTGTTTATGAATGCTAAGTATCCTAGCAAACACTATAACATGTTTTTATTAGTTACTAAACTCAACAGCAAAATATTTATTTTGCTGTTTTACTGCATGATCTGAAATTAACTCTGGAGTGTAAGCTCACCACAAGCACAAGCATCCATGAACAGCTTGTTTCCTGATATATGTCCTTATGTGTCATAATTTCTGTAATAAATATCTAATCTACTTTATCTTGAGTGGAAATACATTAAACAATGCTGTCATTTACAAGATTGTTCTAGATTATCTTAATGTTAAATTTTATTTCTAAACATCAAATATATATATTTCTAGGCTTACTGAGTACACAAACATTAATATTTCATTAAACATTATTACCATATCTAATTTTGGGTTGTAGAAATTACTCTATATACCTGTAATATGTTGTTGCTTGTTTTTGTTACACAAATTATAAGTTAGTTTTTCCAAATAATATTACAGATTTCATTCGTTATTTTTATGTCAAAAGCAGCAACAAAAGACAAAAATGGCTTAGACCTGTCATTTGGGCAATTGGCTCCATTAGGGCAAGTCCGAGCCGCTCGATGACCACCAGTCCACGTTCCTTTAAGTACTGCTGCAGCACTGGGTGAATCACCTTCTGACATGCAAACACTTCCACACCGTTGTGAACCACGTGCTCACCCAGCTTCAGCAGCTGCTCCAAGACGACCATTTCTGGATTTATTCCAACTTGGATCTCTAAAGCTGCTTCGCCAATTTCGGAGCAGTCACCTGAGAGAGATGTGCTAAATAACACAATTTTATAGGGACCTGGACTACGGTTCAGATCCACGGACTGCAGAATAGGCACTTCAACTAGTAATCCAGGGAAAACAGTAGAATCTTTCACAGGCTGTCCTTCTACAGTCACAACCAGCGTTTTTCCAAAGATGTTTGAGGAAGCAGAAGGAACAGACTGAAGGAAGGCCTGTACAGTCAGAGAGGCAATATGCTGTGATTCATCAGAGTCGAGCATACAGGCTGGTTTGCTAGTGACCACAGTATGAGCTAAAGTGACGAGTGATCGAACACTGCTGAAGTCCACTTGAACCTTACAGACACAGTCATCTGCACGGAGATATCTATTGCATTCATTTAACAAGTATTTATACACTCGAGTTGCCACAGCAGATCTGAGTCCCAACCTCCTGGCATTTTCAATGAGGCCAAGGCAAAAGACTCCTGTCAATATAAATGAAATTGGAGTTATGAAATGTTAATGTCTCACTTCAGGCCAGTCTGATCTATCCTTGAAGCAGTTTGGAGGCATTGACACTATGTTTCTGAACAACTACAGAAGCCGTTGGATTTAGATATAGAGAACAAGCTCCTGGATTTATTGATTATTTGACCACAAAAACACTTTTTTTTTCTCCAGTGTTTTTCATTGTTCTGCAACTTCTGGTATCTAAGCAGCTCAGTTTTTCTAGCAGATCCGCTCTGTAATCCGATAGGTAAAATTAAAATTTTGGAAATTGGAAGTTTTCAGCAACTTTCATAAATTTATATTTACAGTTATACAGTTATGAACTGAGAACATGGCTTATACATATGTGTGTGTGTGTGTGTGTGTGTGTGTGTGAACATATATATATATATATATATGCTACATATATATCTGCACTTGTCTATTTGCACAATTGCTTCTCTTTGCACTTCTGGTAGATGCCAAACTGCATTTCGTTGCTGTGTACCTGTGCAATGACAGTAAAGTTGTATCTGTCTGTCTGTCTGTCAAAAAATAAAAAATAAAAATTATATATATATATATATATAAATATATAAATATATATAATCTGTCTGTCCATCAGTAGGGTCTAATGAAGCTGTTCAGAGGTCGTGCTCTCGATAGTATTAACTTGCTCGTCACTGCTACCTCACCTGATACAGCACTACAGTGTTGTATAAAGTACTAGAAAGCAATACTTGAGTAAAAGTACAAGTATCGTACTAGAAAAAGACTTTGGTAGAAGTGAAAGTCACCTTTTAGAATATTACTCAAGTAAAAGTCTTAAAGTATCTGATATTTACTGTACTTAAGTATTTGAAGTAAAAAGTAAAATCTCAGTGATTTTCGGTAGGCATAAGAGCAGGGGCGGTTCTAGGGTTTCATCTTGAGGGGTTTTAGCCCAGTGAGAATTTTAAACAAGAAGAGTTTTATATCATATATTATATGACTACATAGTAAGCCAAAAGTTATGGTATTATTAAATGGCAAAAGTGGACACCAAAATTTTATGCATGATGTAATGATGTCAGTCTTGAATCAGATCAGTTCATGTATGTTTGCATTCTCTACAAACAGTGTGTCCAATGAATGCAGTCATTAATAAACTAATATTCACAAGACAAAGACCAAATAAGTGTTATTTTTATTTAGTATTGATATTGCATTAATATTTTGTTTGTGCTATCAACTCTGGTAATAAGAATGGTGACATTTCACTGCTTTTGGTTGCCGCTGTTTTATAGATAAATGGCTCCAGCTCTGGCTGCGCGTGCACGCTGCGCGTGCCTGTGCTTCTCCGTAGAGCGTGCGGAGCTGCGTAATACGATCTAGGAGCAGTGATTCGCCAAACCTCCCTTATTGCAGTCGCACACGTCTTATGATTTTATTTTGTAGTAACGAGTAACGAAGATGCTTAGTGGAAATATAACGGAGTATACATTTTATCTAGGAAATGTAGTGGAGTAAAAGTGAAAGTTGACATTCAAATAGCGAAGTACAGATACGTGAAATTTCTACTTAAGTACAGTAACGAAGTATTTCTACTTCGTTACATTACAACACTGCAGCACTATAATAACTCTGTCTAGTGGCTTCATGTTAAATGACTTTTTTTTTTTTTTTACCTGTAAACAAACCGCAGTCGCTGAATCTCGCGGTGTGATCCGAGATGGCTGCAGCGATCAGTTTGAGCAGCGGCTCTGAGAAAGTGACAGCTCTGATCAGTACAGATGATGTGGATGTGGAGTGAAAATTTCCCCCGACGTTGTTGTGAATTTGTTTTAATCTGCCACGTGGGCCATAACAAGATGACAGCAAGTGCAGCATCACTGCTAACCTGTGGCATATTTCATCATTGCTAAGAGGCTCATCCGTGCACACAGAAGGCTTTTTCTTACAAACACGAGACATCGTTTTACAAACTGTAAATTGTAAACGTTTAAGCTGGCACTAGAACATTTTAACGTAAAACGTGCAGTTGTGTTGATATTTATTCTTCTTCGGTTTGTAACTGCTGTTAGCAAACACATTTATGCTCATTACCGCTACCTACTGATCTGGAGTGTGGATGAGTTTGGATTCTTATGTTGCATATAGACAAACGCCTTGTTGTTGGGAGAGATCAAGGCTACAGTAACTCAGATATCTACTCTGTAAAAAAACAAAAAAAAAACGATGATTATGAATTCACAACACAGTGTTCTTTAGCTGGACTACAACAGCAGAAGACTATGTCAGGTTTCACTCATGTCAGTGGGCAAAACTGGACAGTTGAAGACTGGAAAAAGACTGTAACCTAGTCTGATGGATCATGATTTCTACTGAGGCACACAGATGGCATGGTCAGAATTTGGTGCCAGTAGCATGAAACCATGGCTCCATCCTGCCCTTGGTCAACAGTCCAGTCTGGTGCAGGTGGTGTAATGGTGTGGGGAATGATTTCTTGGTGGACTTTGGGCTCAATCATTGCTAGAGTCCCATGCCACAAGTAAAAGTCATCTCAAACCAGTTTCATGGAAATGAAAATGACTTCAGTGTTCTTCAGTGGCTTTTCCAGAAACCGGATCTGAATCTGGTAGAACACCTTTGGGATGTGATACAAGATGTTCACATCATGGAAGTCTCTCTCACTCTCATTTTCTACCGCTTATCCGACTACCTCGGGTCACGGGGAGCCTGTGCCTATCTCAGGCGTCATCGGGCATCAAGGCAGGATACACCCTGGACGGAGTGCCAACCCATCGCAGGGCACACACACACTCTCATTCACACACACACACACACACTACGGACAATTTTCCAGAGATGCCAATCAACCTACCATGCATGTCCTTGGACCGGGGGAGGAAACCCCCGAGGCACGGGGAGAACATGCAAACTCTGCAGAGATTGAACCTGAGATTGAATCAGGACAAGTAGCAAGTCAAGTAGCTTAGGGACCATGGAGATACATAAAACAGCACAGAGCTAAGGAAGCAAACAGAGCAAGACAAAAATGACAGACAGACAATACATTATGCAATATGCTACAAGACATATAGAAAATAATGCCAACCTTTATACAGTATGTCCGGACCATTGTGCATAGAAAATGATTCATGTAAACATATGTACACATAATAGTAGTATTTGTTATTAGTTAGCAGTATGTCAGCATGGACCAAAATCTCAAAGGAAGGTTTTTAACCTCTTGTAAAATCCATTCCACAAAAACATGAGGCTGCCTTGAGTGCAACTACCCATAGTATAGTGTTTCTAATAAAGTGTTCAGTAAGTGTACATAGGTGAGACTATTATCTAGATTGACATGCAGACTAGATATATTTGGAGCACAAATAGTTGAAGCTTTCGGATCTTCTTAATATTCCGATCTGATCCATGTCAAAGGTACCTAATCATTTAGTATGGTGAACTTTCATCTTGTCCAGTGTGTGAGCTGCAGCATGTTTGGTAATTCTTCCTCCTTCATTAGCATTAATTTTACTTGTGATAAGTGTATGTTAGTTAGCTCTCTGATGGAAAAGATCTCAGCTTTAGAGGTGCACATCCAGACACTAGAGAGGGATAGCGATAATAGTGTAGTTTCTATAGGGGAAAATCTGGATGGCTTAGGTGCCATTAGCAACCGTCCAACTCCGGCATTAGAGCCCTCACAGCAGGGCGAATGGGTGACAACTCGGTGGCAAAGTCGCAAAGCCAAAGCTAACGCCAAGGGTTGCCCATGGGAGCACCACTACTCTCCACTTCACATGTCTAACAGGTTTGGTCTCCTCAGTGAAGCCCCTTCTGAGAAACGTGAAAGACCTTGGTTATAGGAGACTCCATCTTAAGGCATGTGAAATTAACTCAGCCTATAGGGGCTCCAGCAGCACTAGGTGTATTCCGGGAGCCAGGGCACCAATCTGGCAGGTAATCTTTAGGGTCTTAGGAAAGCAAAGGCAAAGGTCCTCAAAGGCAGTTTTCCATGTAGGAGCTAACGATATACACCTTTGTCAGTCAGAGATTACTAAGAGTAATATTGTAGAGGTGTGTAAATTAGTGAAGGTGATGTCCGATGCTGTAGTATGCTCTGCCACATCCCAATGTGGGGTGGCGATGTAGCTTTCAGCAGGTTATGGTCGCTGAACTGCTGGATGTCCAAGTAGTGCTCTAAAAACAATGTGAGCTTCATAGATAATTGGAGCACTTTTGAGGGCAAGTTAGGACCTGTTAGGACGGGACGGTGTCCATCCCACACGGAAAGGTGCTGCTCTCATTTCTTGCAGCATCGCACATAGTTTAAGACAAGGCCTAGTTAATCAGTGACAATCCAGAACCAGGGCCAGGGAGCAGACAAACAGGCTAATCCAACCATCTGCTAGCTGCATTGAGTTGTCACCCAGGGTTCACAGTATTGAGACTGTGTCTGTTTCCGGATCTAAACAAAAAAACACAAATACTCAGATAATTTGTTTTAGAAACCTTATTAGCATAAAATGAGATCATAGTGAATGCACAGCCAGCACATTTGATCTGAAGCTAGGACTGTTAAATATAAGATCTCTTGCACCTAAAGCTCTTATGGCTAATGAAATGATTACTCATCAGAAGTTTAGTGTTCTGTGTTTAACAGAAACATGGGTTAAACCGAACAAATTTGTCGCATTAAACAAAGCATATCCCCCGGTTATATTTATATACATCAGCCACGCCTAACAGGCAGGGGAGGAGGTGTCACAGACCTCCAGGACCATATTCTGATTTCCTCCATGAATTTGCAGATTTCATTTCAAGCCTAGTTTTTTCTTTAGACAAAGCAACAGTAATTGTTGGAGACTTTAATATTAATTTTGTTAAGTTAGAAGATCCTCAGAGAACAGCAGTTGTTTCCATCTTAGATTCAGTAGGGGTGAATCAGAATGTAATAGGATTCACTCATAATGGAGGTCACACACGTGATCTCGTGACTGACCATTTAGAGACCATTTAGTTTTTCACCTTGCCAGGGATTGATCTGCATGGTCAGCCATGGTCAGGTCTTTATCAGCAATCAGGTCTGTGCTGAGCTCAGAGTTTACGATGACCCATTAGTTCCTCAGTAGCTCTCGGTTGCACTATTATTAACTGTTAGAGTATCATCCAAATGTAGATGAGCTTCCCTTCTGAGCCTGCTTCCTCTCAAGGTTTCTTCCTCAAATCCTCTCAGGGAGTTTTTCCTTGCCGCTGTCGCATCCGGCTTGCTCATTAAGGATAGGGAAATTGTCATTATTCTATATTTATTTCTTTTTTTCTCTTTCTTCTGTTTCCATACTTCTGTAAAGCTGCTTTGAGATAATGGGAACGCTATACAAATAAAATGAATTGAATTGAATCATCCACCAGATGTCACCGCTGATGCAATGGTGTAAAACATCACTATGCTGGGTGACTATTTCCAGTTGGTTGTGAAGATTTACATTTCCAGTTAACCACATTATTAGTATTCAAACACGCACAAATATTTTGCGTGTATTCCTCTCCACCTCGTTCACTCCCCAACACCAGATCATCAGTATCTTTTATACTCCTAGCATTCTGGTCCATATATAATTTGATGAGTCTTTTATTTCTGTAACATTTAGCACATACATCACTTTAAATCTTTAAATATCAAAACCAATTCCGCAAGTCAAATTCAAACCAGCTCCATTTTTATAATGTCAATGTGTCATTTTTTGTTGTCGATTATATTTAATGTTAGATTACGCTGACATGACGTGGGTTCTAATTTAAACTTCTAATCTTCTAATTGTATGTCATCAACACAGGGATCATTTTCTAGGCGTGTATGCATATTTGCTTTCATCTGCTCGTATACGTAGAGAGTTAAATCACCGCCATCTATTACATGTAAAGCTGTTAACAATAACCTGTAACATAATAAACAAACTCCACCCATAGTTTGCTCTTTCCTATCCGCATTATATACCTGATACACATGACAATACAGTTCTTTCATAATTTAATTAAGGCTGGACAATAAACTACTTATCAGTGGTGAACCCCTTATCAGTCCTTACAATACTAATCCTGTAATGTGTAAACAGGCCCCTGATCACAGCAGTGTTGTGTTCTGTGAATGTTCTGAACATTTTTTTACCCATCTTTACAAAAGAGCCTAATGTTTTGGATTATTTAGACTTGAGACTAGACATTTACAGAATAGAAGTGTATGTGATTTGTGCATATACACATTGTACCAGTACTTAGTTACTGATGAACTTGATAAACCTGTCTTACTGTTACACATACCACAGCTTCTTTATAATTAAAAACATGACAACGAAATGCAGGAAGTATTTTAATAAAAAAAAACTTTACAAAAAGAAAAACATACAAGGGAATTGAATTAGTTACTCTAATATGTAGTTTTAAGCGAACTTCTCTCCAAAGAGAGTTTTGTCGACAGAAATTGACATTGTATCTGAATTAAGGAACAGGATCCCATATCTGAAAATAATCATGAATTTACAAACAGAAACATTATAGAGAAACAAACTCTCTATAAACTCCCAGGTTCATTCTGAACAACTTACCCTGACATAAAGAAAGAAAGAAGGCATTAAGTTACAATTATTTTTATTCAAACAGTAACAATCAGCACTGGTTATTCTACAGCAACGGAGAAATGTGCAGGTCCCTGGATTGTACCAGCACCAGATGTTAAAAGTAATTTTAATTTTTTAGTAAAAAGTAATGACAATATCTGTCATGATTTAAGGTGCTGTCTTTTAAAGGTTTCTATAAAAATCACATCTCTGCTCTGCATAGTTTGCTAAGCTCTGCAACATGTAAAGGCACATTTCTGTTTCGGTGCTCTGTCCCAAAAGTACTTCAGCATAAATGACTTTCATGATCAGTTTCCACTAATCTGGGTAATCTAAAGGCATTGAGATGTATTAGCAATCATTTAGAACTGTAGAGTGCCATAGACAGAGACAGTAATCTTATTTTGGCACAGTATCGAGACTTGCATCAGTGCATAGGGCTGAAATGCTGCTAATATTTCACCTACTTCCTGCAACCGGTTTCTATTGCTGAGAGGCTGCAAATGAACAATGGTTTCCAGCGAAAGCCTGGTAAGATGCCACACTGCAATGCACTGCAATGCCACACATCATTCGAGTCTACTGTGAGTACCAATTATCAAGTACCAGTATCAAGTACCAGTGAGACAATGATGTTCTGTGTTAACACAGTGAGAATAGCAGCACAAATCAGTTGCTTACTTTACAGGTTTAGACAGTAGGCCTCGGGCAGAAAGAACATTAAGGCATTACTTGTTTGCTAATGCATTTTCTTAATATGGGGGTATAGCTCATTCATCTGAAGACAGTCTTAGCTATTAAACTTATGCTCAAAGTGACATTGTATTATATATATTTATATTTTGCATTGATACAAAAAGACTAAGCTGATGAAATATTAAATGGCTTTGCTTATATTTTTATAAAGCAACAGAAATGTTCTCAAAATCTTCTTTTGAAACCGAAGGTCTTTAGACCCAGGGTCAGCTTGGAATGCATCCGATATAAATGAATTATCCCATTGAATTTCATCAACATTCTGTTTTCACAAAATCATGAATCTAAACCTAAATCTGGACCTGTGAAGATGAATTCTGAGAATCTTCACTGCAATAGCAGAAAGAGAGCCAGAAAAATGCAGCAAACTAAATGAAAATAAGTAAAAACTAGTTGTATACATTATTTCCTTCTTGATATTAGGCTATGTCTTCCCTAGCTTTAATAACATCAGTTCAGTGAGAATAAGATATCCTGAGTTATTTCCTGTCAGGTTTTCACTCTTTCTCTGACTGGATGCTCCAAATCACCTAGAGTTTGTGGGACTTGTTTAGGTGTCACCTGCTCTTTGGGATTTGGTGATTTTTCAGGCCCGTCAAACTGTCAATGTGTTCCATCATGCATGTCAATCAAGTGCACTCAGAATCGGCTTTGCGCAGCCTACAGATGTCATCATTGGATGTGGGAGTGTTAGTGTTGGACCGACCTGCAATACTGATATTGTACAATTAAGCCTTGCTACTGGATAATGTGATTAAGTTTTAGTTTGAAGAGCTTATAATCCTTCTGGCCTCACATTCCACATAGCCAGTGTTTTTGTGTGGATAGATTTTGGTCATTTTGGTTTAAACTGGAACATGGTTTAGATAACGATTCAATTATTTGTAACAATACATCCTGAATCTAAGAATTCCATGTAATGTACCAGCATTATAACATTTGCAAAGTAGTTTCAAGCTACGCACTGTAGAATTTAATAACCACAAACCTTTCTTGAAAGATAAACAAAGACAAGAAAAATTATTGCTAGTGTATCGGCTTTCCGTTATTCACAGTTCAACAGCTGCTGGAAGGTCAAATAATGCAGCAGGCCAAAGTGTTTATAAAAAAATAATAATAAAAAAAAATAGATGAGAAAGGTTTCTAATTCCCCCAAACAAAGATGCGCTGGTTCAGGATCGGAAAACGTGCACGGCCCGGACCACATACTGTCTGCAGATGGGGCATTCGCTCATGCGCTTGCCACACTTTGTGCACGTAACCATGTGTCCACATTCCAGAAGCACACAGTCAATTGGAGAGTCCATGCAGATCTTACACATGTTTTCTTCCAGGGTGGCTGCTGCTGACGTATCTGCATATAAATGGGAGACAATGAAAAACAGAGCCTAGGAAACACACTATAAAAGACATGCTTAACAGCTGATGCTCTAAATATCCTACCTAGCCAAGCTGGAATGTGTACCTGAATGTGCTGGAATGTCTCACCTAGGTTCTGCAGATCCTTCTGGTCATGATAGAGGCGTGTGACTCGCTCCATCAGTTCCCATTTTTCACAACAGCCCTTGTAGTTGACGAAGTTCCTGGCCAAGATTTCTTTTAACTGACGCACGCTCAAAGCCTCGATATCCTCTACTGATGAGATGTCTGAAAGAGATGCCCGCCTACCTGAGGGTAATGCCTCATCTGAGTCTGTTGACTAAGATAGAAACAAAGCAGGAAATGCATGAAACTGAGAATAGAGCGGTTTATTTATGGTGACAAACTTAAATGGAACTTAAACAAAAACATTTTTTGCAAAGAGCCACACAAGATTATAGACATAAGTCTCCTGCCCGTCTCTCCTACATGACACGTTACTGCTTACGTTCTCCTTTTTGCATGGGAATTTATTAAGGCACTATTCTGGGACTGCTGAATACAATAGTATTCAGTGCAAAGCAGTCTTTTAAAGCCATAGTGTAAATAATATAAAGATTTGGTTTGTACCTGGAAAACAGAATAAGATTACTAATAAAAACTCATCAGCATAGATTTGTTTTTACTGCTAAATTCTAGCATCAGAGATGACAGTTTTATACGTTTCTCTCTACTCTGAACTGACTATCGCTGTGTATTCATAAGACTTGGGTTCAATTTCGATTTGGCACAGAGAACATTTTCAAGTCTGAGCAAGTCTGTTTGCCTACAATGTGTTAAAGATGAAGGTGGCAGACAACATCTCTCTGCTTTATGCCATAGGGAGGTTAACACAAATTATATTTTGCAAATCACCACCAGGTCTTGTGCAGAGGGGAGTTTTCTAGCAAAAAAAAAACAAAAAACTAAGAGAAACTTCAACATTTCTCTGTAATGGCAAGCACAATCACTGTGGTTATATTCATGACTTGTCACTGTTTGATCAGTTATGCGGGGACTGCTGACAGATGAGAAAGTCCACACACCCATGCAGCCTCGGTGCAAACACTCAAATCAATTCAACGCAAAAGACACTGAAAGCAGAAGAAGAAAAGCCAGAAAGTCCAGCCATGTGCCATCATGCATACCAGAACACAACTGAAGTACTTTACTTAATAAACAGCAGGACCGGATTCAAGCATGTTATGGATAAACTGCACGACTGATCTTTGTGTCCTAACAATGACCTAGGGATATTTACTGGATCTCTGATTACATCCTCTTGAGTTTACTAGAAATTAATTTATTCTCAAAGTGAAATAGTTGAATTACTGACTGCAATAACTAAATCATGTCTGTCGACAATAAGTTCACCACAGTAATCACACCGAGCTTACACGCTAGATACTCTATGCTCTATATGCAAACAGATGCTCATGTTCGAGTACGCTTCTCAAGCAAAGAAGGATATTCCCCAAAAAGCACTAAGATCATAGCCTCTTTCAGCCTGATCATGTGAAAAATATACGGGAAGGACAATAGAGGAAATGCTGAATGTTTCCATTGAACAAACGCTATGAGGCTTAAAAGATAAGAGTTTTTAGGTGAGTGACACAATTACATCATTTAGGATATTTCTCTTGTTGGAATTAATTTTGCGACACGTCGTCTCATGTTCACTGTAAAGATCAGCTTCCGACTTTGGTCATGAATATCAGTTAAGAAGTTCTGACTTTTTCTATTTTCAAGTAAAATATCTATCCGAGTTCTATTCTCGATTTTAGAGAGTCATTTTAAGATATAACTGTGTAGGTGTGTATTACACAGTCACCATCATTTCATAGTCCTGATTGAATACTAAATCATTTTTGTAGTTTATCTTTATATCGAATATTTAAATAATTCTATACTGGAAACCTTTGAGCTTCTATAGAAATAAAACATATAGCTTTAAGCAATCTCTTAAATACACAATTCTGACACAAAGTCACTCATGTTTACTTTTTATGCAGTATCCCGATTGACAAAAATAGGATGAATTATAATTATTGGGGGCTTTGTAATCAACATATAACATCATTTCCTAGCTAAACTGTTAACAGTCACATAAACCAGGATATTCTCCTTTTTAATCCTTCTAATAATCACTATTAATTAAAATGTTTAGAAAGAAAAGTCTAATAATTTCATCTTAAATGTTGGTTAGAAAAATATGTGAATAAAAAAAAAAAAAAAAAAAAAAAGGCAGAGCATGGCCCATGTCTGCTAGCTAGGAACTAAATGAAGGAGAGGACATTATAAAAATCTGAATTTTGTCCTTCAAGTTGGTTTAAATTCACATCTTTAAGCAGACATGAAGAACCAACAATTCAAAGATAAATTAGAGTTCAAACTGTTTTTTTCTGTGTCGCTGCTCATTTTCTTGTCCTCTTCTTCGTTTCACACTCCTAGCTATGTAGCAGCAACAGGAACATAAAAGACCGACATTAATCTACCTGGCATTCCTGTGCCCTCTGAAGCTCTGTCTCCTCAACATCAACTGGCTCCTCTGCCACTGACTCAATCTAAAGGTCACAAATCACACGCTTCATCAGCCACAGGAAACTGCTATGGAAACTACAACACCATTTTCTTTCAGCCTTAAATAGCTTAAGGACTAATTTACAATGTTGCCTACATCAACTTTAACATAAAAAGTGCTTACATTTCTGCATACGCCGACTATCCACTTTATTACGAACACATGTACAACACATCAAAAATATTGCGGTTAGACCACAACAGCAGAAAACCACATCAGGGCCCAGTCTTGTCAGCCAAGAACAAGAATCTGAGGCTATCCTGGGCACAGACTTACCCAAGCTGGACTGGAAAAAGACCTGGTGGTTATTTATTTTTTTACTCTTCAACTGTCGGGTTTGATCGAGTCTGTACCCCTAATAGAACAGTAACACAAGGTGGTCTCTCTTCTGCTGTTGTAGTCCATCCATCTCAAGGTTTGATGTTTTGTTTATGCTGAGATGCTTATTAAGAGACATTATATCCTTTCTGGCAGCTCGAACCAGTCTGTTCATTTTCTGAACTGCTGTTCAATCAATGCTTTTTGTTATTTTCTGTCCCATTCCATGTAAACTGTGGCCTTAGGAACAACACATCCAGGTAAAGAAGACAATATGGGACATTTTTAACAAAAGCATAAACATGACAGGAAAATTTGAAATATTCCATAAAAAGAATTTTTTTCAGTAAGGAAAAGCAAACAAAAGTTGGATAGGACTTTTTTTGTCAGCGAAATAGCCACCAACTCAGGTGACAGTCTTGTGTGATGGAAGTTAATATGCAGTTTAAACATGAACACAACCCTCAACAATTACACAACTTCACATATTATACAATGTTCTCATACCATGGTCACTATTGAATAGCTCTGAGACACATCATTTTAACATTTGCTTTCCATCCAAAACTGTTTTCTTTCTCTTTTCCAGAATCGTTTAGTTGACAGAAAGGTATCCAGAGTTTAGCCGTGTTTCCTTCGGTTACTAAACGCTAGCTGTAGCACTGCTACCAAATGTTTCCAAATGAATCAATGAGTCAAGGTCCAGTGCAGATATAAAAACAAGTATAATAACACAATCTAAACTTTGTTTCTTTTGAAGGAGACACTGAAACAAACCATACATATCACTCTGAATCAGGAACTGTTTAAGTTTGATGGAAGAAAAGAGGGACATGATTAAAAATAAAACAAACAACAATAAATAAATAAATACCACAGCACTGCAATCTGGAGGTTTCTATACAGCTCTTACAATAGTGACAGGTAATCATTCAATCACAGGTTTATATTAATGCGCTTGTTTAAATATTATAGTTTCTGTACTAACAATTTGTAATGTGCTCCACATAAACAGATTTATAAACACACTAAAACTGTTGCTACGTTGCAGCTCTCTGTAAGACAAGGTTTATTTAACGTTTATGAAGGACGTCAGCACTTTGTAACCGTTCGGTGCATCATGGAAACCTCTTCCATCGTGGATTATGCTATTAATTTCTGTAACACCATAAACTGCTTCTGTTTTGTCTCGTTGACTTCAAGAGAGAAAAAAACAGAGAGCGTGGTGAGGTAGCAACTGTTATTGATGTTGTAAAAGCAAGTAATAATGCAAATAACTTGCTTTTTCAGATGTTGTACAACATTAAATATAACCAAGCAAGCAATTTCCTTTGAATAAAAAAGATAAAAAAATAAAAAAATGTCAGTGTTAGCAAACACCTCTTGCCGTACAAGAGGTAGAAAACCCCTTGAGATGTGCTGTTATTGGCCGATTTTCTTACAGCACCTGCCTATTGTATTTTTCACCTTGTATTTTATTTCTAAAATAATAAATGTCTATCTTCATATACATATACAACAAAAAGTATTGCGACTGTAAACATTGTAAAAGCTTATTAAAACTACACTGGCATTAGCACTGAGGGCTTCTACTTCTCCTTACCTGCCCATCTCCTTCAGTCTGTGACTGGGAAGTCAGGTCGCTCAAAACACCACTTCCTGTAGAGGGTTGCTCGGTAATTGTGGTTGGTTCAGAGATCATTTCCTGCTCAGACAGAGGTGTGTGTGTGACTGTCTCGCTTGGTGTGGATGAAGCAGAGGTAGGGGTCTGTTGACCAAGAACCAGCTCCACAAGCTCCTCTTTTTCCCTGCACATCTGCGTAGGGACTTCATGCAAATGAAGATAGTCCCTTAAATCCTTTACTTTTAGCTTCATCAGCTCTGCCCGCTCAAACATGGTACCATGGAAACGCTGACACGTGTGGCACAGCCGCGGACGAAGCTCTAACTGAGCCGAGCAGCGACTGCAGTAATTCTTTTTGCAATCTACACATACATGCTGTAATGAGTGAAGGAAACAAAGAGAGTGACGTTCAGATTAGATTTGGGATGGACAGGATGCGCACATGAAAAATATGTATCTTTTATGACTAATTTGGTAAAAAGTGTTCAGTGTCTCCACTCAGCTGCGAGTTAATCAATAACAGATCACAATCCAAGCAAACATGCACACACACCCTAGCTCTGAAAATCCTCTTTAGCATTATCTCACACATTGATCACAAATGTTCAGCATTCCAGCAGTTCAGCTTTCCAGCTATTTTACTTCTTCCAAACATTATTTGATCTGTACTAAATAAAATGTGGCTGCATGTCAGAAATAGCTTAGTCACAGTGCAATTCTCTGGCCATTTCCTGTGCTCTTGATTTCGTAAATAAATCCTGTTTTTCATCAGTTTATAAGTTGCTGATCTTTACTGCAACATTCTCAGGGAAATCCCAGAAAAAAGTACTTGGAAAGGCCATGCTCAAAAAAAGTACAGATTATGATTTCTTTACAATGAATAAAAAAAAATATACTATTCTAAGGCTGACTCCAACACTGCCGTATATTTCATCTTAATTTAAAGAGTACGTTTTGAATCTGAAACACCTACTTAGCTCAGCTACGTGTTCTTCAACCTCTTGTTCTTCAAGCAGTGCAGTATTGTCATGATCTCAGTGCATCAACATAACCACTAATTACTAAACCTTTCAACTGTTTGAAATGGGTGTTTTATCCAATTGGAAAGACTATTAGAACGGCTACCGTGGTGGAAATTATTTAAAATAGCCATAACATGTCACCAATAATGATTTCAGGCTGCTCAAGCAAATCTTTTTATTAAGCTGAACTGATAAACAAGCCTGGGAAGCCGCTTTTAGAAGATACCCGCCACTAATACTCATTACCTTTCTTTCAAGAGCATCAAAACGGCCTCCACATGCCTTACACATGTGATCTGGAGCTGTGGGAGATGGATAGCTGCTATAGCCTGAGTTAGTATACGCCTGATGGCGTGAGCTAGATCTGTGGTTGCTGCTTTCCTCCACAGTGGGCGAGTCCAGACAGAGCCAGTTACAACAACTGGCCCACATACTCCTCACACGTACTGAGGAAAGAGAAGTAAAACAATACAACTTTATTAAAAAATAAATTTGACATCATTTCTGTCCAATATGCTCGCTCATTCCAATATTACAATGAGTCAAAATTGGCCATTAACAGTACAAAAGACAAAACAAAACACTAGGCATGTAGGTTACTTGTAGAATATAACTTACACTAACTTGATTTGTGTAACATTTTGTGTTGCATTAGAACATTAAATCTCATAAGTCTGTAAGAAAAGTACTTTAGAGTACTTTATCAGTATGATATATATAGACACATGCTTGCATTATGAAACCACAAGTTGCATTTGCATCCTGCTGCTCAGTTTGATATTTTGTTCATAGAGCATTGTCATATCATCTACTGTAGATGTTGGCCTATATGTCTCAGTGTCTGGACATGGATTATGCTTGTGGGTTAAAATAAAGTACGAGAAGTCTCGGAAAAAAAAAAAAAACGCTTGAAGTGCAAATTGCTTTTTTAGAGACTAAACTGCACTCTGGTTATCACGCACCCTAGGATCTAAGCACTGAAGAGTGAGTTTACTGGCTCAGAATACCAGCAGGTGGACTGGTGCTTGTTTGCTGAAGTAGGATGCCTGGCTATCATTTATTCAGCATGTGTGCAGGCTGAGATATTAGAGCCTCACCACACAGCTCCTACTAGGATGACACGTATTATGAAACACAGAAAATAAGCCAGAAGCCTGGCTGTTTTCATAAACATATATTAAAAAGTTCTGCAGTAAATAACGCACGTATGACCTAAATCTAAAGATCAAAACCTGCTTTAATGTGGGATCCGTTTCTGACACCTAATCTCAAAACTTTATAATACTCAAAAAAATGAGGTATACGTGATTTCCCACAGAAACACTTCTCTGCACTATCTAACCCTAATAATGACTTAAAGGTAATGATTTAAAAGCTACTCCTCGTGTGTTCATGAAGACGAATGAGTCATCATTTCAAGTCACATCCCTTCATTTGTACACTGTTTCTTATATAATTCATTGCGTGACTATGAGAGGTATGTTAACTGTAGTAATGCTGGATTTAAGAGCCTTTAACACACAGTCATAGCATGGCTTATAAATATATACATTTATTTATTTTGCTTTTAAATTATTAGGTCGTATTCCCATAGTATTTTCTGATCTTCTCCCATGATCTATGATAGAGAGAATCTGTCTTGGGGCAAGAAATTATTTGGAAAGTCATACCCAAATGGTTTACTTTTTTGTGTTTATTTTTGTGAGAAAGTGAGACCTGGGGATGAAGCCAGCTGGGATCTTTCTCTCCAGGTGAAAGATCATGTTGTTTGTGAGCCTGGTCGCAACTGCCTGCATAGTGTGCACACTGCTACGCCCGTGAAACAGCTCACAAGTGATAAGTGGTGTAATGTGAGCAGCAAGCATTTCTTCGAATTTGAAAATTGTGTTGTGCCGATAAGGCATTAGTTTAATGGTTTTATTGGTTTAAAACTTTAAACCAGAATTGAGTGGTGGTTGTTGCAGGGATGTGCATATCAAGCATTAGGCTTTGAGAATCAGATGCAAAACTATGTCTTACAATATTTAGGAATGCTGTCAAAATCCAACATGGACCTGCATGTTAATAATTTGTGTGCTATGTGTGCTATCTCAAGCTTTTCCACATTTTCAGAAATCGATAACTCTTTCCAGGCACCTGTGTATAAAGAAAGTTGTATTTTATCAAAAACAGAGTGGTTGTGGTCATGTAATAGACTGCAGAGACATTGGTCTCTGGTGCAATTTGAAAAGCTCCATGATCGAACCGGTAAAACATCTGCTAATAGAAAACGATATAATATTTACACCTGAAAAATATATTTGCTGAATTGGATTTTGCTGAAGGGTATCATGGGGGTATTTTTAATTAATTCCACTAGAACGTCTTATGTAATGCATATAAAAACAACTCAATTCTGAATTCCAAACTATTTAGAACCTCATCTTTGTATTTTTAGTATAATTTATTATTAGGCATACCTTTCTGTGATGTGTGTAATTCTGTTATTTGGTATTTGTGTTTGTTATTGTTGGTTCGGTTTTCCATGAAATACTTGTTATACTGTAAAGCTCAGTAAATTTAAATGACAGTAATAATAATAATAAAAAACACGTTTGTAATTACTAAAGGCTCCTGAAGTAACCTCATATAAACAGCTTGATATCCGAGTGGATGACAAACTGACATTTCTACTTAGTCATGATGAAGCAGAACCAAATTTTAGTCAGTGATTCAAAGAATCTTTAAGATCACATTTCTTCATGATGTTGGTGATATATGAAGCCAGCAATTTGTGAATATATATTATATTATATTACAAAGTAATAATTTATAAACTTTAATGACTTTGAAATACCATTAAAGTTTTTCATGCTTGTGAAAAAAGGCCATGTAGCAGCAGTACACGTGTAAAGCAAACCCATGAAAGAGAATGCTGGAACAAACGATGGTATCCAATATCAAGGAAGCAAAGGCACAGCAGGACTACCTGCACTCTACTGTCCTCTATTAATAGTCTACAGTGGTAACCCAAGTCAAACACAGAGACACAACTGCTCCCATGGCTACACAGTCACTTTGCCCTGGGGTAATAGTGTCTTCATGAAGACAACAGCAACAGCAATGAAGACAAAGGTTGGGATAACCTTCTTAAAAAAGCATTATACAACTTTAATATTGTGCAAGAAATTCAACCTTGTATTAGAGCTGGAACTATATAAAAACTATACATTATTACAGAGACAGTTAAACAGATAGTTACTGTGCATGAACTCATCACATTTAAGCCTGATGACTTTTTTTCAATAGGCCGTTGTATCACACTTAAGTTTTCCAGCCAGTTTGTTTGGAAACCTTATCTAGTTGGCTTTGTTTGGGAATCAGCTATCAGCCAGCTAGCTCGGGAATACTGTGAGATGATGCAGCTGTACTATTCGTTTAAGAAGCGTCTCTGTTTCAGCAGGACGCAACCTGATTTGCTGTTAGATATCATTTTGGGAGAAAATTTCCCATAAATTTAATCCAGCAAATCAAGCCTGCTTACAGTTTCATAAATGATCACATTAAATCTCATGTAGCGGAACACCACAATATTTTTTAAAAAAAAAAGCCTTTTTAAAAAACATTCAACTTAAAAGCATGAAGCCATGCTAACTGTTACTTATTACACTGTTTTATGTTTCAGTATGTACTTATTACACATTTTTTCATGTGTATATTACACCCCTATTCTATATAAAGGTGAATAGGGATTTTGACACCATGAATTTGATGAGCATAACCACTAATATATTTAGATTTCACCATCGTTCTAATTATTGCATCTGACATTGCAGTGTAAAATATTTTATAAGAGGCAGATTGAGCTGTCCATACATCATGTGTCATCTATTATCACTACATTGTAATAGTGATTAATCAAAAGACTCAGTTGCAATCTTAATGCTTACTAGAACTAAAGATCATCCTGATGGAATGTGCAGATGAGATGCAGCTCTCTTTTTCATATCAGCCTTTGTCAGGAAGCACAGCAGATCATGCAAAGTTTAACAAGGCAATGGGGCACTCCCTCTGTCCCTGCTCTCCAAATGACGTGCCACTGTCAGTGCTTATTTACAGCCCCACAGCACAGGCCCAAGAGAACAATAACATAGCTTTGGCAAGACAACGTGTAAAGGAACAGGATATGGTGCACTACTGACTACTTTCTCACACTGCAGAACAATATGCAGCTTGTGTCTGTTAAAATACAGAACAGATTCAGTTCTTTTAACTTTATTTTAGCCTCACAACCTTCCAATCGGCGGTCTAACACCTTAACCACTAAGCTAATACATTCCACACCCTTTACGGTCATAATAAGCCCCACATGCAATTAAATTTTGCCACATGGCTGAGGGGATCAGTGCTCATAAAACCACAAGAACATTAATGAGGTCAGGCACTGATATCAGGCAAAGAGGCCTGGTGCAGAGTCAGCATTTCTGTTCAACCCAAACGTGGTCAGTGGGGTTGAGGTCGGGGCTCTGTGCAGGCAAACATCATATTTCTTAACTATTCTAATCGTCACAAAGGTTTTATAAAATGATTCTCAAGATTTTCCCCCCCAAAACTCTGTTACTTCTGATCCTTTCACATTCAAAGGGAGTAAGGCATAGTCATGATCAATTCCAAACGAATCCTAGCCATTGTTATGCAAGGTTGGCCTTAAACAGTCAACTGACAACGTTGATATAAAGGTTTATCATTGTAATTTCCTTGTCAGATCGGTTGACCTACATAGCTAAGCCACAATTGTGCAACTGGTGAAACTACACACGACTTGCACATGCAAGCACTTTCCATTTTCGGTTCATTGCCAAATACCAACTATAGAAGTTTAGGCACTTGCTTATTTGCAATATTTGATAATCCACGATCACTCATTTCTGAACATTGTGATCATAAATGGAATGACCAATTTATTTAAAGTCCCTGGAAACATTTGGAACAGCACAAAAAAAAAGATTTATGCATTTGGGTGGAGATGGGAAACCAAACAATTCCACATCCATATGTGGCAAACATTCAGAAGACACTAGCCAATCATCGGCCCAGAAAAGGGCAGACAGAGCTTTCCTCTGAAAGTGTTACACTGTTCTGTGAAGCAGCATGAGCAGCAGTTCTAAAAGATGGAGTAAGTATGTTAGAACCACCACCATCCATGGTTGTTGGCTGTTGTATGATAGGGAATACTTGCCTGGTTATGGAATCGGGGGGTGGGTGGTTGGTAGCCTAGTGGCTAAAGTGTTGGGCTACCAACTTGAAGGTTGTGAGCTCAAATCCCAAGTGAACCAAGCTGCTACTGCTGGGCCCCTGATGAAGGCCCTTAACCCTCAATTGCTCAGTTACATTAAAAAGTAAGTTGCTCTGGATAAGGGCATCTGCCTAATGACATAACTGTAAATGGCCATGTGACACAATGAATGGTGGGTAGTAAATGGTAAGTGACCAAATGGGAGGGAAAATAGAGGTAAAATACCTAGAGAAAGATGCATAATAAGTGCTTTGTTGTATCACATGACCAGGTAAGTATCTGACTGTCCACATAATAAAGAATTCATTATACCTCCCTTCCCTCCTGTTTAGTACATGACTAATAGGAATGGCTTCTTTCTGACATCAGTTCATTAAGATCACCTCAGCTTTGCTTATGGAGTGTTTTATTTGGTGAACTACTGATAAAACAAAGTCAATTTAAATGCTGCATCTGACATGTATGTATAATAACCACAACATAATTTCACCATTTACCTGCACTGAGAAAAGAACAACCTGTTTCACATCTAATTTAAATCTTATAGCAGATGCCGAGTCAGCCAATAAATGTTTACACAAAACAGTTTTTTTCCCCAATCACATTAGTGAATTAATCTTTAAATATGTATCATTTGTCCTTTCCCGGTCAGGACTAATTATTCAGTATTATTAATGTAAAAACGGGAATAAGAATGTGAAACATTTCTGTCTGAACATGCCTGAATGCCAGAAAATTACAATTATTTATTACTGTATTGCTCGTGTCGGAAAAATACACAGAATTACATACATAACATGCATCGTAAGACAGAGTTTTATTGAGTGAAAAATCTGAATAATTGCAAGCTTGAAATATGGGTGTAAATAGACTTTCTATTCATACCTGGAGTCACAACTGTAGTTCTCATATGCTACAGATGTTTCGAATTAAGATATGTTTAGTATTCTTTCAACTCATAAGACATAATAAACTGAAATAAGTAGTTTAGGTAAAGGTTGCTGAACTGTCCTTACCTTGACTATGATCCACTGGTGTTTGTGTAATGTGTCAACTTTAGGGAAGTGTGGTTCATATCAAACACATCTACAGAAGGGAAACAACACTAGCATGTGAGTTTCTGGGGCAACTTTATTGCAACATGCAGGAATCACAAATCCCATGACACACACACACAGACAGACAGACACATAGACAGACACACAGACAGACACACACCCACAGACAGACACACACACACACACACACAGACAGACACACAGACAGACAGACACACACACAGACAGACACACACACAGACAGACAGACACACACACAGACAGACAGACACACACACAGACAGACAGACACACACAGACAGACAGACACACACAGACAGACAGACACACACAGACAGACACACACAGACAGACAGACACAGACAGACAGACAGACAGACACAGACAGACAGACAGACACAGACAGACAGACAGACACAGACAGACAGACAGACACAGACAGACAGACAGACAGACACAGACAGACAGACACACACAGACAGACAGACACACACAGACAGACAGACACACACAGACAGACAGACACACAGACAGACAGACACACACAGACAGACAGACACACACAGACAGACAGACACACACAGACAGACAGACACACACAGACAGACAGACACACACAGACAGACAGACAGACACACAGACAGACAGACACACACACACACAGACACACACACACACAGACAGACAGACAGACAGACACACACACACACACACACACACACACAGACAGACAGACACACACAGACAGACAGACACACACACACACACACATTCCCCCACAAAGAAACCGTATCTTTTACATAGTCACAAATCAACACAGCAGCTAATGCGAGCACATGAACAGGAAAGTGCATCAATAAATTATGCCTTTAGTTTCTGTTTCTTTCTGGAATGTTTCTCAATGACAGCATGACAAAGCGGTAACAGCTGACAAACTCAAGTTATAACAATAGGTGTATAATAGAGTTGGAGAGACGGATCTACATGACAGAACTTTGAGATTAGCTTTAAAGGAAGTTAAAATCAGACACGTTTCATTTGGTTCATTAACAGAAGAGAGAAAAAAGACCCCACACCGTTCACTGAATCCTGTCAGTATAAAGACCAAAACTTATAGAAACTCTCCAATCTTACCATGTATAAAGTTCATATAAACCCACATGAGACCAGATGTAACCGCCCGTCTGATTACTATCTGTCCTTATGGATCACCTTGTTAGCAAAGTTTGCTAAGTTTTCAAACTCAAACTTTCCATACCTGCAAAACGTAACACGCTTCAAAACTCGTCCAGAAGTGCTTTATCTACTTCACCGAAAACACGGAATCCGAAAAGTTACGTTTCCAGTCGTTTCTTCATCAGTCCCTTACACGCTACCTGAAGCAAAACAGTTCATAGTAAAAACTCGTCCACTTCCACTTAGCAGGTCAACGTCTCATTCGCTATTGTTGGTAGTTTTGTAGTACGTGCGCGCGAGTTTTGGTAACGTCACGTGATGGTGAGCGCGCACGTCGTAAGCAGAAGGTATGTACTAAATTGGCTGTGGTTTGGTCCACATGCATGCATACATACGTAGCACACGTGAATCGTGTATACTCCCTTGCATGGCCAGAGTATTTACCAGGAATTATTTGTCGGAACAACTTTTCCTTAAAGTTTCCTTACTATTAGGAAAATTAGAAACATTTCACGTGTCAGCAGCAAAAGGAAGTGGAAGTTTAATACCTTGAGACACCTTTGCTGGGTTTGAAGACCTTTTGAGTAAGCAGGAACCCACACATTCTAGTGGCTTGAAAACCAGTAGAAAAAGTACATTTTATAAAAATGGTAAAATTGTGACCTCTAGTGGTTTCAAGCTGAAGAGACATGTTAATTCATCCTAATTTTGATTATTTATAATCAAAACCATATATTTTATGAATCTTAATGGCTAAAAGTTCTAAACATGTAGTATTTACATTTAACTTTGTGTAGTGACTTCTAAACAGGTTGCTCTTTGTTCTCTCAAAGTTAAAAAGACAAAAATTTCAGCTCGTCTCTTCACAGCAAACTTATTCGTGATGTCTTGAGAGATTCACCCATGATCAGAGTTACGTTACCGGTACTGCAACAGAGAACACTGGATCCTCCCATTAAATTTATATAAACATCTCCATGCTGAATCACCCAGAACATTCAAAATTTATTAAAACAAGCATATTAATATAACCTTGCGATTTGCCTTGCACCCTGGTGTACTTTAACGCTGCAGAGAAAATGAATCATTACCTTCTGATCAATCAGGTCTGAGAAACAGACATTAGGCAACATAACTTTAAGGATGCTAGTTCAGCATCATTTATGATCAACATCCACCTATACTTTGTACAGACATATTGACACTGAACCACCAACTATTTTGCTTTATTAAAGATTAAAACTGCATATTTTACCTCTGCAACAATACAGCTATAAGATATAGTATGCTGGAGTCATGAATTAGGTGAAGTGACTGCTCCTCTTAACCAGCAGGTCTCCCATTCTGGCTTTATGGAAACTGCTCCCAGTTAGATGCAGTTATTTATGCTTTGTTGAACATGAAAGTGCTGGAAATATGTAATTCATTTGAAACGTTTTTAAGATGATACATTTTATTGCCATAAACAGTGTAGGAAAATGAAAAGAAAAACAAAAGAATAAAAACAGCCAATTTCTTTAATATAGTACAGTAAGAAAATGCTCTACGACTTCCGTTTCATGTCCAGTAAAATGTCAAATAAAATGGTTGCAACACATGGATACCCAAAGAGAATTCTACACTTGATCTAATCGTAGACAAGACGAGTGGCTGATGTCACTTGACTAAAAATGTGTATGATGTTTGTTCATTAAGTTTCCTATGTGAAGGCAGCATTACTGACCATGTAAGAGATCCACAGCTTTCTCTCTCTCTTTTTTTTTTTTTTTTGATGAAATACATGCTGTGGAAGTTAAGAGCCTGACTGACACTGTAGCTGATATCCATGTTCATAATCTATCATGCTTTCATTTCACTCTTCTACTCAGTGTGGCTGTATCTGGATTATACAGACATGGTCAAAAAAGTCTTCCAAAATGTTGAATTATATACGAAACAAAGAAATATTCTGATTCTCCTAACACTTTAGCTGTTTAATGATTAAGACAGTGGAAACAAAAGGTTATTTCACAAAAAACTGAGCAGCAAATTAGGAAGCAGTACAAAAGACACAATTGGATCGGAATTATTCCTGTTTTCTGGCATTTTAACTTGATTTAACATGACAGTGCCTTGGGAAAAGGAGACAAAAGCACATACTGTAAGGTCCTTACCCAAAGACAACAGAATGAAACTGAAGCCACTGTCCTCAGAGTCTTGCTTAGGTGTGTAGGAAGTTCATTTATAGCAGATAGTCACGTGTGGGTGTTAACCCATGCGGTACCCATTTTCAATCATCTTCTCTTTAGCCAATTGGGGAAGCCTGGCACCTTGAAAGATTTTTTGCTGACCAAAGCCTGTAGATCCAGTCTAGCCATCCGGAATAATGCAGCCACACAGCTATATCAATGCTTTAACAAGAAAACAAAACAAAAAAAATAAGAACAATGATTTCACAAGGGCCTGTTTCACAAAGGCTGAAAGGTAACACCTAATATTTTGATAAACACAGTGACCAAATAACACAATCAGCCCCATGTGAACAGGAGATTGCAGTAAGCTAATAAAAGAAACTTCAATTCTGTTCATTAAAAGTTATTTTACATTCACCCCAAAACTGAACACTGCTTGTACAATTCTACCACATAGTTGAAATGAGCCAATTTCCCATTAAACACAACCGGGGCTAGGAGAGCACCATCCAAGCAGCCCAATGTGCATTCAGATATAATATATTTTCTTCTTTTACTGGAGGGATCTCCACTAACAAGTGAGCGCTGGTGCACCGACCATGCAGGACATAAAACTGCTTGTGCCTTCTCTGAAAACATCAAATCTACAATGTTTCCAGGGGTGACATTGAAGAAAAAACACAAAAAACAAACAAAAAAAAACAAAAAACAAGGAGAATGAAGGCAAGGCAGGAGAAATAGCCATTGACGGAGTAACCTGCATCACCGGCACAAAAATCTACTGAAAAGCACAAGTTACATGTATCTATAACCTCCCGTTAGGTAAGAGGCTTCCCCAAATTACATCCACACCCAAACTGCATTTTACAACTGTACAGAACTGTGATGGGGGAGTTTATTAGCGTTTGACTTAAAAGAATTTTTATTTATTATTATTATTATTATTTTTTTAAAACAGTTTGGTTTTAATTTAAGAGAGCAGCTATAAATCAAACCCTTTTTACACCACAATATGAATGAGCTTTCCCCAGACAAACTACAGTACAGAGCAGGCACTATTTACAGGGAAGCAGGGGTGGATGTAAAAATGATTTTTTTAGTTTGACAGGCATTCACAAGCTGCTCGTTTGTGTATGCTTGTGTGTGTGTGCAACTGTGTCATAAAAGTGTATGTTTTAATCAGATTTTTCCTTCATGAATAAATATATTCAAATTAAATTGGATTCTGAAGAAGGAGGAATTATCATCTCAATTATTAGGAATGGTGACCAAGGCTTAACATATTTCTGTTGTCATGATGATACTTTTTTGTGTGTGTTGTGTGTCATGTCTGGTTGTATGTCCTGGTCCTGCAATTTGCTCTCCCCGGTGCTCCCTCCCAATCCCTCCCTCCAACTATCCATCCAGCTCAGCATACTGAGGGAGGCTGCAGTCTCTTTAGTGTTTTTCTTTGGATATTACCTCCTCCCTGGGTTTGGCACCCCCAAAGATGGCCGAATTTGGGTTGGCCACTTGGTTCAGGGGTTCGGAGACTGTGCGAGGCTTCAACTGTAGCCTTGGTCTCTGTGCTCTTTCCTCTGGAGAAAAGAAAAAGAAAATACATGGTCAACACTGCCATATATTACAGATCTTGGGATTTTTAAATATTGGAACACTTATTAATATAACGACTTTGAGCAATCAGAGAAATACGCAGCAGAACCAAGAAACCTGACTACAAACCACCAATAGGTGTCACTACAGCGCTGTATTAGAGGCTGTGCAAATACCAAATACCACTTTAAGCTAATGTACAGGCAAGTGACAATTTAATAAAGCTTTAATGCACTTTAGCATAGATTCAAGGAAATGTAGAAGTACAAAATTCTTCCCTCAACTGTTTTTTAAAGATGGTTGAGGTGTGAAAATCCCAGATGATCAGCAGTTTCTGAAATAATCAAGCCCATTTTGTATCAACAAACATTTAAAATTGCAAAAAAAAAAAAAAAAAAAAAAAAAAACACATTTTCTCCCATTTCACTGTTTGATGTGAACATTAACTGAAGCTTTAACTTGTAACTGCAAGGTTTTATGCACTGTGCTACAACCAGGTGACAAACTGCTCAAATAGGAATGCAGGTGTTCCTATTAAAGTGGACAGTTTGTGTTGTGCGTACTGTATATCAATATTCCTCCTACAGGCAGACAAATTTTAGGTGGTTCCATCTTATTCTCTGAGGTGAATCTTCGACCGTATTATCAGTATTATTAATTCTACCACCGTTAACCTCACACCGCAAAATATGCCAAGAATAAAACCACTTATAAATATTGGATCATTTACAGTCATTAAAAGATTTACATGTCTTATAGATATAATATACACAAAAATGGAAGCATGAATAAAGCTATGACACCATCAGAGGGTTCTCTGAAGTCTGTTGAGCCTCCACGTGGTGGTCCGTCTCTGTAGCGGCTCATTCCACCACCGCCGCCGCCCCGTCTTTCGCCAGGACGACTGCCTCCGCGACTCCGCCCACCCATGAAGTCATCATCTCTAAACCCTGGTTTTGGAGAAAAGAAAAGCTGAGAGATTTTTTTCCCTCTCTCTAAAAATCCAGGTTGTACCAAAATACTGATCTTGAAAATTACTTCAGAGTAATTAAAAAAAATAGTAATTTCAGATCAGTATTTATCAACAGCTCCTAAAAGGGATCTCTTTCCACACCAGCCGTGAGACTGTAACAATATGACTGATGGCAATGAGATGGAGTCCCTATGACATCATGAAGCTTAAAAAAAAAAAAACTAAGGAAAAGACAAAATTTCAGCATCTCTTCATTTCTATGACAGAGTATTCTAAAGCTACCAGCAAGACCATCTAGACCTGTATAACAGGCTTTTTTCCCATATGCCTTTGTTCCAACTCATCGCACCTCCTCCTGATTGGTCGAAGTCTTCTCTGGAGTCTCGTCCCCCTCCTCTGGGCCCCCGTGAGCCACCGCGGCCTGAAATATACATGGGGCTACGTTTAAAACACACTGCAATCTAAGGAAAGGTGTGCGGCAGAGCCATCCACACACACACAGGCGCACACACACACAGGTTCTGCTAGAGATCCCCTGACATGCCCTGGTTAGTCACACTGCTCGGAAAAGTGGAACCATATTCACAGAAAGGCAGCCTTGGGAAAACAGCTTGCATGTAAGTGAAGCTAAGAAGAGAGGATCTGGGAAGCCCATGATGCAGGATTATTTGCTATTAGAAAAGAAAAAGAAAGGACAAGGAAAGACATTGTAGTGAATGAAGAATTAGCAGGATGTGAACAGCTGTCTGCTAAAATCCAAGTTTTTTTGGCTAAGTTGTAAAAGTTTAATTAAATAATAGTGGAATAAAATATTTTCCTTTAGACAATCTACAAATCAAACCATGCAAATACTTCAGCAAGCGAGAGATACACAAAGAACAAACCAGCTCTGTTCTGACCGTATCGGAAAATAAGTATCTTACACATTAACACTTTAAATTCATCAGAATAATGGTTTTAAGTTTTTTCTTTTCATTGAATGATATTCAGTGACTATTTTATAAAAAAATTCTTAATACATTCTCCAACTAATTTAATAACAAATATAGGATCAGTGACAAAACAACAAAATTATAAATGGAATATTTCTGGCTTATAAATGATCTTTTCTGGTCTTCAATAATCTGATCATGACTACAATCATGACCCCCCCCCCGGCAATTCTGACCATCCAACCTGCCCCAGGTCTAATTTCAAAAAATATAAACAAATTAGTCATTTAAATCTCCATGATCCTGAGTAGGATTAAGAAGTTTCTGATGAAAGAAAGACAAATGTCACATGGTATTATGCAAGCACTGTATATGATACATGGTCTTTCTTGGTCCTGCAAACATCATTTGACCTCCACGCTTTTGTGAAAGTTATTTTACTTCGATTTACTTCAGGTGTGTCACGGATACGACACGCATTGTAGTGCACCATCGTTTATTTAATCTTTAAAATGCAATACTGCTGAGTTTTAGTTATTCTAAGATCATTTTCAAACACACATGCTTTTTCATTTCTTGCCAACTTTGCTACAAATTCTTACTAAGACCTGGATTTGAGTAGACAATGATGACTGAAAGACCAAGTGAGTGAAGACTTAGTATTTGAAAGTTAGTGCACCAAAAAAAAGCAAAACAAACCTTAAGTGTCTTATGAACTTATGAAAATATGGAGAGTTTTATGACTCATGGGACTCATCAGTGGACTCAGAGACCCATACCTCTGTCGTCTTTTCGGAAGCCGAATCCACTTCCTCGCTCTTGTCTCCGTCCCTCGGCAATGTCCACCCTCAGTGATCGGTCTCCAAGCAGCTACAAAAAAAGAGCAGCAGCATGTCAGCGCAGTCTGCATTACCATATTATTTTTACAGAAACACAAGTTACTCACAGCTCCATCATACGTCAATGCCTCTTTTAGAGATTCCAAGTCATCAAACTCGACATAACAGAAACCTAAAAGCAAAGTCAGAACAAATGTATGAATGCTGGGTAGATACTGAGGTTTGAACGTGAATTCATTATGAATCTTTTACACATGATTCACCTTTAAACTTGTCGGTCTCTTTGTCTCGGACTAGTCGCACACTCCTCACGCTGAGGTCTCTGAAGATGGCGTCTATGTCTCCTTGTACTGTGTTGAAAGGCAGGTTGCCGACGTATGCTGTGTACGGAGGCTCTGTTGGGAGCTCCTTCTGCTTGCGTGGTCCGCTTGGACCGCCTGCACCTCGAGGTCTGTCCAAAAGCACAACTGCTCAGCAACCTTAACGTTTTCTAAGTCTAAAAAATAGTTCTGCATTCCTTGGTACAAAAGTTCATATACACCAAATTTAATCTGATTTTATAATCAATTACTATATGATGCATAAATAAGAAGCTTAAATTTCTATTGAACAATGTATTTCATTTGATTTGGTCAGAAAAGATGATTAAATATTAAACAGAGCTTGCATGATATGCTTATATTTTAGTCTATGCTTTTTGTCCTGCTACAATTCTATAAACTGAAATGGTGATATTGTTACTATAAACAAAATATTGTTGTTTTGAATGACAGCGGTGTAAAATATAATAAAAGTAATATAATCTTTTTATAACCCAATTTCACCAACACCAGTAACATACAGCTCTTAGTGATACGGAACCAAACAGGCTGAATGTGCATGAAGAGTTTTTGTTTTTATACACCAGCTTTCACACATCCTATCAGGAGATGATGGATATTTCATTCACGTAGGTCATTTTCCATTTTCCTCTGAAAGCAGTTCAGCTTTCACCTTCTGGATCCGTTTTACTTCTGTAGTTACTTCTGGCAGTAGCTGCTTTACCTGTCACACTCTTCACTGGACCACATGTTAAACCACTTTAGACAGTACTAGCAGTTTTAGTCACTTATTATTAGTGGTATTTTTTAGTATTTTCAGCAAATCAGAGTCTAACAACACGTATGTATAAGTCATAATAATTGCATGTTAAGAACAGTCAATGTCTTAACATCAGTTATCAGGGATAACTTATCGGATGCACTTAAAAGTTTTATTCCACACTGATAAATATGACAATTACGCAGAGCATAAGGCACAAAACTGCTGTTCTACCAAAATAATTACTGAACAGTGACTGGGTTACATTCATGACATTAAGGCTATTTTTGGCAATGTAATGAGGTTTGAATCAAGTTTGTTTCTGGCTCCTCTGCCTCATTAGTATGGTTACAGAATGACTTTACTAGTCCATCAAACCCGGTGCCTTTGTGTTCATCTTCCATAATGAAGTGCATGAAGAACACAACATGACTCATCATATGCTTTTTAAATTATTTTGGTGTGCACCATGCTACCGGTGTGTTGTGGAAACAAACGACATTGCCTATGCCACCCTTTAATACGTACAAACACATACATATATCATATTATATATATATATATCTATATCTCACACATCATATAAACACCTCACACATCACAACACACACTAATGAGTACACTTTCTTGAAATAGAGCAAGTCCCGAGTACAAGCTGCGTTCAAATTCACGGGAATCACACAGTACCGTGGGGAGGTCCCTTGTCCGCATGACAGCTTTCACACTACTGAACTGTGCTGTGTTTCAGATTGAACCTTCAATGTGAAAACTGGCTTAAAGATTAAAGTGACAAATATTTTCAGACGTTGGTGTCTATAAGAAGAAGTTCTGTCACTTCTGGGGAAAACAATAAAAACATATTGAATCATATACCCAAGAAAACAATTTCATTGGAACTTTAACACCAAACAAAGTCTCACAAATACAAAGCGACTGCGTTACAATGTGTACGAACGACATCACCTAAAATCATCATACATCATGTCTGTCCTATTTGTGTGCCAACAAAAATGAAACTTTATATAGTTACGTTTAGCAACCTTGACAATTAACGCTGTAAAAAGCACCATACAAACAAATCTGAATTGAATAGAACAATTACTAAACTAAAACCTGTGCCTATCCAAACACAAATATTGTTCCAACACGTTGTTGTAGTAATGAATATTTGCAAAAATGCTTAAGGCCACAAGAAAAACTAATTTTCCCTTGTTGAAGTGGCACAGAAAGAAAATTATTAGTTTCCCCACCAGAGGGTTCTGTGCTAACAGTTTTATAATCTCTTTTTTTTTAATATTATAAAGTGAACTCAGAAATGAAAGACCTCGCTGCCCAGCACTACAGAACTCACAACCCTGTCTCTACACATCAATTTATAAAGCATTATACTGAGTAAAACAAACCTGATAAAATGGAGCTGTGAAAGAACGCTGCTGCACAGAAGCTTTATGAAGGAGGAACCAATAACATTCAGAGAGAAATTGTCACTGCAAGTGTGTGTTTGAAAAGAAGTGACATGCAGAAGCTGTCCAACGTGCCAGACATTCCACTGGTGTCAGAGGAAATGTATCTCCAGGGAAAGCACAGAAGGAACGCTGACCATTTCTGCTGATTTTAAGCCTTTTCCTGATCATCGGGTCACACTTTGAATATTAAAGTCACAATTTTCTTTGAACTACATCAGACAAACTACAACTAAGTTTAATACATTATCAACTGAGAGAAGCTGAACTGACAATTCTACACCTTCTATGGGTTTATTGAGACAGCTGCATAAAAAACTAAGAAAAGTGGATTTAAACAATTTTTTTTTTATTATTATTATTTGAATTGAGATTGCAATTAAAAGACCTTCAGGTCTCGCATTACTATGGTGACGAGCCGTTGTTACGTCTTTGCTTGTGAATGATTTGGATGAAGGACATCTCGTCAACATCTGACTTATTCATTTAGTGTCATACGTGAACAACAAACAGTCCTACAAAGAGTGCAGCGAGTCTTCCCAAAGATTAAAATAAACTAGCAAAATGCGTCATGATTTTTAAGCTTCGGTGGCAGGTTTTGAGAAAGACCGAACATGCAGCCAAGGCTCAATCACTGTTTATTCATCTCACGCTTTAACGCTGTTCTGTATTTAGGAAATTAACATCATATTACTTAATAAATGTAACACAAGACAAAGTTCTCAAAAGGAGTTTTTTTTATAAAACTCACCTGCAGCATTCAAACATTCATCCTCCCCTTTTTCTTTGTTCACTCTCTCTTTTTTTAAATTCTTTGTAATTAGCAATAAGAGGAAAATAGTGGTGCTCTGTTTTATGCAAACGTTGCACAAGTGCAAATGTTGCAGAATCTGAACGGTCCTTGAATAGAATTGCTTCAATTTCTTGTAGGGCTGGAACTATTTGGATTACACATCTGCATTGCTTAAAAATCATAACCCAATCTCTTAAAAAAAAATAATAATAATAAAGATTTACAGTGGGTTGAGTCATACTTCCACAGCTGTGTATCATACTGTCTACTGTAAGCTGTAAGTTTTCATGCAACTTAGAGAACAAATTTAACCCAGCAGAATCATTTATCATTACATTCCCTAATAAAGGCGAGCTGTCAAATTACAGACGTTATATCGTTTCTAAACCAAACCGCCACGGAGATACAGCATTAAATTAAAAGGTTGTGTTTTAAATCTTTCCAAAAATGAAATGAATCTTAACATACGGGAATCAAATTTACATTTGAATTAAAATACATTTTCCAAATAACAAGAGTGTATATTTAAACTGTGTAAACACTATTCACATCTGTTTACATTGATATAATGTTCGATCATGGAAAGTATGATCTACTGTGTCGACAGAATCTGAGCTGCCCTTAATTTAAAATGCTGTGTGATATAAACAGAGATGTTTTGCACAAAGCAATATGTGTGGGGACCCAAATATCTGACTGTCTGTAAATATTATGATTACACAAGATCCCATTCAACTTACAGAACAAATGAAATCAGTAGCAGAGTGGCGGGAAAATTTCTTTCCAAGATAGAAGTGTCTTTTTGCTTCTCAACTAGAAGACGGCATTTAACTAACCTAAATGTGTGCGTAAATAGACTGATCCATGATGCTAAAATGGGGAAATTCATATCTTTACTGCTTCATCTCCCCTAAAATGACAAGTGAAATGTTACTATATAGATTACAAATATCTACATGCATGCAATGACTCATTTAAGTTGCATTACAGAAGCAAACCAATTAGGCTACCAATCAGAAGGTTGTGAGTTTGATTCCCACATCCACCTGGCTGCCACTGCTGGCCCCTGAGCAGGGCCCTTAACCCTCAATTGCTCAGTTGTATAAAAACAAGATAAAATGTAAGTCGCCTGGATAAGGGCATCTACTAAATGCTGTAAATGTAAGTTGTACTCGGTCATGTGCCCCAAGTCTCCTAGAATAGGCTCCAGGTTCCTCATGACCCAGTAGGATAAAATTTAGAGAATGGACAGATAAAAAGCCAACCCTACTCTATCACATCAGCTTCTATACAGTATCAATAACATTTATTCAAAAGCTTATATGAAAGAAAGGAAAAAAGCTCAAGGCGACGGGATGAAACAATGCTGGGTCTTTTACAAGTGTCTGCAAGCAACTGCAGAGTTCGCCATGATACAACATTAATAAGATCTTTTTAAAAAACCATATCTGTAACAACACAGATCTCGTGATGTGTGCGCTTCTTAAAAGCACAAAATCATGTCTATACCATGTCTGTGATGACTGACAAGTCAACAGCTAGAAACACTTAATCACAAGGGGTGTTGTATATTAGAGCTAGTTAATCATTCTCTCAATAAAGGGAATGCAGAAAGCTGCTCTCAGCACATCATCTTTTAGCTTCAGATGAGCAAGTGTATATAAAATAAAAACAAACTATGTATAAAGTCTATATTGAATATTCTATACAAAGAGTCAGCAGGTGAAGTGAAACCACCACATGCAGTTATAGGAAGCTATATAAACAAGTCCATCATGTGGTCCTATATTAAAGTCCTTCTTTAAATTACATACAATAACTGACCTTTTTATGGAATTAAATGAAATTAAATTCTGTCAAAGACACAGTAAATTAAAGCAGCGATACTATAAGTAATAATCTTGGCAACCAGTTAAAGAGTATAAAAGTCGAGTTGTTCACAATTCTGTAAGAGATGTGAGAAAACGTAAAAGAGATGTGAGAAAACGTAAAAATCCAAGTCAGGAAAACGATGAATTGTGTAGAATAAACGCAGTGAAAGGCAGAAGCCAATCGGGGCCCTATTTCTACACCCCCATGCGGAGCTGCTCGGACAGACTGAGACCTACGAAGCTAACAGTTAGCCTCGGTGTAGCGATGTCGCTTCACTGTAAATAAACACACATTTCAGCAGCAACTCGAGTGCAAACGGTCCCAGAAATCATTTCTAAGTGCTTGGTTAAAGATCGTATTTGCGCTAAATCTCTCATTTCGCGCCTGTTGCTATGTGCATCACAGCTCACAGCTCCATGTGGGACGTGTTTGTTCTTAGCTGAAGATACCTGGTGCTAACTGCCTCGTTGGCAACAGATTTACACTCGCATCGGATCAAATATTACACGCTTTAGCATCGATACCTGAATACAAAGAGGAACGCGTTGTAAAAGGCGACCTAATGATCACGCACGCACATCTGGATGATGCGTGAATCCCCGAGCTTGCGTGTTCACAGCGACCGACTTCCCATTCATCAAACCGGGGGCTCGCAGCTCGACACACCGCTCTACGCGCCTGGGCCTACACTCACTTTCACTGAGTGCAACCGCTGACCACGACACTACACCGGCTCGTCCTCGTTCAACCTGCAACCGACAGCTCGATATCCAGTTTCTCGGACACATATTTCCTTACCCTCGTCCACCACCAAAGCTACCATAAGCCCGGTCATCGAAGGTATCGTAATCCGCCATGTCCGTATTTGCTGTCCAGAGAAAGCAGTCTGCTAGAGGGGGGCCTTCAATATACCACTGTGACTGTTAGCTGTCTCATTAAATGCCTACATTATTTCACACGTATTAGAACTTTCAGAAAAATATTACATCAATTCCTACGAATATAAAAGACACGTGTTTATGGATTTGGTTAAAAAATGTTTTGTAAAAAAAAAAAGAAGCTAAAAGTTTTAGAGAAGAAGAAAAAAATTAATCAGGCAACGCGCACAAAGCGTTAGACAGGAACCCGTTAGCAAAATGCAAATACCGGCTAGCACAAAATAATCTAGGGACAGGACGATGTTATAAATTCTCACTTTAAATACATTTTATTCAGTTCATTCTATTATGCTTAGTGTTTTTTATAAGTGTACAGAAAAAAGCAGTGATTCTTTGTTGATATATTCGATTTTAGACAGTTTTCACCCAAATAAATAAACGCTCAGAATAAACAAAAGTCATATAAATATTATATATAATATATATAAATAAAATCTCAACCCAGTTTCATTTCGGCCACCAACAGTGTTTAAACAGTCAAGCCGGAAGTGGCAGTGTTTGGGTTGACGATCAGAACAAGGCAGTAATCTGTGTTTCCCTACTCAGAAAAGTCATCATTAAATTCTATGCATATCAACACGTCACCAGAAAATATAAGACAAGCAAGTCTATTAATAAATGTGTATTAATAAACAACCACAGAATCCTCTTAAATTAATAAAGACAGATCCTCTTAAATTAGTATCTATCTATCTATCTATCTATCTATCTATCTATCTATCTATCTATCTATCTATCTATCTATCTATCTGTCTATCTGTCTATTTATCTGTCTGTCTGTCTGTCTGTCTGTCAATCAATCAATCAATCAATCAGTCAGTCAATCAGTCAGACTGTCTGTCTGTCTGTCAATCAATCCAATCAGTCAGTCATCCAGTCAGTCATCCAGTCAGTCATCCAGTCAGTCATCCAGTCAGTCATCCAGTCAGTCATCCAGTCAGTCATCCAGTCAGTCAGTCAGTCAGTCAGTCAGTCGGTCTCTCTATCTATAGAGATTTAATATAAAATCCATTAAGACCCATCTCTCAGTTAATGAAACCACAGTATGACCACCACTAAACAGTTATGAGATACGGAAAAGAAGTAGGCATTCCTCAAACTGTGGCCACAAATGTGTAAGCACATAATTGTGCACAAACATCTTTCAGTTTTCCACTGTTGGAGTGAAAGAACCGGGTAGCCTTGACATGTGGTTCAACACCGCTGAACGCCTTTGAAATTAATTGAAATACAGGCTGCACCCCAGACCTCCTTTTGCTTAAATAGGCACATCTCCACAGCCATACTCCAAAAACTATTGAAAAACCTTTTTGAGAAGAGTGGAGTTTATCATGATAGCAAGAGGGGGATAAATCTGGAAAGAGATGTTCAGCACCACATATGAGTATGATGGTCAGATGTCAATATATTTATGGCCATATAGTGTATTATCACAGCATTCTCAGCCCAGTAGTGACAATGAGGTTACTCAGTAGTGGCACTGCAGCCATTTTGGAGTTATTTAACCACTGTATTAAACACAACTACACAGTGTGTACTCTTACACACTGACCTCCTGTACACCCTCCACCTGGATGCGGGAGAACTATTTTTTAATGTGGGTTTTTAATTTTTGTAACTAAAAATGATGCTGATTTGTTGAAAAATCTCAGCAATGCTTTGAATCTGTCTGATCAGAATCAGAATATTTTTTTCTTCAAGCAGATAGTGAACAAGGAATTCATTTTGTCAATGTAGTACAGGACAGCACATTGACCAAAAGTACATTATAACACAATACTGAGTAATGCATTACAACCTTGTACAAATCATAATGCAGCAGAATATAGGGGTGTATTATAATTGTTACCATAACTATAATTGTGCAGTTACTGCAGATGAGCGTATAATAACAACTGAATTTTTGTTGTATTATAGTGACTTGTTCTGCTTGTCAGATGAGAAAAAATGTGGAAAGAGTTTTATTTAGGGTCCTTACCCTGGGTTTTTGTTGTGAAGAAAAAAATACTAAAAAAAGAAGGTGGTATTTGTGTAGTCAGTCTTCTTCACTCTGGACAAGGACCTGACCACCAATTGTTTTTCTCTACACTGTAGCTTGTGTTTGGCATGCTTGGATTGTGTGTGAAGTTTCAGGGCTAAACAAGACAGAAATGGAGGAAGTGACTATTGATTATTGATTAGGCTGTAGAATAGGAGCAGCACTTTTGACAGCTTACATTTCTTTTGGAATTTGTGTGACTCAGGTGACATGGTGACTTAATGTTTAGCATGTTTGCCTTCCACCTCCAGGGTTGGGGTCTTATTCTCTGTCCTGTTTGCCCTATGTTTGCTTGCTTTCTGCATGCTTTGGGTTTCCTCCAATTTCCTCCCACGGTCCAAAGACGGTAGTAGGCTGATTGGCATTTCTACATTGTCTGTGGCGTGTGAATGACTATGAAATTGTCATTGTTGTGAATCCAGTCCAGAGAATCCACACTTTTCAACCTGAGGCACAATACATGTGGCTAAGGACTGGTTAAATAATTCAGTGAGAGCAGGAAACAGTTTTGAGCAGTGCCTAAATGTTTCTGGTGAGACAATAGCAGGACCTGGTGTTTTCCTCAATTTATCTATCTATATTATCGATATGAATATAGGAGGGAAGAGAGAGCAGGAGCTGTTGATTCACAGAAGTTAAGAACTCATAGAAGTGACACTGTAGGAAGAATACTGATCATTCACTCAGCATCATATCAGCAGCATACATCATGTGTATTTCATACGGTATATCAGATGCACTTGCATATTACAATTTTTAATCTGGCCAGTGATATTGTTATGTAAGCCCTATAGTCCTGCACTTTGTAATATTTGTCTTTGTACTATTTTTCACAGAATTATCTAAATAAGGATTAAGAATCTGCGCAAGACTTATACTAGGTATAACGTTTTGTGTCAAATAAAAAACAAACAGATACTAAAAACTGCAATATTCTATTATCGTTAAATGAATGATTTAACGATTGATGAAATTTTTCAGTTTGTCCAAGCTGCAGTGGCTCTGGATGCATGTTTCTTTTTAGGACCTTTGACCTCTCATCCTTTTCTGTTGTCTAGCAGGCTTATAGTTTGTGATTATTTCTAGGATTTTATGATATGGAATGTATTATACAGTCTATCCCTTCAACAACGGTTGAAGATTTTTTTAAATAATGTGTACTTATAAAGTAATTCATCATCCATTTATTTGTTATTTTTATTTGCAACAGTGACATTGAGCTTGCTCCATATGTGTACTGGCAGTTCCAGTCCAGTAATAATTTCAGTATTTTGTCAATCTATGACATGAGGCAGAATATCCACTAGAGGGAAATAGAATATCACTGAGCAAAATTGGAGTACACAAATGGCACATCAAATATTGAAGTAATTGAATATTCATTTATAAAAAATAAAAACGAAAAAATATATATGTTATTATTTTCCATGTTCCTATATTTTTGTCTACACTAAGAGATTCCATACCCATATATAATTTCAACATAGCTTTATTAATAAAATGCTATGTAAATATGCTACATATAAATGATAGACTTAAATTTTCCACTGTGAAATTTGTAGTTGTTTTTGGCTAATGCCTGTGAAGTTGCATACATTGATATCACTGGGTTCTTAAATCACTTAATGCAGTCACACTCCATGAGCATTGACCCACGAAAAAATACACGCATAGAAGGACAGTGAAACAACCATCATTATTCCAAACGACTTGTGTGTTAACTGCCACTCAGATGTTCTGTTCACACTGATAAGTACTTCCAATATTTTCTTTCACTGGTGAGCATGCACCACACATATTAAAAGATGCCCCAAGGTCCATCATATTGATTTACTGAAGCCCTGAGGATGGTAGATGATGATTATGATGTATTCACACATAGTCAAAACCACCTGCAATCATCTGATTAACCTAAAAGATCGAAATTAACTTCTTTTTCTTCTTTTCTTTGGTTCTTCTCCAGGGTTTTTGGTTTGATCTTGAGCTCAGATCTGTGTGCTTATTGTGTCCTGGGATATCACTGGTAATAAAAACAAATGTACAGTTTTGGTTGTAAAGGATTCTTGTGTCTGTGGAATGACGAAAACAAACCTCAAAAATAAATAAATAAATAAATAAAAACAGTCTGGATTAAGAAAAAAAAATTAAATAACATTATATTTCATTATTTCATAAAACCTCTTGGACATTTTATTTTTTTTACCAGACTTATCTTCAGAATTCTGTACAATTTCAGTGATTATACTGTTCATCTAATAAATATTTCTGACCCGTCTCTACAACACTTTACATCAAGAAAGTGCCTATAAGTAGAAGTAGACATGTTAAAACAGTATTAAAACACTAGGCTATGCTTAATTGAACTTAAATTGCATATGCAGAGAGTCAAGTCATGCCAGTTTCTTCTGAACGTTCCGTCAGTCAAAGCAGTTTCTTTCAAATCAGTTGTATTACTTATAAGCTGTATACATAAAAGAATTTCAACATCATATCACATGAACTTAATTTGTTCTGCTCATATCACTTCTACAGGAAGCCTCAAAACACCTGTATTATTAGAGTTAAAGTGAGCCGACTTGGATTAAAGCCACCCACATTACAGGGACAACTATGAAGCAGTATTACTTCTGACTTTTCTTTTTCTTGCTTATTGTTATGGAGGCCTGTTTGTACTTGCATGAAGATCTATTGAAGTTTTTAATGGAGAATACAAAGGTCTTCTGTAAAATGGTCAGTATAATATTGTCTGTGAAATGACAATTATAGTTCCATTAATATTATGGACATACAAATTCCGTTCAAAGTTTATATCAACACTGCTTCACTAGGTGACAGAGAAACATATATATAACACATAAAAGCAAGCTTACCCTGTGATATGGTGGGACCAGTCAATTACAATTAGCATACCATATCAAAGAATTTCTGATGCTGTGTTATAAACTAAAATGCAATTTGCACTGTAAGACGTTACTGTAAATATTTACAGAATGATAACCTACTGTAACCTATATATTTAACATACATAACACAACACAACACAAATTTTCACAGAGTGAATTTAATTTTAGTTTATTGTGCAAAATCATATCCATGCATGAAAATGCACACAATTGTAAAACATGTTTACAGAAAAGTACTGCAATATGGTACACAGTATAAAATAATACATAATCCAGTACATCTGCTTATTTGGCTGAAGCTATTCAAAAGCAGAGGCTTGTAACTGATGCAAGAAACTACTCAGCTTAAGGTTAATGGCCTTTCTCAAGGACCCGATCATGGCAGTTTGGTGGTGCTGGGACTTAAACCAAGAATTTTTTTGAACTGTAGATTAGCTACCCTGCATTAAAGCTGTTAGTGCAGATCGATGTTATAAGTGTTTAATCAATGCAAGCTAGTTGAGCTTGTCAGTTAACTTGTTGCCAGTGAATTACATTTCTCAGAATATTTTTTACAGTACTTCTATATTTTGATTATTAGACTAAAAAGGGGAACATGTAATTTCACTCATATGAGCTTTCATTGTCTTCATATTGTTTACTGAAAGGTCACAGTGAAAAAAACAGTAGATCTGTTATGCTGGCATGACTTGAGCCCCGATTATCTATTTAGCGCAAAGCCAGAATCAAGACTGACTCAGTCTCCCTCCACAGCACAGTAGGACTCACTGAAAGTTTAATGAGTATGTAAATTCTGTAAATAACTACTTAGCTGTTAGCTTCATTCTTACCAGATCTCAATCCAACTGAACATGTGAGAGATTTCAGAAGTTCCCTATACCTCCACCATTTTGTTCATTAATTTATTTTCCTTAAGTTTTTCTGCAACCGCTGGCTGAAAAGGACAGACTGAGACAAACACATAGACCAACAACCTTTTAGAGGAACCTCATTTTTTTCACTTGTACTTGAACTTACTCAATGTTGACTCATTGTGGTTTGTCTGTTGATACCAGAGTAGCTGGTTTGAATTCTTTAAACACTGTTGATGGGGGCACGGTGGCTTAGTGGTTAGCACGTTCGCCTTACACCTCCAGGGTTGGGGGTTCGATTCCCACCTCCGCCTTGTGTGTGTGGAGTTTGCATGTTCTCCCCGTGACTCGGGGGTTTCCTCCCAAAGACATGGTCCAAAGACATGCGTGGTAGGTTCATCTCTGGAATCTCTGGAAAATTGTCCATAGTGTGTGATTGTGTGAGTGAATGAGAGTGTGTGTGTGTGCCCTGCGATGGGTTGTCCGTCAAGGGTGTATCCTGCCTTGACGCCCGATGACGCCTGAGCTCCCGGTGACCCGAGTAGTTAAGCGGTAGAAAATGAATGAATGAAAAACTGTTGATTTACACCTATGATTTACATTAACAACAGTTTCCATGAATGGTGTAAAAAACAAAAGGAGTCAAAGCCACAGTCAAAGAAGAATAGCCAGACTGGGTTGAGCTAACATTAGAACTGTGATAAGCAGAAAAACATCTTACAATGCACAACATACCTACAACTTAGGAAACTGCTTCAAAAGCATAAGAGCACATTGGGTTTTATTCCCGTCAGCTAAGAACAGGAATCCACAGTGGGCACAGGCTCATTGAAACTGAGCAGTCAAAGATTGTTGAAAAGACTGCTGCCCATTGGATGTTTGTTCTTCAGATAATTCTTTGCAAACAATGTTTTGCACACTCCTGTGTGTGATAATCCTACAAAATCAGTAGTATGTTAAATACTCATACTAAAAAAAGCTCATGTCCTGTATGTGCACGATTGACTGGATAACTGTGTGAATAAACAGGTGTACAGATGTTTTTATTAATGTGAAAGGTGTGTTTTAATTGCTTAAAATATGATAACGAGCAAGGCAGCTTTTCAATATTCAATAAAAGCAATTATTGTATATTAATCTATTTTGTGTTTTGTCAGTCCAGAATTTTGGTTTAAAAACTCTCACAGGTCCTACACACAGTGTCAGATACAAACATAAAAACAAAGGGTTTAACACGCAACATCTTTACTACTAAACCTATTAAGTAATTTATCTTAGTTTCAAAATTTTTCTACCTGACAAACAGAAACTGTATGATAAATTGCATAGCAGAACAGAATAATATACATAAAGATTTTTCTTGCAAAAAAAATGTTCCCTTGAAGATGCTAGTTCTGGGCAGGAAAAATAATACATCATGCACAATTTGTCCAGTCTGATTCTTCAGTATAATGATTTTAAACAGTTTTTTTTAAAGAAATATTCAATTTGGAAATATTCTTTTTGATTTACTGGAAATATTCTTTTTGACTTTATACTATATTTAATATACTGTAAAACTGTAGAGTTTACATGTATGTATTACATTGATTGCAAATACTGTATGCTGCCTTTAGATAAGTCAGAAAGATATGTTGAAGGTTTATTTTCAAGCTGTTAATAAAACTCAGTATATTGTCAGTGTAATGCCATCTACTGTTATCTCTTGGCTGATGGCATTGCTCATTATTAGTTTAATATACGACTCCTTTAGTTTATGTTGACAGAAATTACGTTGAATTCCAATGAGTGCTGCTTTTTAAATAAATGCTAATAAAGAAACCACCATACCTGTTTGATCACTGGACTTGAATAAGTCGCAACATACGCTTTGAGCATATCAGCCTGTGTGACTGGACACCATGACAGCCTGCATCAGCTTCTCCATCTCAAGGCCGCTCATTAGCATGCACTTGGGCTGTCTGATTGATTTTATGCTGGAGCAGGCAGAGGACAGCGCTGAGAGGCTTTCACATCATTTGAATTTCCATGATTGATGAGAGGAATTTTAATGGAACAAGGCAATAGAGGAAGGCTTTTTGAATGGGCTATTCTATTGTTTTAGTGATTGTGTACTCCAGTATAAACTCACTCATCTTGAGTATATGAAAGAACGTCCAGCAAGGGCACAGAGATTTTTTTTTGCCAGTTGACCTAATGCAGCACACTGGAATTTTCATTCTGTACACCTTGATCATTCTTTACTGTAATCACTTTTTTTTGTCCCGAATATTGTCACGTTTTCAGCTCGGTGCATTGTGGTGCAAACTGTGTGCTGTAACTGATCTCTTGAACAACATGGACATGTCATCTTTAGTTCTAATATTTTACAAAAAGCATATTTCTTTAAAGGTCACCATGCTGGTCCTGTTGTAAAGTGGTTGCTTGATCTTTAAAGTATTAGATTTTAGATGTTCCAGCCCCAGTAGAAGGACACAGAAAGTACAGCTTTGACATTTGGCAACTTCCCAGAACTCATTTGTAATGATACAATAAAGATAATTAAATGACATTGACTTTGGAGAACAAAGATATATATATATATATATATATATATATATATATATATATATATATATATATATATATATATATATATATATATATATATGCATCATCCATTAACACTGATATTAAAAATTTATTTAATCAGCTTTAGAAATATTATTTATGAAAATTCCATAGTGTTACCTGGAACTTGGGATTTATATGATTGTCATTATATGAGGTTATAATCTCAATTGACACAAAATATTTATATAGAGGGGATGCCAAAAAATGAAGCAAACATTTTAAAATTCTTCATGCATCTAAAGTAACATGTTTCTCTACAAAGGATAATTCAGTGTAATGTGAATTTGTGCAAAGCACTGTATAAGGACAGATCAGTGATAAGAATAACATTCATTATGGCATAAATCAGGAAGTCCAGAGTTATCTTTCTTTACTGCTACTAGCACTCCTAACAGTGTTATCTTTAAAGTTACATATCATTAATTGCCATTGCATGACCAAGAGCAACCTCAGCAAAAACACAATCTTCTATGTGAAGCGAAGCTGAAACTTCCCAGACATGGCTGGAGGCCGCTCAGCTTCCCAATCACTCCCAGTGGGTGTCTCGTGATGAGAAGGATAAATATGGCACTCTCTGCAGAGGAACAACACTCCAACTTATGTGTTTTCTTGCCGTTTTGCAGATTCTCCAGAGGAAGCACAAACTCCAGCTAGCACAATTGGAAGGCACATGCAATCACCCTCTTGACTCATCAGCATTCCCTCAAGTGAGAAGACATGCACACTGGTTACTATCTTCCCCTCCAAGTTTATCCCAAAGGGCCAATAAAAAAGTTTTAATAAACACCAAAATAACCTCCATGATATTTTTACTCCTGTCTTTCGTATTGAATACATTTTTACTGTTTTCTAAAAACAAACTGACACAAAAGCCTTCTTATTTTCTCTTGTTTTTATTCAATTATGCATTGTTTCTGTTTTGTCTTGCAGGCTGTCTATTCTCTGGTTTTCTGTTCTTCTCTGATCAAACTCTAAACATTATATGTGCACAATGTCAGTGCAACCAGAAACTAAAGCAAAGTTACTAAAGTATTTGAAACTTGGCAGTAATATTTTGGTCTGCCTAAGTTAACATGGAATGGTAAGAATAAATATTAGTGGCTGCGGAAACAGAAAAATTGTTCGAACCCCAAGGGAACATTTACAGGAAAAATCTTTCTTTGACTGTCTCACCAAATATTTCAGTTATAAATGACATATCAGCAAGAAAAGAACACCAAAAACTGCAAATGAGAGGAGAGAAAAGCTGTTCAGAGGTTCTGCATAGAGGTTATGAAGTTACAAAGGCAGAGAGAAGGTGGGTGTAAAAAAGTTAGCTGAAAATATTTAGATCATATTCAAACTTGCATTCAGCTGTATGTCTTATTCTGGCTGCCATGTTACATAAGCTCTTAGAATTGGACTATTCTATTCTTATTGTACTGAAAGCTAGTGCATGTGCTGGGGTCATTGTGATATTTTGGTCTTAATGTAGCTGTAACTAATGTAGTACACAGGTTAAGGTATTTGCAATTACTGTCTAATTGGATCCTTTTTTTTTCTTGCCTTCACTCTTTCCCATTTCTCAGCCTATTTCTGTAAAAGACTTTCTATATCTGTGACTGGCATTGTCCACTTTGGCCCATTTTGTAGCTGTTTATTACAGAATTTTATTGGTTCTCATCTTTTTACTGTCAATCACATTTCTTGAGGGCAATTCAGGCAACATTCTTTTTCCACTTTACTGCTTGGCCCATTTTTCCCTAGAGCTGTTTGATGCCTTTCATCTGCACACTATATATTGGCAATACTCCTACACACTAAAGCATCATAGCATGAGATCTGAAGTGCTGTTTGTATGAGAACTCACTGCTTCTCTTTCTTAAGCCATCGACCTAACTGCCATTTTCTGTGAATGCTCAACACAGACATCTGTAAGTGAATGGCTTTGTCCTTATTTTGAAGTGAGCAGCCATTTTATCTCTTGAGGCACAGAGAACTCACATGTTGAACTGTAAAGCTATCTGAGGCAGGTACAAGAACAATATGTAATATCATAATGCAAAAACATCTCACAGCATCTTATAGCATGACAATTTTTTACACTTTTGTAGAAGCACATTGTATGAAATGACACTAATTAGCAAAATCCTGTTTGTCTTAGACGATTTGCTGTTGCGCAAATTGTCTAAGTTTTCTTAATTGGAAAATGTTTGTAAGGGACTCATAAGTAAAATAAGCAATTCTGGCATTCAATCCTAACTGAATTACCTTGGAATTACTATGCCCACTGATAGCATTTCATATAAAGACATTTCTGCTGTTTAACATGTAAAGTACCTATTTTTATTTTTATTTATTTATTTATTTTTTACAAATCTATATAAGATTAAACTGATTGGTGTGTTATGCAGATCTGATAATAACGGTCTTAAAACTTAAAAAAAAAACAGTACATAATCTACATAATCAATAAACCTCCCCTATGCCCGGATTCTACCTATATATTGTAGGAAATGCAAACATTCAAGAGTGTCAGATGACTTTTCTGGCTACTCTGATTACCGAGTCCATTAAAATAGTAGGTCATTCAGTAAACAGGAGTTGGGGGGAATGCACTCTCACTCCCACACCTATAATGCATGGCTGCTAAAGCTTTTATCAAAGTGGCTCATCCTCCACAGTCCACATCTTCCCAGTGAAAAAGCTGTTAAGTGTGGAATGTGTTGCTCATGACTGTGCCAGACCACACAATGAGAAGCAGAGGAAGAAAGAAAGGAAAAAGTAGTAAGTTCTGCAGTAGTTTGGCAAGGTTAGGTGTCATCTCACTTGAATTAGCTATAGATAATCTGCCCACAATACAAGCATAAAAAAATGACATCTGTAAGCCATTTACACTAATTGATGTTTTAGAACTTGGCTATCATTGCTTTTATTCCAATTACTGGATATTGCTGGAGTTGGGCACTTAGGCTTTTACAAGAGATGACTGCATAAATTGTCTTGTCAATGGTAATTAAAATTGACTTATAAACAGACACAACAGATTTTTGTGATTTTTGTCCAGCCAAAGATTTGTTCCATTTTTTCATCTAAACGTATGATCTGAATTTGGATTTAGTTTCTGTGTAGAATCTAAAAGTAAGTTACTCAGTGGGAAAGGGTTTATTGTATTATATGAATTAATGCAAGTTAAAATCACTCTAAGCACTCTAATCACTCTTCTGCTCCTCCTTTGGTTAAAAGCATCAGCTAAATGAGAAATAGTAAAACGAATATAAATGTAAATATTAGGTTCCTACACTGACACCTGTGAAGCCAACCACTGTATCTTTTTAAATTGCTGCTCACACATAGAGAAAAGTGTTAACAGTTGGCTTACTCATACAAATCCACAGATGCCTCTAACTGGTCAGTGTTGCTCTTTATCCAACTCATCCAGAGAGCATGGCCAATTTTCTTTCTTGAATGCCAAGCTGTAGATATGGTTTATTTCATTCTCTGTGCTGTGATTATGTGAATAACACAGACATGCCTTCTATGTTTGTAAAGATGCTTTGATAGTTCTGTGCAGTTGTGTCAATGTGGGTGAAAAATAAAATTACTAACCTGGGCCAACTAAGGGGGTCCTCTAGGGTCTGACATTAATCATGTAGGGCCTATAGTTTAGTGAGCTTCTTGTTATGGCAAGCAAATATAAGCACATATTTCTGTGGTCTGATTAATTGAACTTGATTGAACCTGCTAACAAGGTGACCAATACTCACCCAGTCTCAGAAAGTGCACATGAACATTTGTGGATGTAAGGACTGCAATAATGACACAAGACATTTAACAAAAAAGTACAATCGGATTTGTCATAACTTCCGAGTCGCTTAACAAAATGTGTTCTCTGAATATGCATCGCAATAATGGCTTCAATTATTTCAGGTTTACAGCCAAAAGGCAAAATCTTTGTTCATATTGGACAGACATTATAACATTGGATGACTACATACTATTCTCCAGCAGAATGCCAGCTCACTTGTAATGGGCTTTTCTATTCCCTGTCACGATTAGCACATTATGCTAATGAGCCTATTACCTTAATGATGCTCCATTTAGAAATGCAAGAAGAACACACACACACACACACACACACACACACACACACACACACACACACACACACACACACACACACACACACACACATTTTCACAATTCTTTATTGGTATTTCAAAGTAGGCATTGAAAAATAAAATAATACCTGTGTTCATTACAATGTTATATTAAATATCTCCTTATGGTTAAACACAATGTCAACGAAATACAGAAAATAACTTCTGGAAAAATTATTATTCACTGTAGATTTTAAATAACATTCCTTAGATATAATCATAGTATAATAAAATAGTTAATTGTTAGCTTTAGATTAATCTTGAGCAAAAATGCAAAGATGAAAGCAATGAGCCAAAGCCTTAGCATAATACATAACTAAAATACCTCTGGAAATATATTGTATATCGCTATGGGACTTACAGCACTCTGACCAAAACATGAAGATGCTTTTAATACTACCACTAGGAGCTGCAATAGTGCACTAACAGTCTCAGGGAAAGGGGCTAAACTACTACACTTCTTCATGCCAAGCTTTCAGAGAAAGTTCTCAGCTCTCACCTGATCTTAGGCCTATACTTGACATAAACTTAGATCACAATTTTGCCTAACATCAATACATATTTTTTAAATAGACAGCTATAAATAAGGTGCACAGCAAAATCCACAGTGTTGCATCATACCATTGTCCTCCATATTAGGTTATTCTATCTGGATGCAAATGAGAAATGTAAGAGTTCATTCATAAATCAAATGTTAATTTAAATTCCTACACTGTGGGTGTGAACACTGGGGACCTTGCTGAGCAGACTGTATAGAAATACTCTAAAATCTGTACCAGGAAGTATGAGGAAAAAGTCTACATGCCCAGTTGTTTGTATTAGTCCTTATTTCAGCTCTTACATACAGAAATTCACGATATTTCTATCCTCAATTCAATCATGAAATCATACCTGACTTTTGAAAACAAATATATCATCCAGCATGTCGCCTACTTCTAATCAAATATTACAGATTGGTCCACATCATCCATCAACTCTGGCGATCCAGATGACAATTGTGTAGCAGGCAATCCTTGTTTTAGAGGTGGGAGTCTATTTATTCACATGGATGAAAGAAGATCTATACAATCCTCACACATTATCTTATAAATCGTTATAAATCTATTGGCCTTTAAGCACGCGTCTATTGTTTCCACCGGGCTCCTCCCTCCTGAAGCTGAAGAAGACATAGCACTGTTCATGCGTATAGAGGTCTGTATCTCCCCGTGTAATATAATTATTCGAAAACACGGGATGTATTTACAGAGTCAAATCATTGGGATGGCACCGCATTAATCAAGACACCGCGACGGATTCCAACAGGTGATCAGCACTCATCTGGCTTGTATGTCTCGTACTATCTGCGCACTCTTTCTCTGGGATGCCTGCCCTGTCGGTGGCTTCTTTATCCGATATTTTCGAGTTTAGATCGCTTTTCTGCACCGCCGTTGGTCTCTCCATTACGCAGTGCCTGATCTCCGGCTTCCCGAGCACGGCTTTAGGGCGGCCACTGTCGCGTTCGTACTCCTCCTGTGCTTTCTGCATTTTGCGCTTCCTCAGCTTGCTCTTGTGCAAGTGAAAGGTGGCGAGGGAGACCAGGATAGTGCCGGCGATCATCGCCACAAGCACTAAGAGCACCATCGTGGACGAAAAGGAACGGAAGAGCGGATCGGTGGGGTCGGCGCACGTGCCATTGGCGCGCGCCGTGCCATTCGGGTTGCACGGTGGAATCGAACGCGCCAGGCTTTCGGAAGACCCGGCGCTCATTTAGTCCTTTTAAAAAGTGTATTCCTCTCCAAAAAAAAAAAAAAAAAAAAAAAAAAAAGGACGAGGTGATGACGGCTGTCGGCGAATTGCGTGTCACCGTTGCCTTTATATTGCGCTCTTCCACGGACGGATTTCAAGGTTCCCTCGGGAGGCACCCTAAAAAAGATCCAATACAGAATTGAATAAAAGTGGTAATGCGGTTAAGGGAAAAAAAAACACTGAAACCTCACCATCACTTTAGTGTAATGTAGTGTAGTTTAAACTCCGAAATGTCTGACTAAACATAAAAAATAGTTACCCACAATGTATTATAAACATCGCTTACATATTTTATTTCTGTCCAACCAGGAGCAGGGGAACTGATAAAACCTCCAGCAATAGTACTTGAACTTTGATAATGAATAATTAATTATATAAGGATAATTGGTAGGCCTGTCGCTTTATGGACAGTCTGCAATATGTTAATAAATATAATAATAATAATCGCAGGTTAAAATGATTCTTATTCATAATATATAAAAAAACACCGTTTTGGAAGGAAAGAGATTTCATTTTTAACTGCGGCATTCCTGCATAAGACTAAAGTGAACACCGGATGAGCTACAAATTGCAAAATATATCAGAAGTAGCACATCTGACATGAATTTTCTTGAGTGCAACGACTACAATCAGTGCAATATATCACATAATAAAAAATGCAGTTTACCTTCCACAACTGTGGGAATCCTGCCGTTCCGGAGGCGAAGACTGGCCGCGTTTGCAGATTACGAGAAAGAAATAAAAAGGAAGCAGAAAAGCGGCCAATCCCTCACAGATCGTGATGACGTGTCGATAACCCCAAAAGGGCACAGTAACCAGCAAGCTCATTCATGCATATTTTTTACACGCATATGCTCCGTCTTTCACTCAGATCTGCAGAGTAAAGCTTGTAACGCACTGTAGAGGGAAGACACGACTCGCTTTTGTTGCCACTCGTGTCACGGAAAGCTGCGCCCGTTCTGTCCCGTCAGCTGAGTCGGCGGAACTCAACACTTGCAGGAGAACAATAGACGCATTTAAAGATTTCAGTGTGTTCGGGTGCAATGAATTCTATCGAGCTTGTTAGATTTCTTCTCATGGCGTGATGCGCGAAAGGAGCTGTTCAGTGCTGAATTCGGGGAGGAGGGGGGTGAGGAAGCTAAATCGCTATATAAAACGAGGAAACTGGGGCGCGCGTACTAGTGTTTAACGCGACACTGATACGGGATCTGAGTTGGACTTAAAGAAAGAGCGTTCCGAGTTGTCGAGCTCACAGCTGTTTTGTCAAAATGGCAGAATGGATGCAGAATATGTGAGAGGATACTAAATATACCAGGATACTGGTGTGATACTAAAAAATAGCATTGCTTATGCAACTGTATATCATTCATCTTCAATAATTCTAAGTCTATCCCAGGGAGGTAGGAATACACCCTGGAGGCAACAAAATACATAGTCCCATTGCAGGGCACCAGCCAATCCACCTACTAGTACTGGGAGGAAACCAGAGAACCCAGAGGGAACTCCCACTTGGGAAGAACATGCAGAACACTCTTTTTAAACCTTAATCATTAAAAAAAAAACACTAATGATTCCTTTAACTCATGACCTAAACTCTGACTTGACAAAAGCAGCCAGGTAGTGATGACTTCATGGTCTGGATGCCAGTAGAGAAGTGCTGACCATCCATTGGTGTAAATTGTCTCCTTAGATTGCACTGTCAATGTCTTAGCACTGATCTCACCGTGGCTAAATTTGGATCACTATCTGCTACAGATAGTGACAGGATTTTACATATAGGTTCATTTCATAAATAAGCTACACTGAGCTTGAATACATAGTGTTTTGCTGGTGATGAAATAATGGGCTTTAGCAATATGAAACATGAATAATGTAATGTAATATGCATACTGTTTATCAGTTTGTTATATCACTTTTAAATAGACAAGAACTGAACATTTCTTGGGGATATATACTGACATTTATAATCCTGCTAATGTTTCTCAGGGACATCTGTAAATATACTGATATGTACTCCATGTCAGCATCTTTTTTGGTAAATGAAATTAAGGCCAAACAATATGTGTGTCTTGTACTTTGTGATCAAAATTTAAAGAGAAATGTTGAGATGTGTTATTAAGGTTGATCTTATATGAATTCCAGTCAATGGTTAAGTCATTTTGTAAGTCATTTCTTAAACTCAAGAGATATTGCTTATACATTATTAATAGAGTGTTGTGAATAATGCCCTTATTTCACCTGCCACAGTAAAAAGCAGGGCAGCCCACACACAAGCCTACTAACTGTAATGAATCCTTCTGGCTATGACCTGCTGAAATGAAAAAAATCTAGACAGATGGATCTGCTATAACAATATACATTTAAAGTGCACATTTTCTTAATATAGTCAATGGGATTATATTTTGTATATGTACATACTCTATATAGTCAAAAATTTGTGGACACCTTACCATCACACCTGTACAGTGCTTTTGTACATCCTTTCTGGATTTAGATTTAGTCCCTCTTCGCTGTTTTAATAACCTCCGCTCCTCTGGGAAGGCTTTTCAATAGATTTTGGTGTATTGCTGTAGGGATTTGTACTCATTCAGCCACAAGAGCATTAGTGCAGTTTGCTTTCTTGTTCTTTAAAGTGTTCAGTGGGGTTTAGGTCAGGGCTCTCTTCAGGCTACTCAAGTTCTTATATGGCAACCTTTGTAAATCATGACTTTATGGACCTCACTTTATACATAGGTGTATTGTTAGATCTTTATTTCCATGGAAGGGAACTTGTAATGCTACAGCATACAAAAATATCCTGTACAATTGTTCCAACTTTGTTGCATGGTCCAAATATGGATGTGATTATCAGGTGTCTACAAACATTGTGCTAGATAGTGTATGTGTGAAAATGCCCTATTAATTTTCTAAAATGGGTATGCAAATGGATGTTGGATGGGAACCAATTAAAGAAATGTCTCACCTAGCAACACACCATAGTTTGTACCTAGAATAATTATGGTTGATATATAATACAACAAAAAAGACATGTATACATCTTTCTTAAATCTTATGGGTTCTTGCATTTGGATTGTGTATATAAGACCACATGTGTTATCAGAAGACCCTCCAGCTAACATTTTATTATTCTTTTTGGTAATGAACATGTAAATGTCACAGTTTCTTTTTGTAATCTCTTACAAGTCTGCTCTACATTAGAACTGCTGCCTCAAAAATGACCTAAAAGCTTTTTAAGTGTTCTGGGTAGAACAGGACTGTGTTTGATATTGTTCTTGTAACTCATTAGACCTTATGCACCTCTGCCTGCTGGAGTATTAATTATAACCTGTGAGAGCTTAGAAATCATTTAAATAACTCAGAGTTCAACTTTTCCATACAAATGTTTGCAATTTTATAGATGAAAATAGTTATAGCAATAGTAATGTGACTGCCATGATTAACCATATGCTAACATAGATATAAAAGTGGCACTAATTAGCATTTATGTTAGAATGTAATAAGGGGCAACTGTTTGCTACTGTATGCTGTAAAAGAATAACAAGGTGCTTGAGTTTAGCCATTTATAATCTAAAGAGAACAAAAGTGGTTTAGGTGATAGAACTTTCTAAAATGGACAAAGTGTAACTAATAGTCACAACAATTAATATAATGAGAAACCAGAATAGAATGTTTTGTAGGTAGAGAAATTGTGAGAAGAGGAAAGCCAGTGGAAACAAGATAAGAATAGGAGAGGCATGTGGGGTATCTACAGTCAAAAGTAGGATATGGTGTTTTGCCAGGTAAATTTACCAAGGTACGTAGGGACAGCTTAATAAAATGACAGAATTTTTTACAGAAGCAGAGAAAAATAAGAACAGACAGTCAAGGTAAAGCAGTGAGAAAGGCAAGAAGAGTGGGCAATAGTTTAAGTATAAAGGAAGCAGAAGCAGAAATAAAGCAAAAGAAAGAAAAGAATAGTGGGTGACTGGGTAATGGAGGAGCAGATTGAGGAGAACACAGTAGATAAAACAGATTCGGATTAAGAGGAAAGTGACCCAGGGAGACAGTTTCTGGGCAAGAAGATAGAATGTGATGGGGGATCGAAAGAGAGGGCAAGTTTGCAGGAGCAGACCCTAGATGTACAAGATTCAGCACGTTGAAGAGTGGACTGACAGGTACGATTCAAAAAACTGAGATGAATTTGATGAGGGCAAAGTATAAGGAGGGAAGAGAAAAGGGTATGACAGAAATCTGAAAACCTGATCCGTTTGATGTCTGCAACAGACCCAGACCCAGAACTGTCAGATTTTGGACAAGGGAAAAGAGAGGGAGGCTATGTGACTGGTAAATGACAGATAAGAAACAATGAGGAAATCACAGGTAGTCTTGCAGCAGAGCAATTGCAAAATCACAAAGTTAACATTGTATAACCTTACAATTTATGTATGAACCAGAAAAAAGCTAGAAAGTACCAGTAAAAATGTTGATTCTTCAAATAACAAAATAAATTGGCATAAAATATCAGAGGGAGAAAATAAAAAAAACAAAACACAGTATGCATTTAGAACAACATACAACAAAAGATACAGTACATGACAGCAATAAGTTTTATGATAATATTAAAGGTTAAATAAAAAATAGCTGGAGCATGATATTCTGTAATATGAGCGTTATCTTTGTGGACATCAATACAATTTCAATATGTACTTATGGCTCAGTTAAAAAGTTTTAAAACAGTTAAATGTGTCAAAAATTTAAAGTCTAGGGAAGAGGAATAGAAAAAAAAATCATTAAATATGATGGGTAAGTTCATTTATTAAATTTATATTCACCATGTTTGCCTCTTTAATAGTTACATTTCTGCCTTATATGAAACAGATATTCTGGACAGCAGAAATGATTTGGATGGAGTTCTTTGCTTTCTACAAATATAGGTTTGTATATGGATTGTGTCAATCTGTGCAAACTCACTCACACTGCAGGCCACTGTTTGAGAGTATATGGGTGATGAGATGGTGTCATATTTGAACACATATACTTAAAATACTGAGTCATGCATTATATAATATGCTTTAGCTTTTTCTTCAGCATTATAAAACACATACAGTAAAAGAGCATAATATCTTAGAAGACAAAGACTCAAGACTAACTGATAGAGACCATCACAATTTGTGTAAATTTCCTCATGCATTCAGTTGATAACAGCTGATGCATATTTAATGCCAAAATAGGGCCATTAAAAGCTGCTGTTGGTTACAAACCATGTGTGAGGTATTCTGAAGCAGGCATAGATGTAAGTGGAATGTAAGTGGAATGTCTGCAAATTAATTGTATAAAGTTTTTAAAGCAGAACATCATGCAGCTTAAATCATTCCCAAGCCGAGCAAGCAGCCCTTTTGCCCTGGGTTATTAACACTAGCTCCTAAAACAGAAAGATTCACTTTAAAATAAAAACAGATGTTTATCCATTTATTATGAGCATTCATCTAATTTTCCAACCAAACAAAAGGTGCATATTACATAAAGGTTTGTTTAGTTATGTTCATCTCAGTTTAAAAGAGCAGTTTGTGGGTTTTAAAGATTCCATGTTGATTTGTATAATTACAACATTTACATTTTTTTTTACAGTTTTACATTGTACAATGTTTTATGTTTAGGTCAGTTTCATATTCAGTCACCTTTGTTAAACTACACTACACACATTTAAGTTTTTAGTTTCTTAGAATAAACACCATAAATAAACAGAAGATCACTATGGGCCACTCGAATCTTCTTTTGGTACATTTCAGTTTGTAGCATGCATGTAGTATTCAGTTTATTCAGCATGTGTTTCAATTGCAACATTTATAGTCTCACCTCCACATTCCATCTTACTGCAGTACTGAAAACATTCATTAGACAGATTCACTATAACCACCTACACTATGTATTTGCTAAGTGTTGCATAAGGGCATTTCTAAGCCAAATACTATAGGGTTTTTGCTCAGTTCTCTCCTTGGGCAATTATTGTTGGTTTTGTTATTTTGTGTATGTGTGTGGTTTTTTTTTTGTTTTGTTCATCAAGTTATTCAACTATGTCGCAACAGCACAATTTATAAAATGCAGATACAGGCAGGTCAAGATCTTCTTAATATTCACCTCAGACAAAAATGTGATCTTTGTGATTTTACCAATAGCATGGTTCAGAGAATTGTGTGCCAAAAACACCTTATTGATGAGAGAGAATGACCAGAGTGGTTTGAGCTGACTGGTTGTATATAGTAACTCAAATTAGCACGCTTTACAATTGTGGTGAGCAGAAAAGCATCTCTGAATCTACAGCACATCAATCTTTGAGATGGAATAGCCACAACAGCAAAAGACCACATCAGAGTCTACTCATGTCAACCAAGAACAGGAATCCGAGTCTAATCTGAGTCTATCATGAGCACAGACTCACCCAAACTGAACAGTAGAAGACTGGGAAAAGACCAGGTTATTTTTTTAATATATCTAATCTTTAGCTGTGCAGTTGTGCTTTTTAAGATATGTTCCTGCTCACCATGGTTGTAAAGACAGCTTATAGACTTCCTGTCAGCTCAGACCAGTTTGGTCATTCTCTTCTGACTTTTCTTATCAACAAGATGCTTCCACCCACAGAACTGTAGCTGTTTTTCACACCAACATCCGTGCCATGTTTAATATCACAAAGATGACATTTTTTTTCTCCAATCTGATGTTTAATCTAAACATTATCTGAAGCTCTACAACTGTACCTGCATTATTTGAAGCATTGTGCTGCTGCCAAATGATTGGCTGGATTGATAACTGTCTAAATGTAAGCATTCAGGTTTGAAAGTTGATGTTGAGTATATGACATAATTAATAAATAAAAAAATGTCAAATAAAGCACTGATACCAATGTACCATCAATAAGTAAAACTAACCGACAAAAACATTGAATTCAGGTATTTAGGTAATCATCTGTAAAGATCTTCATCATTAAATCCTGGGATAATTTGACAAAGTGTTGCATTTTGTGAACAGCAAATTAATACTGATTTCCCCCATGCCTTTAACTGAACTAGAGGAAATGTTAAAAGTTGTACATGGATGGTGCTTCTTTCTGAAATTGAAATACAATCTTTTAGACACAAGACAAAATTCAGACTGCAGCTGTCAGACTGGGTGCCTCTTAGCAGCATTTCAACACTTCTCAGGTAATTACAAAGAGACTGCCAACTGGTTGACAGATTAGAAAGGAAGGTAAGTTATTTAATTAGACTAGAGAATTGATACGATTGAAACCAGCTGTCATCGGAAATCTTTAAATCATGCAATCCCAATCAAAGACTTTTCTCAGGCACATACTCAAACATTACAGAATAGCTTGAATTTCAACTGTTATGAAACCTATGTTATAGAGCTTCATGTTTAATTTGTTTAAAAATATGTTTAACTAGACTAGACCAAACCATTGGCCAGATAAATACATATAATTCCAAAAAATTATAATGAATTGATGAACTGTGTAAATCAGCTTAATGTCCTAATGAATGAAATAGTGAATGTATTCTGTACAATTTCCATTCTTCTGCTTATCCTTTTGGGTGAATACATGATTCAGTGTATGAGAGAATGTGTTATATACTATATACTGAAGATTTCCCAGTCAGTGAGAATTTTGAGTACCCTTTTAGGAAACAAAGAAACTTTTCTAAAAGAAACAAAGAAACTATTGAAAAAACCCTTAAAGTTATTTTTTAAGACAGTGCACATCAAAATAATCTGTCAAGCTCTACAGTCTCACCAGGGTGTGTCATGGCATGGAGCTGCAGGAAGACTTCCAGTTTGAGACTGACTCCCAGCAGCAATGCTGTAAAGAAACACATTAACTGCACTCAAGCTCTTTGCATCTTCTTGCTTGTGGCTCAGTCTTGGGAGTTGGTTGCTTTGCATTTTGTTACTCAAGTGATTGCCTTTGACCTATTTTAGAGTACTCTGCTTGAATTCAGATAGTATTTACTATTTATGTTTAATTTTGTTTTAATGCTTAAGTCTCCCCTTGTTGCACATTTACTTCATTCACATGAATCTTATTTTAGATATGACCTACCTTGGGTTTCTGTGCAACTGTGTTCACTGTCTTTAAACTAACTGCAATAATCAATACACTAAAACAAGCTTATTACATACTTTAGTCTCTTCAGAACCCTTGTCTTTGCAGCCAGGAGTTGTGGATCTGTCAGAAAAAATAAAAAACCTGGCCTGCGGCTCACCACAAGCACTGCCTCGAAAATCAGATCTTTGTATTTCCATAGAAACAGACCAAATGAGCTCTCTGTTTTTCTCCCATAGTGAAAACCTTTCCCCCCCATTACCTAGATATAAAAGGCAAACACAGGATACAGGCTGAGAAAAAAATTGCTTTTAAATATTAATGCTTGCAGCAACTAATTACCCACATTTAGCTGTAATTTGTCTTTTTATAAAGCACTCTTGTCATAAATGGTTTCTGCTTTCATTCCAATTGCTGATCTGAGGGGGAAAGCAGACAGAAACATCAATTGGTGTTCAATCTTCCAACCATTTAACATTGCACAAATGAGAATTAAATATTAATCATCGCACATAATCTGCATTTCATATAGATATTAGAGATTTTGATTTCCTCAGAGTGAGGAAAAAAGATTCTTATAGACAAAATAAAAGAAAGGGTGAACAAAAGATGAGTGCAGCAGCTGAAGTGAGATAGATCAGAGGAGGCTGAAATCCTGTGTGTGTGTGTGTGTGTGTGTGTGTGTGTGTGTGTGTGTGTGTGTGTGTGTGTGTGTGTGTGTGTGTGTGTGTGTGTGTGTGTGTGTGTGTATGTGTGTGTGTGTGTGTGCGTGTTAAGCTCTTAGGGACCCTGCCAATAGGCTGAGTCAGTCAGGTTCAGCTCATTAATGTGTGGTCACCTGTGACTGATAAACACTGCAGGGAAATTAAGTGTGTTGACCCACTAAAGATGGAATTTTAATATTATGTTCTACTTCTACCATATACATCTGTATAGAACACTATATACACTAAACAAGAAGAAGAAGAAGAAGAAGAAGAAGAAGAAGAAGAAGAAGAAGAAGAAGAAGAAGAAGAAGAACAATAACAACACCAATAATTATAATATCATCATCATCATCATCATCATCATCATCATCATCATCATCATCATCATCATCATCATCTATTCATCACCTCCAGTAGCTTCTTTATCCTTGTCAGGGTTGGATCTGTTTGATGGGAATACAACCTGAATGGCAGTCAATCTCACCACGCACACACAAACACAGACACAGACACACACACACACACACACACACCTACATGGAATATCAAAACATCTGAAGGATTAGGGACTTAAATAGCATATCACATCATAATCATAGATAGATATAGATATTCCATATCTCCTATTATAAACCAGGGAACTACAGCAATTCATTTTTATTTTAAGTAACTTCATATCACTTTTGAAATAACATTTAAACACAGAAGGGTCATAGGTTCAAGATGTGTGAACCAGTAATTCAATGAACATAATATTTATATATTTGTAAACCCTAATATAATGTACAATCTTCATAGATTCTTGATATAATACTCATTTGCTAGACCAAGTCCATTCCTGAGACAAATTACTGTAATGGCATATGCCATAGAAGAAGTCTAAACAAGATGACACATGGGCTGTCAGTTCTATTTTGGTGCAGTGAAGGATGACCCATCAAGCTGTTTCCTTCAGGAGACTAACAACATGTCTCAGTGCCATCTTAATTTCCAACAAAACAACCAATTATATAAATAAACACTCTTTCAAGACAAAAATGTGTGAATTATCATTTTCAGAATACATTTATTAGCATATCCAATGACATATCAAGAAAATGTGTTTATATGTAAGGAATAGAGAGAGAAATTGTATTGTAGGTGTTTCTCCAAGAATTTCTTTATTTCAGTGTTATTTACTATTTTCATTTATGCAGTCTCTTAGATGTTATCACTCGTTTTTTTCAGGAATCCCTCCATTATTTATCAGATCTGTACACATGGAACATGGTTTTTGTTATCCTTTCAGTAAATAGTTTACTTTTTCACCTCCTGTTCTTAAAAGCCATCATTAAAAAACATTAAACACAGTCTTAGAGCAGCCCTAGCTATCATTTGTTAACCATTTTGCAATGTAATTCAAGTTGTCATTTTAATAGCCATTATTCATTCACAGCAAAGCCTTCAATAAAATAAACCGATCTTTTTTTTTAAAATAATCTATGTCAATTGCATATAATCCAGTACAGGCATTTCTCAATGCTGAAGGCCAAGATTTATTTACTCGACTATACCTTGTTTTTTTTTTCTTGAGTTTGTTCTCCAGGTTTCAATGCAGGCTTCTTGTTTGATTCTTAAACTAAATACAAATTTGGCATGAAAATCATAACCACTGGCCCTCCTCTAATAGTATATTGTTGTAATCACTCATTATACTATAGACCTACTCATCCATTATTGATTCTTGGAACTTTGTTCTTCATTATTCTCAGTTACAGACTTTGCAAACAAATTATTTTCCACTATCCGAGTGCCTGCTCAGCTGATGACATTGGGATAAGGAGAAGAATTGATGCAAAATTTGTAACTGTGTAAATGTGTAATATATTTACAGCATTCTGCATCAGACAATCAATAGTGTCAGTTTAACTAATGTGTGGAAACAGCAGATCATATTAAAACAATATCCTGAAGAAAGTGATAAACTCTGACCCTATTTTCCTGTTCACATCTTTATTGCGCAAGATTTTCTTTATCTCTTTGAAATGTCATGCACTGAGACTTTCTCTTATCTCTGATAGCCTTGTATGAGACTAGAGCCTGTTCTTCTGACTTACCTTCTGGTTCTATCGTTTGACATCTGATCATTTTTTGAAGCTTCTCTGCAGTACCTGTTTTGGTACTGTTAATAAAGCCTTCTTGTCTAAAGTTTCTAAAGCCTCCTAAGTACATTGTGTTACAAAACTGAAGTGAGCCAGTTGCATTTTATACCATTATGGGTGTTATGAAGTAAGTCCTTAACTCAATACCAGGGATTTAAAAACATTTTGGTAAATGTTTACATATAGCTCAAGAGGATAATAAACATTTTTGTCGTATTTCCTACTTTTTCCTCTACTGCACAGTGCATCTCTAAGCTGTTATGAAATTAGTTTTATTTTCTCTTCCTCCCTCTACAACTCATTGTTGTAGAGAAATTGGATTCCTTAAATGTAGAATTTGATAAGAGGACATAATGTATAGGAACTATCTATGTAATACAGAAAGAGACTGAGAGAATAGACCTCAATATTACACAGAAAATCTACTGTATGCGGCAACATAGGCAATCTGAAACAGTAAAGCCCAATTACGACATTGATCAGGTGAAGAACTGCTTCATTTGCAGTAAGATATTTTTTGAAATTATTTTTATATTTCATATATAAATATTATATATTTTTATTATATATATATATATTATATATTTTTTTTAATTATTTTTTTTCTTGTTGTGACTTTACATACATAATAATCCCAGAAACTCTGTCCACTGTAGGTTTGTATGGATGTTACAGCATAAATGCCCAGACTTCCCTCTCCCCAGACACTTCCTCCAGCTCTTCCGGGGGAATACTGAGGCCTTCCCAGGCCAGCCGAGAGACATAGTCCCTCCAGCGTGTCCTAGGTCTTCCCTGGGGCCTCCTCCCGGTTGGACATGCCCGGAACACCTCCCCAGGGAGGCATCCAGGAGGCATCCGAAACAGATGCCCAAGCCACCTCAGCTGACTCCTCTCGATGTGGAGGAGCAGCGGCTCTACTTTGAGCTCCTCCCAAGTGACCGAGCTCCTCACCCTATCTCTAAGGGAGCGCCCAGCCACCCTGCGGAGGAAACTCATTTCGGCCGCCTGTATCCGGGATCTCATCCTTTCGGTCATGACCCAAAGCTCATGACCATAGGTGAGGGTAGGAACGTAGATTGACTGGTAAATAGAGAACTTTGCCTTGTGGCTCAGCTCTATCTTCACCACAACAGATCGGTATATCGACCGCATCACTGCAGAAGATACACCAATCTGCCTGTCGATCTCCCGCTCCATCCTTCCCTCACTCGTAAACGAGACCCCGCGATACTTAAACTCCTCCACTTGAGGCAGGAGCTTTCCACCAACCTGAAGGGGGCAAGCCACCCTTTTCCGACTGAGAACCATGGCCTCGGACTTGGAGGTGCTGATTCTCATCCCCGCCGCTTCACACTCGGCTGCAAACCGTCCCAGTGCACGCTGAAGGTCCTGGTTTGAGGAAGCCAACAGGACAACATCATCTGCAAAAAGCAGAGACGAAATCCTGTGGTCCCCAAACCGGACTCCCTTTGGCCCCATACTGTGCCTAGAAATCCTGTCCATATAAGTAATGAACAGGACCAGTGACAAAGGGCAGCCCTGCCGGAGTCCAACATGCACCGGGAACAAGTCTGACTTACTGCCGGCAATGCGAACCAAACTCCTGCTCCGGTCATATAGGGACCGGACAGCCCTTAACAGAGGGCCCCGGACCCCATACTCCCAGAGCACCCCCCACAGGCCACCACGAGGGACACAGTCGAAAGCCTTCTCCAAATCCACAAAACACATGTGAACTGGTTGGGCAAACTCCCATGAACCCTCCAGCAACCTGGCGAGGTTATAGAGATGGTCCAGTGTTCCACGACCGGGACGAAACCCGCATTGTTCCTCCTGAATCCGAGGTTCGACTATCGGCCGAATTCTCCTCTCCAGTACCCTGGCATAGACTTTTCCGGGGAGACTGAGGAGTGTGATCCCCCTATAGTTGGAACACACCGTCCGGTCCCCCTTCTTAAACAGAGGGACCACCACCCCAGTCTGCCAGTCCAGAGGCACTGTCCCCAACCTCCATGCGATGTTGCAGAGGCGTGTCAACCAAGACAGCCCCACAACATCCAGAGACATGAGGTACTCAGGGCAGATCTCATCCACCCCCGGTGCCTTGCCACTGAGGAGCTTCTCAACTACCTCAGTGACCTCAGCTTGGGGAATCGACGAGTCCACAACTGAGCACCCGCCCTCTGCTTCCTCAGTGGAAGACATGTCGGTGGGGTTGAGGAGAACCTCGAAGTATTCCTTCCACCGTCCGAGGATGTCCCCAGTCGAAGTCAGCAGATTCCCACTCCCACTGTAAACAGTGTGAGCAGGGCACTGCTTCCCCCTCCTGAGGCGCCGGACGGTTTGGCAGAATTTCTTCAAGGCCAACCGATAGTCCTTCTCCATGGCCTCACCGAACTCCTCCCATACCCGAGTTTTTGCCTCCATAACCACCCAGGCTGAAGCTCGCTTGGCCCTTCTGTACCTATCAGCTGCCTCCGGAGTCCCCCGAGATAGGACTCCTTCTTCAGCTTGACAGCATCCCTTACTTCCAGGGTCCACCACCGGGTTCGGGGATTGCCACCACGACAGGCACCGGAGACCTTACGGCCACAGCTCCGAGCGGCCGCGTCGACAATGGAAGTGGAGAACATGGTCCACTCGGACTCAATGTCTCCAACCTCCCTCGGGATCTGATTGAAGCTCTGCTGGAGGTGGGAGTTGAAGATCTCTCTGACCGGAGACTCTGTCAAAAGTTCCCAGCAGACCCTCACAATACGTTTGGGTCTGCCAAGTCTGTCCAACTTCCTCCCCCGCCATCGGATCCAACTCACCATCAGGTGGTGATCAGTTCAGCTCCGCCCCTCTCTTTACCCGAGTGTCCAAGACATACGGCCGGAGGTCAGATGAAACAACCACAAAGTCGATCGACTTCTGACCTAGGGTGTCCTGGTGCCATGTGTACTGATGGCCACCCTTATGCTTGAACATGGTGTTCATTATGGACAAACTGTGACTAGCACAGAAGTCCAATAACAGAACACCACTCGGGTTCAGGTTGGGGGGGCCGTTCCTCCCAATCACGCCCCTCCAGGTGTCACTGTCACTGCCCACGTGAGCGTTGAAGTCCCCCAGTAGAACAACGGAGTCCCCGGTCGGAGCACTTTCCAGCACCCCTTCCAGACACGCCAAGAAGGTCGGGTACTCTACACTGCCATTTGGCCCATAAGCACAAATAACCGTGAGAGACCTATCCCCGACCCGAAGGAGCAGGGAAACGACCCTCTCGTTCACCGGGGTAAACTCCAACACATGGTTGCTGAGCTGGGGGGCTATGAACAAGCCCACACCAGCCCGCCGCCTCTCACCATGGGCAACTCCAGAGTAGTAGAGAGTCCAGCCTCTCTCAAGGAGTTGGATTCCAGAGCCCAAGCTGTGTGTGGAGGTGAGCCCAACTATATCTAGTCGGTATCTCTCAACCTCCCGCACCAGCTCAGGCTCCTTCCCCCCCAGCGAGGTGACATTCCATGTCCCTAGTGCCAGATTCTGTGTCTGGGGATTGGGTCGCCGAGGCCCCCGCCTTCGACTGCCACCCAATCCACATTGCACCGGCCCCTTACGGTTTCTCCTGCAGGTGGTGGGCATAACTTAACTGTATAATTATAAAGTAAGTACTGTCAGGACAGAGACTGATGTTAATCCAACAGTTAATCCAGGTTTGTGCTTGCACATGTCAAGGCTAAAATTAATATGCATAGGTAAATTTTATAGTTACTATATAGTTATATCATATACAATTACCTATAACATACAACAGATTTGTATATATCAGTTATATATAATTACATATAACATATAACAGATTTTTAATATATTGTGTTACTAGATTTTCTTTTAAATGTCTACATCCTCCTTGAATTTTGCAATATATATATATTTACATATATTCCCTTATAAATAAAGGCACTAAGATTCTAAAAAATGAAGCACACCAAGCAGGACAGCTTGATTAAACTGCATGAATATACAAATTTGTCCTTACTGAACTCTCTCTCTCTCTCTCTCTCTCTCTCTCTCTCTCTCTCTCTCTCACACACACACAGTATATATATATATATATATATATATATATATATATATATATATATATATATATATATATATATATATATATAGCTCTTGTGCTGCAGCATTAGTACAGTATGTAGCACACGCCAATGTGAACACCATTCCTGTTCGACATCAAGTTACTAAATCAAAATGGGCATCAAATTGAAACAGACCTGACCATAAATACCTGACCATATATAAAGATGTATAATAAAAAATGATGTATATAAATGTAAATGTATATTTTATTGTTACAAGACTACAGGATATTGCAATATCTTAACTCTACATAATCACAGGCTTTATAATGATATCTGTCTAAACACGCATTTACATTTGTACCACAAAAGAATTTGCAGAAGTTAGACAATCAAATTACCAAACATGCAGATAAGTTTACATTTAAATTACCCGCAATGTGCAGAAATGTATGCCATCTGTAACAAAGCCAATTTTATGAGAATCAGATAAACAACAAGCAAAATACAGGCAATTTTCTGAGGGGTAAGCTGCATATCTTTACATGGCATATGCTCGTGAGAGATTGTCACATCTCACAGGGATGAAGATGTATGAAAGTAGTTAGCAAAAGCTAATGTGGCATGTAGGTTTCCAATAACTATAATCATGTGGCTCTGGAATACCAGAGATGCACTGCTATTGTACCATCCTGAAATGAGTCATCCTGGAAAGTGTCATAAACAAAATCATCCTTGTGAGTGAAATGATCATTAGACATTACAAGTGACGATAGTAATCTTCAGCATTAGGAAAACACAATGCCAAGTCTTCATTTGGGCAACATTTCATAGCCTATCAAAACATAATGATCACTTAGTTATGTATATTTCTCTTTAGTGAACCATAAATTGTCCATAACAATGGCCCCAGAGAAAACCTTCCTTATTTAAGGGTTCATATGAGTCAATTGCATGTTCACTGATTAGTTTGCTAAGTTTTATTTGGTCAAAGTTCTACATTAACGTACTGTGTCTTGTTATAAAGGCTAAAATAAGACTATTATTGCTGCTTTGGTTAGTGATTAATGAGCATTTACAGAAAATTGGTACACATTTTGCTCTTCACGCCACCCACATAAAATTCACTCGACCTTCACAAAGGGACTATTGGACATGTGGGAGCTTTTGTGTGTGTGTGTGTGTGTGTGTGTGTGTGTGTGTGTGTGTGTGTGTGTGTGTGTGTGTGTGTGTCACAGTTTGAAGTAATTGTTAGTGTCTATTTTCTAAATCCATGCCTGAGTTTGCATGCATACATCAAAGCTTTCACACACCACATATATTCTGATTTTTAAATCCTGGCACTTTGCAGTCATTGCAAACCTCTGACTGACTAAGTGTCAGTAAAAGCCAGAGGACAATAAAACTGAATCATTTCATCACTGGTTGACATTTATTATACTTGCTACATTTCTTTCATCTTGCATTATTCAAATGTCATTCACTCTATTTTAGTATTGACAATTTAATCATTAGAAAAGCAGAAAAAAATAGCAACTAAAACAAATGACCTAGCATGGTAAGATTAGCATTTTACTCATAGATTAGCATTTTACTTGTATGCTGATATGTCTACTGAAAAGCAAACATGCATTTAATTGTAGAATTGTAGAACACATTCCGAAGGCACTCAGACATCGTGTTTATACAGAACAGAAATGGTTTCACACTTCTGATGGCCTGAGGTCATTGGGAAACATTGATTTGGTTTCAGTCAGTCATCTTTTTGGTAATTTCACACTACACTGGGAGTGATTATCATGCTGGAGGCTGCATCAGAGATCCAACAGAGGTAATCAAAATTTCAACCACAATGCCCTAATATGTAGTGTGAATTAGTGCCTTCATCTCAACTATGCCTCAGAGTTTGTTGACAAGATAACTGTATGAAAAGGTATTAAAAGCATATCCCTAAACATATATGTATACAGTATGATCAAGTGTGTATGTGCAAATAGGTAAGAGTGTGTAGTACCAATAAGGATAACACATCAACACGTTTAGACCGTGATTAAAACATGATACCAAATTTCAAGATATAATGGGATCCTTGTGTACATTTATTTAATTATTTCTATTTCTAAAGGCAGTGCAGCCAAATATTCAGTGATGGCATTACATGAGCTGGAGAGAGTGCAAGCACAAGAGTAAGAGTAAATAAAACAGAAGAGCTGTTTGAAAAGAAGGTTGAGGAAAAAACAACAACAGTAAAACAGATAATGCACACTGAAATACAAAGGGTTTTTGTACATTTTCACAAAAATACATACAAAAAACCTCTTATGGATCTCGCTTATCTCTTCTGCTTTTTACTTACTTAAGCTGTTAGATGTTTCATCTTGTCAGCGTAGCAGCACTGGCTTTGTAGGTGTGAGAAACAGTTAATGAGAAAAGTAAAAGATGGCTACTTAAGCAGCATGGTCTCAGAGGAGGTCAGTGCACTGGCCTTATGATTGTGATGTGATTCACACACACACACACACACACACACACACACACACACACACACACACACACACACACACACACACACACACACACACACACACACACACACTTACACACATTGTTTATTGTTTATCGTAAAAGTATGTTGAAACACACAACACACATATAAAACACACAACACACATATCAAGCCTCATTAAAAGTGATTTAGCCCTATTGTGCCGTGGAAGGAAATGCACAGCTTTGCAAATGTACAATAAGCATCTTTTTTCTACACTGTTGCAAACAATAGATCTAAAATTGCGTATCATAAGGGATCGCTGAGGTTCAACAGAAACTCAAGGAGCAGAGACAGATCATGACAAAGGTTCATCAGGCAAAATGCTTCCACTTATACTATTGAGACAGGAGGAGCTGGCATTTCATTTTATATTGCCTTAAAAAAATTGCATAATAGCTTATCCAAATCTGTTAAACACTCCCATGTGGTACAGCGATTTAGAATATATGCATGGATGATTCAGTGGAGTTAATTAGCTAACTTATCTCAGAAAAATAACTTTCCTTATACTTGCATGATAAACAGGAACACATCTACAAACTCCTCACCAGGCAATTTAAGAGTGAAGAACAGATGTAGGAAGAGGAGAGACTGAATAGTGAGAGGAGAGTTATTCTGGGAATTCAAACAGGCCTAGGCTAGACTAACCAAGAGCATATACCTGCAAATGAAGCAGACAGAATACATGTCTAAATCATTAGCAAACTTACTTGATATACAGCATGTGGTGATGAGCGCAGCGGGTGGTGTAGAGTGATAACAAAGCCAAAATAGTTGAAAATGGAAACACAATAGAAAATGAGTATTATAAAATGTCATTTAAAATTATATTAAACGTAAGTACTTAATCCACCATTTTATAAAATTCTTATTTATTTACAAATGTTTGTTGCTTGCAAATAAGACCACATGAGCCACAGACAATTGTTACTAAATTAGAATAAGCTAGATTTGATTGCGTACTGTGTCACTGTCATTGTAGTGTGACTTGCTGTTTGCAGATCATCAGTAACATTGACAGGAGGTGTCCCAAAGGATGCCATAACTACTATTCCTGATAATCCATTCTAATTTAGGCATTGCAAAATCTGATGACCCTTTAAAAGTAATTCCTTAGCCAACCACTCCATAGTCTTTTCAGTTACTTGCTATTTTATTTATTCAAAAGAATATTCCACGCCTGTTTACTATATTAAACTCTGCCTAGATTCTATCTTTTTTTTAAGCACACCCACGTATTTTTCTATAATAGCCACCTCTCAAGTCTCACACTGTGTTTATATGTACAGTCACAGAAAACTCATACCAAAGACAGTAGGTTGCTAGTCTCAGAGGATGTAGTTATGTAGCTGTGTACAGAAAATTTTATAAATTTACTTTGACTTCTTTGTCTCAAGCTGAATATAAAATGTGCTACTATTTCAAAACAGGAAAATATATACATCCAGAACTAACAGACACAATTCTTTCCTTATTTGTCTCTCTGGTAGAGTATGCAACAAAAATAAGTTTTGATTTCATGTTTCAAGTACTGGCAGGCGCTGTATGTATAAAAGAGAAAAAGATTCTGCTTTAAATAAAACAGGACACAGTTGAGTTTATTTCAGTGAAGAATTTCATAAACACAGCTCTGTTCTCTTTTAGTGTGGGTGGTAAGAAGCAAAAGTGGCATTTTTGGCAGTCTCTAGGCAATTACAGATTGGGAACCAATCACGTTTGAATACACGCCAATGGAGACCTTACAAAGTGCATGCTGGCATCTACAGTGCTGGGCTCTGAAACTGCACACGCACAAATGAGTTCAAATGAGTCTCAGAGAAAGGCAAAAAGCACAGAATATGCATGTGCAGATTCAGGAGAAGCAGCATGGTGCTGGACTTTCAGCTCTCTGTGCTGCTGAATAGCTTTCAGGTGGGGCCATAGAGGTGGCCGTTGCCTTGGAAACCAGCCAGTAAGGAAACTGATGGCAACTGGCCAATTATGTACTGTATATCACACCCACAAAGCAAACAGCTAGAAATGAACAGGGGAAATGTAATTCCACATCGTTGGCTTCCTTGGCTACTGTTCAAGCCCTTAATGAGGCTGTTTATGTGTAGTCCCTTTCTATAAAAGTCTGTAATTAACTGTGATGGATATACAGTAGCTAGGGCTGTATATGATATAAAGTTCATATGCACATTTAACCTCTTAAATGAAACATGTGACTTCTGCCCTGATATTCTGCCCCTTTTACTGAACCAAGACCTTGTGAACTCGCTTGTACATTACAAATTATAGTATAGAAAGACTAAAGAAAACAGTCTAATGCCATTTTGGGTTGATGCACTAGAAATAGATCTCATGTATAATAAGGTTTCATTGCTTGTAATACTAGAGATATTTCCAAGCATGTGCTTGTTAGGTGTCCATAGAGCAATATGATCAAGTGAATAAACCATTTTAATATGCTGTAACTAAGAATTTTTTCTATGCTAGATAATCATTTCCTTGCCTCCAAGCCTGGTTTTAGTTATGTACAATGTTTTCAAATCTGACAGCAAAACAAAAATAAATGTCACTTCTCAAGGTAAATCTGCCGTTACATTGGAGAATAAAAGGTCAAAATAATTTGGCTCATCCATTTTGAGTACTTTCACATACTATAAAAATGAATCATCATATGCTGAAAGTACATGACTTAAACATTTATATAGACTGTATCTCAGATGTCCAAAAGTATTTTAAGAAATCAAATTTAGATGTGCCTTGTATGTCTTTGGTGCATATACACTTATATTTATACATATACTTATAGGTTGAACTACGAACCATGATGCTGCAATCTCAGAACTGATCCACCATGTTTTCTGTTGGGTTCCTTGTTTGCATTATTTTATCTGGTTATGAAAAAAAAACACTGCATGATGTGCTGAGGGTTCTGCTTGTTTTTTAATTAAAATGTTGTCAATCTACTAACTTTCAAATGATGAGTGAAATAATGATACAGAGGTACTAATTATTCTTATAATGTAATTAAAAAACATTTTAAAAATGAAGTTCAGAAATAAACATTGTACATGACTTAATTACATACTCAAAGACTCATCAAGATTTAGTTAGGGATGCATATAGTTAGTTTTTCTAAGGCCTTTAATAAATCCTGAATCAAAAAACTAAGATTGGAACAAATTTTAATCTTGAATCTTTGAAGCTGATGAAGAGCTCATTTAGACAAGTGCCCTTTTTCTTCTGTAACATGATTAACATGGTAACTATAAAAAACATGATACATGAACTTAGCTTATCCATTAAATGAAAGATTTAATGGATAAGCTAAGTTCATGTATCATGTTTTTTGTATCATTATCCCATCTGTGGAAATCTAAATAGCTATGTAATTACAGTATGTTAACAAAGACAGGCTGACTGAAAAAATACACGTACATGCGAGTGAGAGTGAATTCATGAGAGAGAGAGAGAGAGAGAGAGAGAGAGAGAGAGAGAGAGAGATGCTAAGTTGCCCAAGATATTTTTTTTCATTTAAAGTAAATAAGAAAGGCTCGAATAAACCAGATCATTTAAACCACATAAAAGTAGTATTAATATTTTTCAATATACTGCAGAAAAAATGTTTTCACTTTCTTTCATTCTGGACCTCCAGTGAGGTTTCCTTTAGGGAGTTTGCTGTCTGCTTGTTTTTTTTTTGCCTAGTAGCAGTATCAAAGTCCTCATGGGGCCTATAAAATTCTCCCACTATGTCACACTTCCCCTCAAATGGCCTTGTGAGGAGAAGCACACTGGCAGCTCCCAGGAAGCTGCCTGGCTGTCCAGACTGAAAGGAACTTGGCTATTTTGTATGTAACTGTGTTTTTGTGTCTGAATGGCCTTCTAGGGTCAAATGGATCACTCTGGTTGAGTATGATGTAACCACAGTGATGTAACCACTACATGCGTAAATATCTATTTTGTATCTTGTGTTGTTGAAACCCAAGCAATTTGCTGACTCTGTATTGCTTCAGAGACCATTTTTTCCCTCCATGATGAGAAAATGTATTTCCCTCATATATTTTAATATGATTACCGATGACTTCACATGAAATGAATGTCTAGACTGCTAATAGCAAATCAGCAAATAAGTTTAGCTATCACCTTCTCTTACTTTAGTGTTTCCTAACTGTTCGAACCCCAGTATGGCAGCTGGATGACCTCACATATAACTAGGTTCATTGACCTTTTTTCACAATGGCTAAATGGACACTATAGCTTTATCTTTATCACATTATATTACATTATGACACCTAATATTCAAAAGGAACAAGTCGCTCATTTACATTTTTAGTTAAAACGTAATTTATCATCTGTTAAATTGGCATTAACGAGTGACCTAAAACAAGCAGTTTTATTGGTGAATCCCTGCAGCAGTTGTGGCTCTTGAAATTTTAATAAGTAAAATTGGTAAGCGCTTAGTCCCAAAATCACCACTGCAGTCTGACTGGATTGTTTGCCAGGTTGGCCAACAAATAAAACTTTTGATCATCCCTACAGTCAGATTTGATAAATCTCCTCTCTCTCATGCCTTGTATTGCCCTTGCTTTAACAGTGTCTTGTAATGGCCTTTGCTAAATCTCCTCAGTTCACACTTGACAACAGAGAAATCTTCCAGAATATTCCATCTGGATTTGAGGACTTTAAGAGATTAAGTGTTCTCCTCACAGATTCTTCTGGATTCCTTCACTGTCAGGCACTTATCTCTGCTCTGTTGTTTCACCTGATTTGGAAGTGGGGTAAAACTGACATTGTGTTCTGTATTTTTATGCTGTTGTGCCCCAAATGTCCCAATTACTCAAGCTGAACTGGCTGGATTGGTGCCCTACAAATCCTGTTAGATGTTCTCCTGGAGTATAATACGCTGTCAGGGGAGACAAGACTATCAATAATCAGTCAGGAGGTTATGCAGTACTATACATACTTTAAACCCTTTCTAAGACATTTCTCATCTAGAATTTCTGATTGAGAGTGCTGCTTGTAGAAGCGGTAGCTTAAAAAACAACAAATAAATAATTTTTTAAATTCCTAACAGGAAGGGGTTTCAAATAAAAGGCAGGTATATAATACACCTGTGAGCTTACCCAGGAAATTACAGTCAAAAATTGTCAACACATTTTCTATTTGCTTTCACTCTTATCCACTAAAGATTACAGTAAAATAACATCACTGGCTAATGTGAATAGCAAATTATATATAATCCCAAACACTGAATAATGTCTAGCTATTAACTGATATAACAGATCAAATCATGTATGTTCTAATTTTATATATTAATTAACATTAAATTTAACAAATGAAGTAACAAACTAAAATAAAAGCACAATATTAAAACAGATTAGTTATGGGATTAGGAGAAAGGCATTGCTAATGAAACAGTAAATAAAAAATAAATACCTAGAGCTTATTGCCATGGTAACCACAGTGTGAATCATCAATGGTGGCTTGTGTTCATTCCAGCAGGGTGAAGGGATCTATGCCTTACTCTAATTTATTTTATGAAAAAAGTCTTTGTGTGTGTGTTGATAAATCCTAATTAAACAAAGAATGTTGCCAGTGTTTAGCCACAACATATCCAGATAACTAAATTTCTTCATAGCAGTTATGTTTTAACAAGTGAAAATTAAATCTCCCGATGTTGTGAATTAGCAGTAATAGAATTGGTACTATGGTACTATATATGTATATATATTCCAATATATATTTTATTGGAATGTACTTCTTTTGTCAGTGTAGTTTGTCATGTTGGGTGTCAGTACATTCAATAATAATAATAATAATAATAATAATAATAATAATAATAATAATAATAATAATAATAAAACTGTAATAATTGTCTTTACAGTTGTTGAATGGTTCACAATTTGTGCAGCTGATTTAATTAACAGCATTTAATCCACAGTTGCGCTAAATTAATCACAATGTTATGAGTTTTAAATAATTTAGAAATGAAATAAAATGGTGAATAAATTACCGGAATGTAATATAGCCATTACAGTGACAACTGACTGGTGATGGCCAGACCATAATGTACCAGTAAGTATCTCTGGCATTTAGTGTATTACCTGGGCAGTCTTATATTGACCTGTCTTTTATCATTTACAAATGCTTTATTTATATTCTTCCAGGAGCTCCTGAATGCAATCAGGTGAGGATGACTTGTATTGCAATAAAACTCAAATGTACCATACAGAGAAAACAACTTATTTTTTAGTACTTTATAGTGCACTGTTGCTGCAAATATTTTGTATTTAGATCCATTTCTATAATACATTTATATATTTTCTAAGGTTTTTTTCACATTCATCGTATTATATTTTTTCTGTCACTCCCCAGCCTTGAGTCTTTACCATGGAAAGAGGCCAAAATCAAGAAAGTTGTTATTAATGACACCACAAGGAGAAATGCTTCAAATTAGCCATGGATGGCCAAGGTGTCTCAATAACATGTGGATGGCAATAAACTGTCCAGTGGCACTCTGTAGGGACAGGAGGTGAGGGCTGTAGATCAGTGCTGAGAGTGTATGTGCATGAGATTTACAACATCCGAGTCCTTCGTGCATGTAGGGTGAGTGGTAATGTGCTGAGCAGTGAAGGACTGGGGCACATAAATTTAGTAGGACAGCTCTCTGGGTGACAACAAGGAAGAACACAGTCACCTACAGCAGTAAAAAAAAACAGAAATAGTGAAGCAGTCTTTTATAGACTTGTTTTCTTACAGTACACATACTGTACAAATATAATATGGTCTTGCCTCAAACTCACTCATATCACTTAGCTTTGATTTTGTCAGATATAGGTTACAACCAAAGTACTAAAATAATAATCCATTTATTTATGCTTTCACTATTAAATGAGGTGAAATTATTTCCAGTAAGTTTAAAGTTTTATACGAAATGTATTAGAGTGGCACATTTAGGTAATCACAGATAAATGAAAGATCATAAACAACCTTGGTGAACAATGCTAGCTTAAGTAAAATTTCATCAACAGCATTTAAACAGGAAGGTCTTGGATAGGAAAAAAAAATCTCCTTCTTACAGTACATTACTCTGATTGCAGACTAGGAGCTTCTAACACTATGTTACTGAATAAAAGATTTGATAGTGGTTTCTAGTGGAGGTTTGTTGATGTGGAAATCCACTGATGCTGTTATATAAAAACAACAATTCTTGCACTACAAATATGTTCTGAGAGCAAAACACTATATAACACTATATTGTACAAAACCATTATTGATGACACATTCTAATAAAAAAAAGTTATGCTGGGTAGTCTACATTTATAAAGAGCACACATAACACACCTAATACTGTATAGTATTACCATAATTTGGTTTATTCAGCTGCAGAAACCATGGTCCACGAAGGATCTCATTGTCCAAAGGTATGAATCAGGAAAGCATTACAAAATAATTCCCAAAACATTAGATGAAGGAACATCATCATCAATGAGTGGAATAAGTGAGGCAGCACAGTGAGATTACCAAGAACAGGATGTCCCTTTAGAATTGATGAGGGTATAATGAAGGGTACAAGATATAATCCTATCAGGGCAACTGCCTAGAGCATCATTGAAGAAGCTGCATGAATATCTGGCAAGGGCTGGTCAGTCCCATGTAAGATGTCTCATATGTCTGGGTTATGGGGTATGGTACTAGTTAATTTAGTTAAGTATTAGTTATTTTTTTGCCTAAAATGTTTTTATTTTATTTATTTATTTATTTTTTCAACCTGAATTTTGTTGGGTTTTATATTTTAGGTGATTAAAGTTGGAAAAAAGATCTGACATGATTTATTTTGGTTTCAACTTTTTATATTTGTAAATACACTGTATTTAAATCAAATTTAATTTTTTTTTTAACTTTTCACATTTGGCAGCCTATTAGCCCTGATGTTCCAGATTTGCAAGTGGGCTAAATATGCTGCCACTGGGTAACTGATGGTACTGTATCTAGGTGCACAAATACAGCCCATGGCACTGTAATAAAAAAACATCTTACAGAGGTGGTCAAATTCCAATATTTGCTTTAAAAATAGCTACAGGCAATCCTTTTTCCTGAGTAGAATCTCTGGCATGCTTTTAGATCTGGAATAGAAAGCCAAGTAAATATTCCAACTGGAATATATCAACTTCAGAGTGTGAGATGAAGCATTAAAGAAGGTATAGAAGCCATAGGTACTAGAAGCCATTCATTGCTTTTCATTTGAGTACTATAGATCATATCACATGGTTTCAGTCAATTCTCTGATTTTTTCCCTATGTAATGTTAGCACAAAGATTCAGATCAGCTGACAACTTTCTAAAGTTTTTGAAAATCACTTCTTTAGACATCTTAGAAAATGGGTCTGTGGCCTCCTGCCAGCTTCATTTTCTCCACTCAGCTTTTTCAGGCAAAAGCATGTTTCATGAGACGAAACTGCTATGAAAGCTGAAATGCAGGCAAGTATTTTTCTGACCCAGGATGACACATTTGTAAATGAACAACTGGAAAATGCTTAGAACTTATAAAACTAAGACCATACCTCGATGGATATATGATTCCACCACATACTGTACCTGCTTGCTTGGAAAGGTTGAAGAAACATCAAGCAATTCTAAAGCTGGTCAATAGATGCAAGCAGAATTACTAATCTTCAGCAACCAGCTGTATTTGCTAGGAACCTACAGGCTGATCAGGTAGTCAGAATCAGACCTCATCAACAAACAATCTCCCACAAGTTCTTACCTCTTGGGAGGTTTGGTTTGGCAATCAGAATCAGAACAGACTGAGGAAAAAATAGCTCTCATCTCTGCTCTGATTATGAGAATACAACAAGTGCATCAATCATACAATATAATTCAGACACACTAGCAAGTAAATTTATATGACTGTTCTCAGTATTGTTAAATTGTATGTTTATAATTTTCCTTTTTTGTAGTTAATTAATGAATATATTTATACTTCAGTCTATTCACCTTGTTTTAAACCTCGAGTGGTGCTTTTTTGCAAAATAGCTTATGATTCACCTTTTCTGTCTATAATACACAAAAGCATATACCTGAAGAGCATTTACATAAACAGTCAAAGGTTGTCTTATTCTGTGCTCTTAGTGTTGGAGGGGGTGTTTGACATTTATGCTCTGAGAACTCTTCAAGGGTTTTTGATAGAGGCAACAATTTTATGCTTAAATAGTTTAATGCAGTTCAGAAAATAATATGACAGTTGCCTCTAACAAGGTTAGTAACTGCTACATTTTGTCATGTATTTACATGGTATAAAAGGTACTTAATCATCTTAACAAAAAAGAGAGTTAAATAGTTAAATAATAGCTATTTAAAAAATATATATATAGTTATTGCTTATTTAATGTATACTTTCTTAAATGAAACATTGTGTATCACCATTTTGTTGGTTTAGATGAAGCAAAGTTAACTTGCTACAATAGCTAGTTACTGTTAAAATTCTAATAATACATTTTATTTAGCTTTTAATGTATTTTTCATGTAGTTTGACTTTTATTTAACTGAAAAATTAATTTCATTCCTCTAGCAATATTTGTCCTAGTAATTTTATTCAAGCCTGTGTCTAGAAAATAATATGATATACGATGACTAAACATTACCAATGTTTTCACATCAAACTTATATTTAAATTTAGCAGCTTACACCTTTTCATTCAGCTTATTAAATCATTTAAGCCAGTTACTTTCTTGACACTGTGCTTGTTTATGTCATATACTTTCGTTTAAATATTTAATATTAATTATAAGGTTTCACATCTCATCTCAGTAGCCTGTTATTGTCAATAAGCTGTTGCTACTTTCATGTTAAAAACAATAACACAATAACACTGCTGCAGGACAGAAGAGCAGCAACAGGGAATTCCACAACTAATGAATAATAAATATGTGTTGGAGAACTATTGGAAATCTTTTCTTGTTTTTTGAATTGATTCCTTGTTACAGTCCCATACGAATCGATATATATATATATATATATATATATATATATATATATATATATATATATATATATATATATATATATAGAGAGAGAGAGAGAGAGAGTACACACAGCAAAATGTTATGATTTTTAAGCAATAACCCGGTAGTGCTGTTACACTAAATATCGCTATTTGATATAACAAGCAAAATTATGATCTTTAATATTACCATAAATGCTCTATTCAAAACCTGTTGTATAAGGTTCATTAAACAACCATAGAACCGTAAGTTGTTATACTATTTTTGCAAGCCTCAGAACCTTTTTTGAAGAACCATCTTTTCTTAGGTTGAACATCAGAGAAAAAGCACAAGGCCAGTCCAGTTAACTTTGCCAGAACAATAACATTTACTGTAATTATAGACCTGCTAAATTTGTCAAAGTACATTCCAACTGCACAGATGTAGGAGTGACTGTTAACAGCCTTGTGTATCCTATAATCTTGCAATGTTAATCAGAGTTAACCTTTTGCAAAGACAATTGAAATCTTCTCCATGTGGTGTAGATTTTGTCTGTGCGTCTCCCTGGGCATCACCAAAAACTAGGACATCCAGCAGCATGCCTCTTTCTGACTAACACATACAGTAGTTTATATATTTCTATACTACTTACCATTTTTGCACCATGTCTGTGTAGGAGTAGGAGTATACAAACATAGCTAAGAATTTCATTGTATAAGGATGCTTTAAGGCCATTTATTCACAGATTCGAGTTTCCTGAGTCAATAACTCCTGAGCTAAACGCTGTTACTACACAAATAACACCTCTTTTCTATCGTAGTAATGTAGCAAGGTAAAACCACGTTTTGCTAGTAACAGCGTTTAGCTCAGGAGTTATTGACTTGGGAATCTCAAACCTGTGAATATGTGGCCAACTTTACTTAGGTCGCCAAGGTTGCTTTCTTCCTTCTCGATAGGTGAGTAATGTTGGTTTTGCTTTGTTTCACAGAACTAATATATGCCGTCCTTTGCATGATTATGCTTGTGTGCCATTTTTGCTTGTTTGTTTATCTGCAATCGTATTGTTCTTCCCTTCAGCTATGATAAAGACACATTCCTTTCCATTAGATGCCTGGGTTGCATATGTATGTTGTGGGTGGAGCTACAATACAGGGGTGGGGCCCATTTGTGTTAGGGGTGTTTGTTTTGGTAATTTCAAATGTCAACATTGGCTTTCAAACAACGGAGACCCTACCTTTAAAGTACCTTTAATGTACTCTGTATACGCATGTCAACAAAACTTGAAAGGTAAAGGTTTATTCTAAGGTATTTTATTATTATAAGGTAAGTTATTATAAGATATATTTAATGCAGAGGTTCTAGTTTATATGTTTTAGAAATATCAACTAGTGATTTTCTTGCTCTTAGTGTAAGTCTATGTATATCTGTGTATTAATATATAAATAAATTTGAGGAGCCATAATTTCAGAGTGTCCATGACATGAGGTCTATATTTGGTTTTAAATATGCTGGATTTCTACATGTCTCTAGAACTACACTATAACTAAATAAAACATATTCTGAAAGAAATGGTCATCCAGAAGTGGGTGTAAGCTTAGTGTAAGAGGCTGACTGCCAAACTCAACGTAACTGTTCCCTGACATGTTAGAAGTTGGTGACAGCAGGAGTTTTTCACCACCAACAGCCAAGTGAGATTCTGTGAAGTATGACTCAAGCACCAGAGGGAGAAGCTGCTCAGCACAAGCCCAGGGGTTGACAGGAAACCTTGAAAATAACACCAAAAATACGGGAAGGATGTTAGAAATAAAGGAGAGGATGAAAAGTGTCCCTTAACTTTTTTACACTCCTTCAATGTATGCTCGACTGATCTGTTTTAGAGAACATAAATACTCAAGGAAAAATAAAAGAGCTTGACAGGATTGGCTGATTATAATGGCACAGGTGGCCATACTGTGTCCATTTTCCTAAGATGCATAGTCAGAGTGCCATGGGCTTAATTCCAGACACTATAATATGACACAAGCTGTTTCAGATCACCAGATACATTTTGCAAAGCAGATTTTGTTACCATGGCACATGTTCTTAAATACCCTGGAATATATAAGGAGAATAATAAATACATCAATGATTAAAAATCGGATGGATGGATGGATGGATTGAAAACCTTCTCGTAAACAATGATGAACCAGATTCCACATGTTTACAGTGTTATACCTTTGAAGCAACTAATCATGAATAATCATTTGTTTAACATAATGTATAAAAAAATTAAAGCTAATAATTTACTATAAGCTGAATTATCCGTGTTTATAAAAATGTTATAAACTTTGCTTTCAAGCTGTTAAAATTAAGATAGGAAGTGTTTGTCAAATATTTAGGTCATTTTAAGACATACAGTAGTCCTCATAGGTCTATTTAGAGTTAAACTTTTGTAATTTAGGACCTGATACATTTCTTTGCTGTGGTGAAGCTAAATAAAACTGGAAGAGCCAATTATAAAACAGAGTTGAACTTTATACACTTACTTTTTTTGTTGGCTGAAAAGGTTTGCGTTACTTGCTTTCATTCTTAGAGTCATGAGCTGCCGTCTTCAATTATATTAGCCATGTATCTGCTCAAATATAAACTACAATAGCATTTTATTATATAGATATATTTAACATACTTCATTCATCATCATTCATGTGCATTCATTTTAGCAGTTCTGTTTTAGCAGCTGTATACTGCACAGATTTGTGAAGAAATGGCTGAGTGTATGGACACCATCCAGGTCCTCGAGTTGTGGCCTCCAGGGTACTGAGTAATCCTGAGCACCTGATTCTAAACAAGGTATACTTTGTGAGATGGGCTAGACTCTAGCTGTTTCTCAGCATGGTGCAGCCTCACTAACTGCTGCCTTCTGGGGAAATTTACCTTGTGGTATCCTTTAAATGGAATGGGAGAAATGTCATTACAATGTCATTAACAATGAAGAACACCACCCACTGTTATCCACTCAATCCCTCCTATGACTCCCAGCATGCCTACCACAAACAAACAGAAATCAGAATATGACTCAGTTAACCCTTCTTTATGTTTACCCTCTTAAAAATGGTTCTACATGGGTTCTTTAGAAGGCATGGAATACTCTTCTTTCTAAATGGGTTTTTACAAGGAACCCTATAAAAAAAACCTCTCTGTTGTAGGCTACTTCATAGAATCATTAACTTTTTCCCCAGGGTGACAAACCATAGTGTTCTTAATGACTGAACTTTTTCTTTCTCTGTCTTTTTTATTTGTACACTTGTATTCTCATTTCTGTTGACTTGCAGAGAAAGATAACCTAAAAGGTCAATTTTGGGTTTACCTAAAGATCAAGTGTTTTGAAAAAATCAATATCAAGCGTGTCTGGATAAAGAAGGTTATGATGTGCAAGTCTAATGAAAAACACATTCGATATGTATATATAAATATTGTATATAGGTATATAAAAAATAAAGCCACCAATATCTGGTCTAATCTTAATAACATGTCCAACATGTCCCTTCTTTATGTATTTGCAAAAACATAAATAACCCATTTAATCAGATTTTGACAAACTGCAGACACTTCTTTTGGAACACAAAAAGATACAGATGTGTTAATACTTTATAGCAACTATTAAACAGTTCTTCTAAGAATCCCTCTGACAGCACACTAATGTGCTTTCTTTTAAGGTGAGGCTTTTATATAGATGGAGAGAAAAGGATAAATTCATGCAGTGAAAAGATAGTAAACATGTACAGAAGAAGAGTAAAGCATTGACATAGAGAAATTGAACGACATAATTAATAATAAATGTTCAGGCATTATTGATGTCAAACAACTGCCATGTGTCCTGATTACTGGCATTAATGATAAAGTTCATGATGTCTGACACAATGTTTGAGTTCATGAGACTTTATACGACATGGTATTTACGCATGCTAGCACTTGTTTTGTGTTTAATGAAAGACATACTTCATAATAACGTGTTACATGACATTTAAAATCTCATAGTAGAGCAATAACGCATGATGATGTGTTATTGCTCTGTCTCTGAAATTCTGTAAATACTGACTAATGCATCACAGATAGACGGATAGATAGATCCATAAACCAAAAAACAGAGAGCACAAAAGGCTACTCATTAGAACTAAAACTGAAAATGTTTGTTTTTTCATAAAAGAATGAACAAATCTGTAATTTTGATCATTGTTGGATGTCAATAAGGTACCTTTAATCTCACTCTCTTTTTATTAAAACAAGTGTCTTTGGTTCATGTGGCTCTCCAGTTTCCTTCCACAATCAAGCAGGTAAATGAAATGGTGAATATATTATTATTATTATTATTATTATTATTATTATTATTATTATTATTATTATTATTATTATTATTATTATTATTATTGATTAGACACATGAAAACAAAGCATGATAGTAGACTGTTATTCTTCTCTTATTACCATAGTAACATTTCATTAGAGCTATGTACTATCAAGAGTATTGATTTACAACCTTACCATAAGCCTAACCCTTACATTAGAGGTGTTTAATTAAAAAAGAAATCAGACCTCTAATGGGCAGTCATTTTCAGTGACAATGCAGTGTAGTATTTTGTCAATCAATGTGCAGTCACAAGTTTACATAGTATATACCCCAGCATTTCAAAAAACATATGCTAATTAGTGTATAAGAATTATTATATGCCAAGCTGTTATAGCATCAAACAGTGTTTCACCTTCATGACACTCATATCGCTAGATGTATTCTGTCAGGCTGATATTTCATGTAACAGTATTGAATACACTGTAAAATCATCCATAAATTCATGGCATGTTTTTGACTTGGCTATGTCAGCATCATGATGCAAATCCAAGTGAAAACACACACACACACACACACACACACACACACACACACACACACACACACACACACACACACACACACACACACACACACACACACGCACACGCACACACACACACACACATTGTTTATTGTTTATCGTAAAAGTATGTTGGAATTGTATTTCTATTTGAAGCATTGTTTTTTTTCTGAGCAATGCATGCGTACATAAAAATCCAGGTACTGAACATCCCTAGGTACTGAAAAATAATGCATTTTTCATCATTAAGCATATATATATTTTTCCCACAACACCCACCACTGCGTACCACTGTTCCTCAAACCTGACTGCAATGGTGTAGTTTCTACTCCACTTTGTTGCTTTCTTTTCTCTCTGCTTGTCTGTCAACTAGCAACTGATGCCATAATTCTCAGTGCAGTGAAATAATCTACTCCATAAATTGATTGATTCTGTAAATAACATTGTTGCTTTTTGAATGTCGGCTTAATTAGAGTGCATCCATGGACCGCAGGCTAAGCTAAGCTAAGCTGCAAAGCCAAGTACTAAGTAACCCAAATATCTGAGCTAGGTTACACTGTAGATCAATGTGTAACTGAGAACAATCAGAACAGAGTTGTCTGAAGTGCTGATCTAAAAGGTTTTTTTTTTTAGTTCGAGAGGCCTTGACAGTTTTAAGTGCTCTTCTTAATGGATATTGTATTATACATGTATTTTTGCAAAGTGTGAGAATAGGAATTGAAGTGAACATCAGTAGCCAATAAAAGTACTTAGAAGTGTAAATTTGTGAGGTTGTGCTACATTATAACAACCCTCTGTGTTATAGACATGGTCTCTCTGAAAAATCATTACCTAGTAAATGCTGTATTTACGATCACCCAAGAGCCCACTGGTGAATAGATTTATGAAATTATGCGATATTTGGGTGGGTGTCCACATACTTTCAGCCTTGGAACAGCACACTGAATGAGCATTACAGCATAAGCATCATAGGACAGGAGCAGACAATGCATTAAATGCATTGTCTGCTGCGTACATTTAATGCAGCAAACAATTTTTGTATCAATCTGCAGTTCCACTGTTCAGTCAGTAGCATTGTGCACAGCCTGACATAAACCTAAGCACAAACCTGAACAGATGCGGCAACACATAAATGACAACAACAAATCACAACAACAGCGAGAAGTAAAGACATTTAGATGCTGAAACATAAAAAAATAATAGTGCTGATCAGAGTGAAACAAGAAACACGTGTGGGTAATTGACATCATGTACTGGGGCTGACAGGAAGAGACTGGAACCCACTTTGGCACTATCATGACTGTGTGTGTGTGTGTGTGTGTGTGTGTGTGTGTGTGTGTGTGTGTGTGTGTGTGTGTGTGTGTGTGTGTGTGTGTGTGTGTGTGAAATATTTTACAGTTTTTGCCATGCATCATAGGTGAAGGCCTTTTGCAGAGAAAATCTGAAAGAGAGCAACTGAATTGTACTGAAAATCTCTGCTAGAGGGAAACTGAGGCTATTCTAAAAGCCATTATTGGATTTTCTGATAGAAGCTGGATTTTGCTTTATTGTCTCATCAGCGTGAGAATGTGGCCCAGCAAGAGAAACATTACAACAGTCTGAGATGGAGACATGATGTAGTGTTGGAAAAAGAGGCACTAAACACAATAAGGAATAATGGACAACAGAGGAAATAGAAAAACGTAGAAACATCTGACAGATTGTAAACAAGGACTGAAATGGTTGATAGAAGATAAGGAGGAACATATGGCAGAGAAGCAAAGAAGGAATGATAGTGGGAGATTAATGAAAAACCTGTACAAGATCTATAAAATCTCTACATTGTGCTTACATTTTGTTTTCTCTTCATAAATGATTCATTGCAGTCACTGGAGGTGAATTGTTGGCATAAAATTGTAATTCTATGCTGTGTAGTACAATTTATACAAACAATTATATATTTATGGTAAGTCACTCAGATTGTCAAATAAATATGCAAGAAGGCAGTCATTAAAATAGATGGTGTCAGTGACAGTGATTCAAAATTGAAGCACAACACAGAAATGGATACATTTGAAAGTTCACAACTTCACATTTGAAGTTGTGCCATTAGAGAAAGAAATCTAGTTTCCTTAATTGCAAACTTGCAACTTGTGTTGTGATTTACGTAAAAAAATAAATTACAATTAGTTTGAATTCAGACCAGTGGCATCTTTCAGTTAACAAAATAGGTGAATCGCTGGTCACAGTGTCTAAGAACGATTCAGTTTACCAGACAAATGAGCATTAATTCTCGTCATATGTTGCTTACTAATGTTAACAATTGTGTCAAGAATGACATCATCAAGTAAACGTAACACTTGGTCCAATTTTTTTGCATACAGTCCACATGTAAATAAAATCAAACCATTTGCCATTAGGTTTTGGTAATCAGTTTGGTAAATAGTTTCTGACTGACTGATTCTGATCGGGATTTTCTGTGGGTGTCAGTAGAAAGTTCTGCCTATCACCCAGAGAATTATGAGCAGCTTTAGAATAAAATAGCTAAGATGAGTAGCTGTTCAATTTTTGTGGATAAAAATGGATATGAAAGAGAATAGAACTATATCTTATTTTTTTTATTCCCATCGTGTATATTAAACACAAAAAACAACAACAATTGGTTCCACAGCAGTGGGTATTTGCATTACATGCAGGTACAGGAGGTAATGCTACAAACCCCCACTGACACTGAGTTTAAACATCTACATTCAAAAAGACAAATTTTATTTTCTTCATCATATTGCCTATAATATCTATATTCTTTGAAAGAGACATGCATAACTGAATAAAAGGATGTGTGGAAAAGATTTTAACTTAAAAAGTCTGTGTAAAGTACTTGCTTATGACTTGATGATGATTTTTCCTCTGTGTCTATTAGGACCCGAATTTGCCAGACACAGTAAATTACCAAGATTTGCTGTCCAACCCTGATCTAATATATAATCTTGTACTGACTAAATAAAGTACCACAGAAAATTGTATTGAATGGCAGTCAAGACTGGCTACAAGATACAAAATAGTATGTAATGTAATACAGCTTTACTCCTGCTGGATCTTTCTCCATTGTTTTGCATGTCAAAAATCCTAACCAGCTGGTTTAGTGACTTATGATGTAATGCCAGATGTAATGCTGTCACCATTATCACTCTTACTCACAATATGCACATTCTGAAAATCCGTTAGACACAATACAGTATGGCTTTAAGGTGTGCAGTTTTAGTACTTTAATAATTGTTTTTTTTTTTAATTTGTCTGGTTCCTTTCAGTTTTTCATCATTTCATCTCAGGTAGCTCTCCTCACCACTGGCTTGTTCATTAGAGATCTATATCTACATCCAGAATTCTGCACAGCTGCTTTGTGGCAATATTTATTGTTAAAAGTTACATATAAATAAATCTGAATTGATATGTGAACGACAAAATCCTGCACAATGGGGATAATAATGAACAAATAAAAAACACACAAATCTAACAGAGCAAGACAGATGTTGTTGTATTACTTACTTTCAGCCATTTTGGATAAAACATGATATATCATTTATACTGTGCTTAAAACCCGTACTACCCCTAATGGGCTGAGTCATCAGTCTTTAACACTGCTTCAAGAGAGCATCACCCTTCTTTCTCCTTTTCCCTTTATAGAACTTTTGCTGACAACATGGAAATAAGTTGGACACAAAACAAGGAACAGTTTATTCAGAGTGAATGTCCTTTTTTAAAATCTTTTTGTGGGACATGACACCAATTCACAATTCTTAGATTTTTATCTGACCAACAACCAGAAATGATCCATTCTTTTGGAATATGAAAGACCTTTGTTGCTGCCTTAGGGTCTTTAATTGCAGAATGGCTGACTTTGCATTTAGACAATAATGCTAAAATCACCAGGGTGGAATAAGCATCCACAATGCTGAATTAACAAGTCAAGCTGGTCACTAGAGAATGGAGTTAATTTAGCACTGAGTATTTGTTCTTTGGTATGGCTCTAAAGACAGTTGTTTTGGAAGCTTGTAAATATTTCTTGATTAATTGAGTGTACAGAGCTTTGCAGAAATTGGAGATCAGATAATCTCCCAACATTATTTGAGTCATTGGTGTGGTGAAAACATTAAGTAAACTGATCTATTAACTGTCCTGAAGTAGCCTCTGAGACATGTCCCTGTATTCCCATATATATTATTGTAGCAGAAATACTCAGCTCCAGACATTAGCTTCCATTCACAGCTGAGTGTACACTTTTGCCATCTAACTTTAATTAAAGTATAATAAGCTCTTTAGCAAACTACTACGAATAAAGTGAAGAACACAACTAGTGGTTTCTTGAAATAAACAATGCATTACTGCTTTTAGTAATTAGTATACTTCTATAAGACAATAACAAATAAGTTTTGGCCTACATGCACATAGGAAGCATATATATATATATATATATATATATATATATATATATATATATATATATATATATATATATATATATATGGATGTGGAGACCATCCTTTTGCTCATTTTCTATGGGACATTTGGTACTCAATAGTTCAATTTTGTTATTGTGTTATACACAACCCGACAACACACACACACACACACACACACACACACACACACACACACACACACACACACACACACACACACACACACACAAACACAAACACAAACACACACACACACAGACACACACACACAGACACACACACACACACACACACACACACACACACACACACACACACACACACACACACACACACACACACACACACACACACACACACCATGATGAAAGCAGACATATCATATAAATCACTGGCATTTACCCATTTATAAAAAGAAATGAAATTTATAAACATCAGTCGCCTGTCCATAGGCAACACTGTCAAAATAATATTCAGCCACAGTCTTCCAATGAGTTTAGACATTTACCACCATCACCAATTTCATTAGAACTATGTTTACACACTGAGAAGCATCATGTTGCCAGAGGCATACAAGAATATTAAGGTGTTGAAGCTATTGAAGTTTTCTTTATTTTAATCATTATTTATTCATGAGTTATTTATCACTCATTAAAAACAATTCACAGATCTCTTGATTAATGTGTATTTTTAATAATACTGTACATTATATACATGTTACTGCAGACTCTGAAATAGGTGAATTACAAAGTGAGACTAAAAGGAGGTACAGTATGCAGTCATTACATACTTGAAATATACTTCAGGGATATGTGAACATAAAATATTATCTAAAGTTGCAAGTAAGTGTCCATCTCCTCAGAGTTTAATATCTCAGTCATCTATAATTAATTAGCTCAAATAATGATAATACTGATCAGTTCAGAGAAGCATATTTCCTTGACATGACTTTACATGCAAGAAAGACGAGAGCAGAACACTGATGAAAAACAAATACATTTTTAGAAACCTTGCATTACTTTTCTAATTCCCATTCATGGTGTTTTGATTGCAAATTGTCATTTTTAATGAAAGCTGCAGGTTAAAAAAACTCTCTACAGGGACAAAACTGACATTGCTTCTAATCTACTAATGAAGTAGACAAAGGAAAACTAATTTGATTCTAATGAGTATTATGCTGTCAGAAGTGCTTTCATTTGGACATGAAACAGTCATCGTAATTACATGAGATTCTTGATTTAGAGGGAGTTAGTCTTCTTTTTGGAAAGGATAAAGATATCCTAAATTGGTTTAAATCATTATGTCATGAGATTAAATGCTGATATTTATAAAGAACCATGAAGCAGGATTTTGATATTTTATATATTATAATTATCTATGTTTATTTTTTTTAGCAGTTCATTAGCAAATGATCAGTAAGGAGATTTTATGAAGTCTCTTATTTAAGAAAATCCGTGTCTAAATTTATGTCTGAATGTGAGTCTTATTTATTTTATATAGATATGGTATGGTATAATGACTCAACCAATTATATAAGAATTCATACACTCTGAAAAACCTATGTTGCAGTGGAAAAGTATAGCATGATCTTCAAGCAGTTTGTGAGAAAAACAAGAAAAAAAGTATTTTATATCTGAGTTTAAAATCTGAGTGCTTCATCTTGCTTGAAAGTCTTTTCCTAATGTAGTGTTAGATAAATTTATTAACTCTTCCAAATAAGTGCTATAACAATGACTGCTGCCAAGTGTCAGGAGCTTTCTGTGGCATGCCTCTCAATGCAGCTGCATGGTTTTCATGATAGGGCTGAGAAAGAACTCGCTCAGAGTATCATCTTGTTCTATGGGCTAATGAGTTATAAAATCCAATACAAGCAAATATCCACAGCCAGTCAAATCATACAAACTGCATAATCATTAAACTGAGGCTCCTTTGGACAGCAGCTTGTGAACCATACAACCATTTTACATATTTACCAGCTATTATACATTATGTGCCCATAAAAAAAAATTATAATATGTAATAACTTTAATTTGCTTATGACACCGAATTTAAATTGTTTACTTAAAAAGAGGAAGCTTACCATATGCATGGCTTACGCATTCTACATTAACACATCTTTGCTTTCTCTTACACTATTATAATTGTAATGCAAGTACAATGATTTTCAAATGATGATTTTTTTTGTTGAAACTAAAAGACTAAGGCATTACAGTTCATTTTGTGACCTCCTTCTTTTGTCCAGCTCTGATGGCATTGCGAATAAGTTTGTACCCTCTGCATCTTGTGATGTTGCATAGACAGATAGCTAGATAGTTAAATACGTATATAATACACATACTAAACTATTGAGATTTATTTTGTAATTTTCTCTCTGACAAAGCAAAATCTTTCTTCAAAATTGCGCTCCAACTGTAAAAATTCAAGATGATTTGTTTTCTAGATTAACAATTATAACACTGTTAAAGTTCCAATCAGATTCCTCATTCCTGACTTTGCTAAACTTGTCCTTTTGGATTGTCTGCATTCTGCTTCCACATAAAAGACCTCTCTCAGGCCTGAAGTGATGCAGGCTGATGTAAGCTGCTGATAAGAGACTACCTGAAAAAGATGGCCTAGAAAGCTTGTACATAGATGGCGTATAAGAGTAGAAGCGTGTGTGAGTAAAAAAAAATCCATCTAAGATGTAGCACTAACATAAAATTCTTACATCTGTGTGCAGCTTTTAATACAATATGTAAAAATGAGTTGGATGTGAAAGTAAGATTGAAAGTAGTTTGTTGAATCAACTTAGAGTATGCTATTGCTGTGTATGATAAGATATCTCTGAAGATCCCTGCAAGTTACAGTATGTCATCATTTCATGCCAGTGCTCATCACAATTTTATATTCCTGATTCAATACAGTCGTGAAATTAATTCCAGACATTTTAAATTAAAGCAGATATAAATCACAAACTGTGCTGACAAAACCATGTGCTATTTGTTTAATTGCCTGGTATAATGCAGTAACAATGACTCCACCTGAATTAAGGACTTTAAAAAAAGAGTGCATGATATTTTGAGAATTCCTCATGGTATAGCATGAGAAACTGGGGCACAAGCCGCATTTGCACAGTTGCCAAATGTAGCTGTCATAATAATGTCCTCTGCAGTTTGCCCAGTATTTAGGCCATGACACCTACAACTGTTTGCAAAACCACATGCTGACAACTACAGAGTCTAGATAATGCAATTAGCAATGCTATACATTACAGTATACGAGCTATGCTGTGACAAAATTATGTTTAAAAAAACATTTATAAATTAAATTCTACATTATTCTTTCAACCAGTTTCATAAGGTAACCTCTTCAAATGTGCGAAAACCTTGCTGGCTACTTTTTCTTTACTCTCAGTCCAGTTTTAAAAAGGTGTGTCCAAACTTTTTGTCTGGTTGCATGTGTAAGCAATTATTATCATTAGTATACACATTTTTCAAAGTTGGCAAGGAAGATAGGAATGCTGATCTTTATCCTTGTAGTGAAAACAGGGATATCGATATAGATGCTTTATGATGCTTTGAGAGAGTTTCTAATGTTATAAGCACTATATAAATAAGCTTGTACTGAATTGAATTTACAGATAAGCAGTCCTTTTTACACCCTATATACACAACATCATGTTTCTATATGACTGGTATGCCCAGCTTCCCAAATTCATCTTAAAACAGTTTGAGCCCATTTACTATGTTTCTTTTTACTATGCTAATGATTTAAAGCCTCAAACTTCATCATTCATGGAACCATGTGAATCTTACTGGGAGCAATTTCAGTTGTCAAATGTGCTTTAAAAAGACAGTGACATAGACATATTTAAATTCATGTTAAACACAGGTTAGTTGCAATTACACATTAAATTTTATATAGATAATCTACATCAAAATATAATCCTGAAATGCCAGACATACTGTATGTAACATCCAAGGGTAAACGTGTCCGTCGTTAATCCTTCTGCCATATAATCGTTATCTTTATCTAATCCTCAATAATGCTGAGGACCAAACAGACATTTGAAAGCTTTAAAAGATATAATAGATCAAAAAAAAAAATCTATTACATATTATATATCTACTTAGTTTTCTTTCTCTAACTTAGCATACATATTCATACAGTGATCCAATGATTATAAAATTAGTATTATAAAATACTGACGAAGAGCCCGTCTTCTTTCACTGGTCCCAAGAACAGGGACAGCTCTATTGAATTTATGATGATCAAAGTTTGATTATGTTATATTGAGTTCTGTGCATTAATATCATCAAAATGTTATCAAAATAAATCTCAAATATTTCTATGACCTTATAGTATCTTATAATATATCAATTTTAAGATTAAAATGACATCAGAACGACCAATTAAAACCCTAAGAACCATAGTAACATGTTTTAGCTTTAATAATAAAAAAACAGAATATGCACAACAGTAAATGAGTGCATTGGCTGGAGGCATACAATTTATAAGAAAGGAATAAAAGCATTTCACTCTAATGCAGTGTGAAACGGTAACATCATTATTAACACCATTATGCTATGATAGCTCAGCTCTCATGAGCTCCTGCTAATTTAGCCCCTGCTGATGAATTACCAAAAAAAAAAACCCTTGCGCTTGCTGGAGTTTAGATATAAAGAATGTGCCAACAAGATGTCACACTGGTGACAGGAACGGAAGTTCAAAAACATCCAAAAATACCATTGAGGTGGCAATGAACAAGTAAAAGCCTAAAAATTTTAATTCTGAAATGAAATAGAGATTTGCCTAAAATTCAGTATATCCGTAGTATATGCAATTATATATTTATGTATCTCAAATATTTAGTATATAATTGTAATTTAATAATTAAAAACCCCTTAAATAGGGGTTTTTAGAAAAGTTAAATCAAGGTCCGTGACGTCACCCGGTAAGGCGCAACCGGGGCCCCGCCCTGGAGCCAGGCCTGGGGTTGGGGCTCGCATGCGAGCACCTGGTGGCCGGGTCTTGCCCCCCGGGGCCCGGCCGGGCTCAGCCCGAAAGAGCGACGTGGGGCCGATCTCCTGTGGGCCCACCACCTGCAGGAGAAACCGTAAGGGGCCGGTGCAATGTGGATTGGGTGGCAGTCGAAGGCGGGGGCCTCGGCGACCCAATCCCCAGACACGGAATCTGGCACTAGGGACATGGAATGTCACCTCACTGGGGGGGAAGGAGCCTGAGCTGGTACGGGAGGTTGAGAGATACCGACTAGACATAGGCTTACCTCCACACACAGCTTGGGCTCTGGAATCCAACTCCTTGAGAGAGGCTGGACTCTCTACTACTCTGGAGTTGCCCATGATGAGAGGCGGCGGGCTGGTGTGGGCTTGCTCATAGCCTCCCAGCTCAGCAACCATGTGTTGGAGTTCACCCGGTGAACGAGAGGGTCGTTTCCCTGCTCCTTCGGGTCGGGGATAGGTCTCTCATGGTTATTTGTGCTTACGGGCCAAATGGCAGTGTAGAGTACCCGACCTTCTTGGCGTGTCTGGAAGGGGTGCTGGAAAGTGTTCCGACCGGGGACTCCGTCGTTCTACTGGGGGACTTCAACGCTCACGTGGGCAGTGACAGTGACACCTGGAGGGTCGTGATTGGGATGAATGGCCCCCCCGACCTGAATCCGAGTGGTGTTCTGTTATTGGACTTCTGTGCTAGTCACAGTTTGTCCATAATGAACACCATGTTCAAGCATAAGGGTGTCCATCAGTACACATGGCACCAGGACACCCTAGGTCAGAAGTCAATGATCGACTTTGTGGTTGTTTCATCTGACCTCCGGCCGTATGTCTTGGACACTCGGGTAAAGAGAGGGGCGGAGCTGTTAACTGATCACCACCTGGTGGTGAGTTGGATCCGATGGCGGGGGAGGAAGTTGGACAGACTTGGCAGACCCAAACATACTGTGAGGGTCTGCTGGGAACTTTTGACAGAGTCAGAGAGGTCAGAGAGATCTTCAACTCCCACCTCCGGCAGAGCATCAACCGGATCCCGAGGGAGGTTGGAGACATTGAGTCCGAGTGGACCATGTTCTCCACTTCCATTGTCGATGCGGCCTCTTGGAGCTGTGGCCGTAAGGTCTCCGGTGCCTGTCGTGGTGGCAATCCCCGAACCTGGTGGTGGACCCCGGAAGTAAGGGATGCTGTCAAGCTGAAGAAGGAGTCCTATCGAGCCTGGTTGGCTCGAGGGACTCCGGAGGCTGCTGATAGGTACCGAAGGGCCAAGCGAGCTGCAGCCCGAGTGGTTGCGGAGTCAAAAACTCAGGTCTGGGAGGAGTTCGGTTAGGCCATGGAGAAGGACTATCGGTTGGCCTTGAAGAAATTCTGGCAAACCGTCCGTGCCTCAGGAGGGGGAAGCAGTGCCTTGCCCACATTGTTTACAGTGGGAGTGGGAATCTGCTGACTTCGACTGGGGTCATCCTCGGATGGTGGAAGGAATACTTCCACTGAGGAAGCAGAGGGCCGGGGCTCAGTTGTGGACTCGTCGATTCCCCAAGCTGAGGTCACTGAGGTAGTTGAGAAGCTCCTCAGTGGCAAGGCACCGGGGGTGGATGAGATCCGCCCTGAGTACCTCAAGTCTCTGGATGTTGTGGGACTGCCTTGGTTGACACGCCTCTGCAACATCGCGTGGAGGTTGGGGACAGTGCCTCTGGACTGGCAGATTGGGGTGGTGGTCCCTCTTTTTAAGAAGGGGGACCGGAGGGTGTGTTCCAACTATAGGGTGATCACACTCCTCAGCCTCCCCGGAAAAGTCTATGCCAGGGTACTGGAGAGGAGAATTCGGCCGATAGTTGAACCTCAGATTCAGGAGGAACAATGCGGGTTTCGTCCCGGTCGTGGAACACTGGACCATCTCTATAACCTCGCCAGGTTGCTGGAGGGTTCATGGGAGTTTGCCCAACCAGTTCACATGTGCTTTGTGGATCTGGAGAAGGCTTTCGTCTGTGTCCCTTGTGGTGACCTGTGGGGGGTGCTCTGGGAGTATGGGGTCTGGGGCCCTATGTTAAGGGCTGTCCGGTCCCTATATGACCGGAGCAGGAGTTTGGTTCGCATTGCCAGCAGTAAGTCAGACTTGTTCCCGGTGCATGTTGGACTCCAGCAGGGCTGCCCTTTGTCATCGGTCCTCTTCATTACTTATATGGACAGAATTTCTAGGCGCAGTATGGGGCCGGAGGGAGTCTGGTTTGGGGACCACAGGATTTCGTCTCTGCTTTTTGCAGATGATGTTGTCCTGCTGGCTTCCTCAAATCAGGACCTTCAGCGTGCACTGGGACGGTTTGCAGCTGAGTGTGAAGCGGCGGGATTGAGAATCAGCACCTCCAAGTCCGAGGCCATGGTTCTCAGTTGGAAAAGGGTGGCTTGCCCCCTTCAGGTTGGTGGAGAGCTCCTGCCTCAAGTGGAGGAGTTTAAGTATCTTGGGGTCTTATTCACGAGTGAGGGAAGGATGGAGCGGGAGATCGACAGGCAGATTGGTGTATCTTCTGCAGTAATGCGGTCGATATACCGATCTGTTGTGGTGAAGAAAGGGCTGAGCCACAAGGCGAAGCTCTCTATTTACCAGTCAATCTACGTTCCTACCCTCGCCTATGGTCATGAGCTTTGGGTCATGACCGAAAGGACGAGATCCCGGAATCAGGCGGCCGAAATGAGTTTCCTCCGCAGGGTGGCTGGGCGCTCCCTTAGAGATAGGGTGAGGAGCTCGGTCACTCGGGAGGAGCTCAGAGTAGAGCCGCTGCTCCTCCACATCGAGAGGAGTCAGCTGAGGTGGCTCGGGCATCTGTTTCAGATGCCTCCTGGACGCCTCCCTGGGAAGGTGTTCCGATCATGTCCAACCGGGAGGAGGCCCCAGGGAAGACCTATGACACGCTGGAGGGACTATGTCTCTCGGCTGGCCTGGGAACGCCTCAGTATTCCCCCGGAAGAGCTGGAGGAAGTGTCTGGGGAGAGGGAAGTCTGGGCATCCCTGCTTAGACTGCTGCCCCTGCGACCCGGCCCCGGATAAGCGGTAGAAGATGGATGGATGGATGGATGTAATTTAATATTTTCGATTGTCAGTCAGAAATCAGCACCAATCTACAGTCACAAACTGTCTATCTTTTTGTGGCACATTGAGACTAGCAAACTGGATCAGTTAGTGGTTGGACTATTTATCTGGACACAGACAAGTGGTAAAAAAGAGCTGTAATTTTTAAGAATGGACAGTCGTTGTTGAGTGTAATATTGCAACATACACTGGCTACTTTTTTTAAAACACATGTTGGCCTGCTCATTCTTGCAATTATTTATGATTTTGCATGTCATCCTTGCCCAGGAGCCATGCTAATCCTTTCTATATCATTCCGATTTTAATATATTTACTGCTATAGTTAGCACAAGCAAATAATTCATTCAGACATTCATATATGGCTTACAGTTGTGGTGAGAAGAGTGATTATTGAGGTAGCTCAAATGAGTTTGGCCATTCTCCTCTTCACTCAGTAGCAAGGTATTCCTGCTTACAGATCTTCACACAAAAGTCTGTGTAAACTCCATGAGAATCTCAGGAGATAAGCAGTTTCTAAAATACACAAACCAGCCCCTCTGGCACAAATAACCATGCCAAGGTAAAATGTCAGTGAGACCCAAAACTTTATCTGAATTTGATTGATTTCACAGTGCTAGTCAGATGAAATAAATAAAACCACAGGAAATATATTTCCCACTGTGTCACCTGTATGTATCCACTAAACAACTGCATGTTCCAGAGCATTACTTATCATGTTTTGTTAAAACACTCTACAAATATTAATTTCTGGCTAATTAAGTACATAATCAATTAATTAAATTGACTTGACCTTATTGCAATACTTTACAGGACATCACCAGCCTCCATTACAAAAAGCAACCAACAGTTTATGCTTCTTATTGCATTATTTTCTCATTTATTAGAGATAATCTTTCAAACTAAACTCACTCAGAATCAACTGCCATTCATTCTTAAAAGGACAAATCATGCAGAGTTTATATCTGCTAGAAAGCACTGTAGTATGGATTACCTCTCCACTAATCTTTGTACAAATGCCAGCACTTCAGAGCATATTAATTTGTTCTGAATGACATATTATAAAAACCAAAGTGCTGCCTATTTTCCTTTTATTGTGCCAGGGATCTACTCTCTACAGGTTTAGTACAAAAAAATTCAATGGTGAAAATCCAGCATTTTTAACATATGCTAGGCAGACTTGGTTTTATTAGAGTAATGCTCTGATACTGTTCCCATGCAGATGATTTTAACATGACCCGCACTTTAATATTCACACAGAATATCAGCTAGCACTTTGCATAGGGTTAGTGTTAATACACCTATGCAAGGCTGCTGTTAACGTCTATAAATTTTTTCTAATAGAAATAAGCTAGCTATTGTCAAATCATTTCAGCTTAATAATTGTCTTGAGGGAAGTGGCAATATATTTGTACCATGACATATTCCATATGTTATAATCCCATGAGGGGCACAGTGGCTTAGTGGTTAGCACGTTCGCCTCACACCTCCAGGGTTGGGGGGTTTGATTCCCGCCACCGCCTTGTGTGTGTGAAGTTTGCATGTTCTCCCCGTGCCTCGGGGGTTTCCTCCGGGTACTCCGGTTTCCTCCCCCGGTCCAAAGACATGCATGGTAGGTTGATTGGCATCTCTGGACAATTGTCCGTAGTGTGTGAATGAGAGTGTGTGTGCCCTGCGATGGGTTGGCACTCTGTCCAGGGTGTATTCTGCCTCAATGCCCGATGACACCTGAGATACTGTAGGCACAGGCTCCCCGTGACCCGAGAAGTTCGGATAAGCGGTAGAAAATGAATGAATGAATGAATAATCCCATGACAGCTGACTATCAGAATAAAAAATGTTTTACCTGACGCAAGTGTTATATCAAATTTAAAAGGTTCAGTCTGTATCAGTTATAATGAAATGCTTATGTGAGTATTATTTTGTGTAAAGTTAAAATGCTCGAAGCAGAGAGTGAATAGTATACAGTATATAAGTCTTGTGGGTATGTGACATTGTGTAAATTATTTTCAGTTAGCTTTATTGTATGGCTGGAAGTCTGGCATTAGTGGTCAGTCTAGAGATGTATGAGAGATGAGAGAGAGAGAGAGAGACAGAGAGAGAGAGAGAGAGAGAGAGAGAGAGAGAGAGAGAGAGAGAGAGACAGAGAGAGAGAGAGAGAGAGAGAGAGAGAGAGAGAGAGAGAGAGAGAGAGAGAGAGAGAGAGAATTAGACATTGGTTAGACTTATTTCCTCTTCCTGTTTGGTCTAGTTGGTTCTTGCTGCCACTGTCTGAGGAGTAGATCTGCAATATACTGTATACTAGCATCTCACAACATTTTATAAGTTTGCATGCAGCCTATAAAAATCAGAGTATAGTCTTTTTTTTATATAAAAGAGACATTTTTAGCACTAACAGTGTTTAATTCTCAAATACGCAGATATGGATGTGAGCTGCAGCTCTAGAGTTTACCCAAGCTCAGGAAATGGCAGATCAATTAAATCATCTGTTTTCAAGGCTTAAAAAAATACTGTAAGGCTTCAAATGCATCAGGATTACTTGAGTATAATTGACATATGTGGTTCTAAAGAAAAAGGAAAATATATAAATAAAGATGATATGAAAGAGACGCGAGTCTGAACAGAGGCTTGCCGCTTTTACTACTGAAAATAATGAGTATGCTTCAGGGAGAATTGGTAGCTGTAGAGCTTGTTAGCTTGCTTGTTTGTTGCAATGTGCAACTGAGAGGCAGGCATTGAGTGGGGCATTTGTACAGGATGTGAGCCAGACAATCCCCTTGAAGATGGAAACTGTTTTGTCCTGGCTGCTGCTTCACCCTCATTATGAAAGAGACACAACCTATGAGATATAACCTAGCACAGTTGTTGGCCTTATTGATTTTTCATACCCACATAGTCAACACATACATCTTTCTTCAGGTAGAGTATTAGGGATTCACTGTCAGATTGAGAAAACCTTTTACAAAATGACCGTATTCCTAAGGCAGACACATGCATGTATGACTATACATGTCAAGGTGAAATATCTTCAGCTTATTAGAATATTTTAGTTTTAAGTATAAACCAGAATCATATTCTAATTGTTCTATCTGTCCCTACAGTTTCTCTAAATATATAAAACATGAATTAAAATACCATGAATTAATTTACAGCTCCGAGATGCTTATGGGAGCTAAGCACTATGTACTGCCACAGGTAAAATGCAATTAATCCAGGTGTTAAAAAATCCCAGAGAAGTATCTGTTAATGGGTTTAGCCCCACGAGTCGACCCAGAACATTTTTATTTTGACACAGTGTGAAATCACACAGATGCTCCCAAAGTCCGACCTCCAGCAGAATTTCAATAAAAAAATCATAAAAGTCATCAATGTCTTTGCAGCAGACTTGTTTTCCTTAATAGAGGCAGGAATAAAAGCCTAAAGTCACACGTTAAGCAAATTAGCATATAAATTACATGAGATTATCCATGAGATAAAATATTGCAGACTCAAAGCTTTTGTGGTCAAATACATTCCTCTGATATTATGGTTTGAGATCAAAAGATTTTTTTTAAATATTGGATCATGTGATATATTCCTTGTTGCCAAGGTGTGATCTGTTACATCGATTATTTCATTTTATATCAGTGCTTGTAAACTTGTGTGCCACTTAAACAACCTATCCATATGACAAGTTAAGAATCATGCTGGATTTCTGCACAGGTTATCAACTGGCAGCCTGACTAGCACACATACATACAATAATTTTAGTATGTTTTCCATCTTCACAGCTCGGGTCATTTTAGCACTTCAGTACTTTTTCTGCTCACAGCTTTAGTTATTTGTCCTGATTTTTTTCTAGCCTGCAATGATGAAATGGGTCTGCATCCAGCCTTATGGAGATTGCATGCTGACATATAAAGAAGGTGCTGTTTCACAGATGATTGATGACACACAATTCAAACTGACACACATATGCTGTTGGTAATAAAGCTATATATATATATATATATATATATATATATATATATATATATATATATATATATATATATATATAGTGTGTCAACAAAGAGCAGCAGATTATTAACAGCAGCAAAGAGCCGAATTTACAGGGCCAATGGGCATAAGATTAACGCCAGTGATAAAGATAGAACATAAAGAGTTCACTCAAACATGGCTATATATATGGCTGGCAGCACTGGTTATACTATCATTCAGAAATTATTTATAATGTTCCTAACATGCATACATCCAGAAAAGGGTTCAGTGTGCTGTACAGTAGGTAGCCATTCAGTATTCTGTCTGTACTACAAATTGTTTGCTCACCACTTCTTGCTTCATTTATCTGCCATACAGTTTCCAGATGAGCCAATTACACTGCTTGTCAGCAGAGCAGTGAAGAGGTGTGTCCACACACAGATAATCAGATCACCCAAAAAATGGAAAACAAATTACAGTATCTGACAACAGGTTTTTGTATGGAGTGAAATTAAGTAAGGTTAAATGAGTAAATGTAAATGACTGCAAAAATGGGATACAAAAATCAGGAAAGACATTGTGTTGAATGTAAGATATAATTTTCTTTTAAGACACCTTCATTCTTTGATGAAATGCAACCACAATAGGCATGCTATATAACATTTTATTAAATATGAAAGAAAACAAGAACAAACCAATTTTTTGTCACCCAGAAGAATTATAATCACAGAACCCATGTTTGTTAGAGTGAATCTCTTACCTTGGCTATCAAACACTATACTACTTTTGCAAATATTTGTAATACATATTTGTATGTTCTTTGATATTATATCTATATGTCATTTGAAAAAAAGAATATTAAAACAATTCAGCTACAGTAACTTGTCAAATATTACATAAGGGAGAATAAGACTTTTTCATAAACGATAATGAATGAGTAGTTTCCTTGCACATTTGAAGATTATTGCACGTTCACTTTGCTATTTAATTTACATTCTATTATATTCCAGATTATTTTGCTAATCCATTGATAACAAAACATTTATGCATGCTGTCATAAAATGACAGCACTTTTGTAGGGAGCTTTCAATGAAATCTCTATTTATAGAAAGTGCCATGAGATCATGAATATGAATTAAGCAGTATATGTAACATGAACTGAAGTGAGACAGTGTTGCTGAGGCAACCACTACTGTACATGTTCAGGCACACACATATAAATACTTGACCTCAGAGATGTGTTGTGTTTTTACAAGACTGCATATGATTAGAGCCAGGCTTGTTTGTTCTTTCTGAGAGTCACAGATGCTTTCTTTCTTTCTCCCAACAAATTTGCTCTTTTTCACTACATGAAATTTGCCAAAAAATCTTCAACTTTAATATGTAAATGGTATTTTTCTAATACCTAGTCACACCAGCTCTTTTTATTTATTTGTTTATTTGTTTATTTATTATTTATTTGTTTATTTATTTATTGTATAAAAATGTCATGTGCTATACTAACATAGTAAACAGATCAGAAACTATTTTATATTTTAAATTCCTAACAGTATTCCTGATCAGGCTTTATGAGGGAACACCTTATAGGACTTAATCAAAATAAAAATTTCAAATAAAATATAAAAATTATATATTTATCAAATAATAATTTCTGTTAGTATATGTAAGCTGTATATGTATATTTAGTTTATATATAAGACAGAGGATTAAATGTGTTTACACATTTCACTATTTTGTTTACACTATTTCGAGCCAATGTGAGTAGAGTAAATCTGCAGTGGAGGGGCTGACCTTGTCATGACTAAAGATCTATGGCTCCCGCATGCTGCCTCAGTGGAATTTCTATTCTGCAGTGCCATACTTTTGCCTGTAAAGTAGTACATACAAATCCATGGTGGATGTAATATATTAAATGCAGCTATTTTACTGTAAAGCACCAAACGTCACATCACAAACATTTTCTAGCCTGTCAAATCTTCAGTACAAACACAGTAAGAGGAATGCCAATAGCAAAGAAAACAAAGCATAAATACAAGTACAGAAGTGCACAGCAGCATTATCTATAATTACCTGGCTAGTCAAATGGTTAGCTTATTAGCAATAACAAACTGGCTAGGTGTCAACAGCTAGACCAATTAATGTATGCTCAGAAACCTTTTATTGCAATACTCTGCAATCTTTCACCATATAGTGAAAGATTGCATAGTATTGCTTTATCATTAGCAAGTGTTGCACTCGGGTCACATGAAGGTTAGTATTGCTAGTAAAGTTCTACGAGAATATCTCCATAAGAATATCTGTACTCTTCTGAGCTATACAAAAAATCAGCTGAAAAATGCACAGTACACAGACTGAACATTCCCCTTGCAATTATTAACCACTCAAGGCATACTGTACATTTGACATCACAGCAAAAAACTAAACTTTATTTTTAGTATTTAGTATTTAGTAGTTACTTTAATGTGTTGTAATAGCTTTCTGAGATGGTTCTGGCCTGTTATCAATATGTATTGCAGCACAAAGGCATGTGTTTGTGGAATAGAAAGAAAAAAGCTAAAAGAAAAAAAAAGAGAAAGTTGCACTAGAACTAATGATCACCTTCTAAGTTAGATTATAAGGACATTCATTACCAGAATAAATCATTCATACATTGTTTCTTGAGTGTTTGACTCAGATAATGATAGAGAAATAAAATAGCTCAATAATCAAAACTGGTCATTTAATTCACACATTGAATCCAGACATTCAATTCAATAAACCTACTATAATTGCTGGTGTGCAGCTTTTAGTATTTCAGTGCAAAATAGTGTATGAACATAACTGTAATAGTATAATAATAAATGTTTTCAAGTGGAATATTAATTAAAAATGTGTACTGTGAAGTGGCTCAACTTGTATTATATTTCCAAATGCAACAGGTTAAGCATTCAGAATTAAACAGTGGCATATTTATGTAAGAGAGTTTATGAGGGAATCCCAACATCATTTATTCAACATCAATAAGTATTTTATCCTGGTCAGGGATTTGGTTGATATGGAGCGTATTCTGGGAACACTCAGGATAAGATAACTTAATTCCAAGACCTTATAAAGAGTAATAACACGTATTAAGGATTTAACATGTGTTCAACATATTGTTAAAAAACGCAACAGCACTCTGAAAAACAACAAAAACCAATGTAAAAGCAAAAGTAGCAGTCTCACTTAGGTTAATACAAATGACCCAAACACTAATAATCCAGTAATAAACCTTCAGAGACAAAGCTATTAATGGTAAAATGTATAAATGTCCTTGTGTGTGAAGCAAGGCTAAATTCTAGTTACATATTGAAAATTGATATCATGGTTATTTACATCATTCTAAATGGAAAAAGAATCACACATATCCTTACTGAGAAAAATGAATCAAGTAAGAAAAGACAAATGTCTCAAGTCTACTTATGATCATTATAAATTAATGAGATATAATGCTGAGATAGAACATAGTTCACATCTTTTCAAAATTTGAAATCTAATGTAATAGGGACCTCATTTAAACATCTTTGCCAAAATGAACACTAAAATACAATTTGTCTTACTGCATTTAAACAAATCCTCTATTTTTTTTCTGGATTCAATTCCTGAATGAGGATAATTGTGCTGAGGTCATAATTGGTTCTATCAACACACCACCTGGTGCCACGGATTTTCATCAAAACACAATGACTTGCATGTAATTACTATTTACTTCCAGTGTCCCGTTGTTTTTTTAGTAGATCAAAATCTTGTCAACAAGAATAATAAAGGCACCTGTTTTCATTAATCCATTTAAATCCAAAAAGAGTCTGAAAAAGCTGAACACAAGTATCAAAAAATCTGCACGTATGTACAGCTGGTTATGTAGCCTATGTGTAAGAAAAAAGTCTTTTATGTAGTCTTCTGAATTATGTAAAAGGTGAAATTAAGTTTGAATTACATTTTCATTTTCTCTACAATTAAAAGATAGAGCTCATGTATTTTCTATAACACTTAACCAGATTAAGCCAAGAATAAAAATGAATAGGATGAACATCTTACACTCATACATACATTAATACATTCACATTCATTAACAGCTTCGTCCGAGTCAGTGTCAAATCTAGAGCCCTCCACAGCAACACTGGACATTAGGCTATAGACTATATCCTGAATGAAACACCAGTCTACTGCAAAGCACCATGCACAGACTCATTCAAACCTTGGGGCAATTTATTTGAGCCATTTTACATCCTGGCATGTTTATTGAAGATGTGAGACTGCAGTGCTAACTGCTGCACCACCATACCACCTATGATACAAGCAGCATGTGCAATTTGCCACTCTCCTTATGATCATAGTGATATTTGATGCTTTTCTGAAGAGTTGTAAACACCTGATCCAGTGGCTGATATTTAGCTAACACATCATAGAACATAGTACATAGAAAAAATACAAACTTAATATACAATTATTGATGGAAGTATATATAAATTATGTAATAGTTTATGTACTATTTCAGCATTATTATGATGCTATTTTTGTTTCAGGTCACCTGACATGAAACAAAAATAGCATCATAATAAAGCTGAAATAGTACATATTACATAATTTATACTGTATATACTTACATCAATAGTCCTTGGAACAATTTCAAAGAAATGTAGAGATGCTGCTGTCTTCATGGCTTTTCATCGCTCTCTGATTTAGATAAAAGGTTATTTAAGTGGGTTTGGGAAAGAGAAACTTCAAGATGAAGTCTGATGTTTGGAATAATAGAATGGCCTGAATTCTTCATGGATGTTTTAATGGAAATGGGCATTATACAGAACAGTATCTGCATAGACAAACTGTAGAACCATAATGAAGAGATGAATTGGCTGTGTTCATATTTGTGGTCTTGTCTAACTATCATTTAGACAAGACCACAAAATATTACTCATTTTGAATATGAATTAGATGAATATATTTCTGTAACTATAGTTAAAGTAATAGTCAAGGTGTGCAGTTATGAGAATGAAAAATGTAAGTCATACGATGATTGACCTTGTTAACTACTTCTTCTGAGAAGCATGCCAATTAGATAAATGGAAAATGCTGCCACCTAAATGGCATTCTAAATGAATTATCTTTAATAGTCAGTGCCAGACTTTTAAATGACCTGCTGCTGCACATATTTGGTAACTTTCTAATTATTCAGGATATAAATGTGACTTGAAAGCAAATCACAAAGTTTGCTCCACAAATTGTTTATAAATCTGAAAATGATATGGCACCATGTGAGCAAATCTGATTACTGATGAAGAGTCTTCAGCATACCTACAACTATAGCTAAAGTCAGTAGATTTATTGCAAATGTACTATATATTCTCAAGGATACTTGCTAGAGCTACATATTTTTGTAATGTATGTATGTATGTATGTATGTATGTATGTATGTATGTATGTATGTATGTATGTATGTATGTATGTACCTTGCATAAATATTATCCTTCACTGTTGATGAACTGTTAAATTAGTTCTGGCACAAGCAGTTACTATTAGAAGTAGCATCATTAGTTGAAAATAATCCATCTGTGTGCAATGTAAGTGTCAAATAATCTCTGTAAAATATGTCCATGGAAGAGCATACATTACCAAACCGCATCATAAATATTAAAACAAGTGTGAAAAAAATATAAAAAAAGGAAAGAAAGACATTACTGAAAAAAAAACTGTGATCTTATATAGACTCAAGTAGAAAAAAATCTTTTGTCTTATGTGAACAAACTATAAAAAAAAAAACATTACATTTGGTGGAAACTCAAAACCGCATATTATCCTGAGAACATTATACCCACAGTGAAATATGCTATCCTCCTGTAGTAATGCTTTCCAGCAGTAGGGATGAGGAAACTGGACAGGGTTTAAGGTAAGATGGACGGCGACATTTAATATTGTCTACCAGAGACAAACAACTCACAGCTGACTGCTTTACCATAATTTCTTATGAGCCTAAACAAAGCACTATTACCCTAACAGACCAAAAAATGTCTAGCATTAAATAATATACATGCATTTTGTTCTCCACTGAACCACGTTGCAGATAGCGGAAAAAAGAGCAACAGAGAGCACTAACTTCTGCACCCCTCTCATTCTTACTCAAATTCATTGCCTGGGAAGAATCCACAAATTGCAAAAATAAAACTCAATTAAATCCACACTCAAATATTAAATCTGTTTAGCTTTGCCTCTCTGACTTTCCTCATCACCATCACTCCCGATCTCACTCTCCCCAATCTTGCTGAGTTTATCAGGTTGCACAGCCTGCAGCTCATGGGCCACTTTAAAACTTAATCTAGCCTGTGCCAGTCCTCTATCATCCTTTGCTAATAACCATGCTGTCCTAGACAATGCGCCTGCTCCCCCATGGCACAGACAGATAATATTCTTTCCTTAGCCTTCAGGGAGACAGCCATGGCTGAGATGGAGTGGTATACGCTCTTATTTCCAGACCACAGGAGAATGACAAGCTGAATGTAAAGAGTCCAGTGGGACCTCAGGTAGTAATCAGATAGATCAGAATAAGTTTTAAAGGGGTTGATGTGTTTTCATGAATAATATGTAGCACATTCTCTGTGCTGTTTTATATAAACATTCAGGTTTGGGTTCAGAAAAATTGTTCACTCATTGTTTGATATGATTCTATGTCTAAAGATCACAAATAATTGCTTCCAACCTGAAATGGGATAGTGGAGTTATTAAAGTGGAGTTGTGAGTGATTAAAGTCCAGAATGCAGCAGCTAGGGTCCATAACTAGAACCAGAAGATATAAACACATCACTCCTATCTTATCCACACTGAACTGGCTCCCAGTCAAATGTTGCATCAGTTATAAGACACTATTTCATGATCTATAAAGCACTGAATGCTTGCGTCTACTTCGATCAAAAGCTCTCATGTCTATGTCAGCTCCTGGCTCTCCCTTCAAGTTATGCTCTCATAGCTAGTTTTGATGGATGCACATAATGTACAATGTCATTAACCATCACATGATTACAAGCATAATTATGCTCTCTCTCTCTCTCTCTCTCTCTCTCTCTCTCTCTCTCTCTCTCTCTCTCTCTCTCTCTCTCTCTCTCTCTCTCTCTCTCTCTCTCACACACACACACTCCACTTTTGTCAATCTCTACTTTCCTGACCCCAAGATCATCCTTGATTGCACTGAGCTCTAGGCAAACATCATTTTCTCTTATCTGTTAAAGTGGTAGGTTCTTCACATACATGCCCACTACAGCATGAAAGAGTAAACATTTAAAGGTGAGCAATTAATATTTCTTCATGCACTCAAGATTTGTTGACAAAGGTTTCCTTGTCAGACATTTCGTAGGCAGGATATGTTAGCACTAGTCCTGATTGTCAAACACAGGAAGTGTGCATTAAAGTATGATGTACGACGACCGGTAGCAAACTAGCATGTTCTTGAACTTCACCCAACTACAAAGACAGTGGCACAAACCATTTACCCATTTTAATAATTCAGAGACTGACAGCTTCCTGTTACCAAGTAGGGATGCTGCTATAGCTCTGAGACACATCTTAAACTTGACATGTACCAGCAAATCATCAAAACCTTACATTTAATCATCCTCATCTTTAAATTTCTATAATAAAAAAATGGAAGTAGGTATATTATAGCGTGAAAACAACTCAGGGTTGTTGAAAGGAGGATCGGGATTTAAGCCCCATCACTGCAAAGCTGCCACTGTTGGGCCGTTGAGCAAGGCACTTAACCGTCCTGCTCCAGGGGCACTGTATTATAGCTGCCTCTGTGATCTGACCCCAACCTCCTCAGTGCTGTAATGTATATGTGGTGATAATAAAGGCTTCTCTGCCCCCCCTCCCCATTTAAATGTATTGGATCCATTATAAGTAATTTTATGTGTAGCATATTATACACAAATATAGCATGTTATATTATAATTTGAAAAACACAATTTGAAATATTTTTCATATTATATTTCATTGGTTTTAATGTGGCAAATCTGTCTATTGCTGTGGTCTAAAGTGAAAAGAAGGGAGGGTTGAAACATCTGCATGAGAATAATAAAAGTGCTACTATATATTTAGATTGTTGAAGTATAAGATACTAAAGGTTATATTAATCATACATAAGCAAGAATCTGTCTATTGCTTTGGTCTAAAGTGAAAAGAAGGGAGGGTTGAAACATCTGCACGAGAATAATAAAAGTGCTACTATATATTTAGATTGTTGAAGTATAAGATACTAAAGGTTATATTAATCATACATAAGCAAGAATCTGTCTATTGCTTTGGTCTAAAGTGAAAAGAAGGGAGGGTTGAAACATCTGCATAAAACATTTGCATAAAACATCTGCGTAAAACAAAATATAGAAAAAAATATAAAAATATTATTTATCATGTGGTCTAAAATTTGTAAGAAATTATTGTAGAAGAAGACACTAGACACTAGAAGACACTCAGTGAGCTACACTCAGTGAGGTACATAAAAAGACACTGATTGCAAACAATGACTATACTAATGTGACAGCAAATGGCAAAAGCAAGATGAATGCTGAACTGAACAGACATACAGACAGAAAAATTACATGTACATGACCACCTGACAGCATGCATTTTATTTTGTGAACAAAAGAAGCTCTCAAAAACAAACAAAAAACATAAACAATGTGGTATTATTCATACGTTGTTAAAAATGTTAAAAATCTGGTGCACTAAATAGTTTATTAGAGTAAGCCTTTTTTAAAAGCATGGTAAAATTCCCATACATAAAGTATTAGTAAATTTAGCTGAGAATATATTAAGTAAGGTCCTACATGCTATCAAGAAGGATGAGGCCACCAGCTGTAGCACAGCAGCTCACCGGCATTGAGTGGCCATGCAGTGCAGGATTAATCCTAATGAGTATCTTGCATTAAATAAAGCTAGCCAAAATTGATGTATATCAAGCTATTTACATCAGCTCATCAAACTTCCAGAGGAGGAGGTGTTGCAATTTTTTATAATGATAGTCTGGACATCACAAACAAAAACTTTTTTACTAACATATCAAACATAGCCACAAAAATAAGTCCAAATGTCTTTTGAACTGATTAACATTTAAAGATCTCTACATGAATTTGTGGATTTTGCCTCAAACCTAATTATACCTAGTAATTGATTGAGACATTAATATTTCTTTTGATATTACACACACACACACACACACACACACACACACACACACACACACACACACACAGAGAGAGAGAGAGAGAGAGAGAGAGAGAGAGAGAGAGAGAGAGGAGAGAGAGAGAGGAGAGAGGAGAGAGAGAGAGAGAGAGAGAGAGAGAGAGAGAGAGAGAGAGAGAGAGAGAGAGAGAATAGTGTTTGTGTCCATTCTAGATTCCATTCTAGAGTCCATTCCATTCAGATCAGAACATAACAGTACATAACAGTCCCACACTTTAGGGAAAAAACATCTTAATACTGACATTTGGATTAAATACAGAGAGCATATAGTTAAACTAGAGAAGACGTGGGTTATTAAAGTGAAGTGTATCGGTTAGAGTCACTTATTTCAGACAATCTATGGGACAGTTTATTATTTCATATTATGATGTGTTGAACTGTACTGTATTACAAGGTAGTAATTTATATATGAAATTTAAAACTATTATACTATTGAATATTAACAAACAATTGTTCCCTCCATGTAGAGGCCAATATAAAGATAAATTACTCCATGTCTCAAATCATTTTAAGTAATCGCTTGAAAATTGATTATAATAATTACGCATGCACAGGCATCCCTGCTGTAAGCTTCTTTAAGTCTCAATTTGCTGAGGTATCACTATCTAGTAGCAGACACATAGATTTATTCTATCTCAGCTCAGTGTGATGAATGGCTATATTTATCAGGCTATATGAACACAATATCTGGGGTAATGAAGAGAAGCACACATGTTTGAAAGTTTTGAGAATAATAAAAGTGCTACTTTATATTTAGATTATCGAAGTATAAGATACTAAAGATTATATAATCATACCATAGCAAGAATCTGATGCTAATATGTCATATATGAAACACATATCAATATTTGTTTAATACATTTAATCTACGGTTAATTTTTCCAGATTACTAACATGGGATCTTAGTGTAGCTAATAAAATAAATAGAAATAAAAATATTATTAAAATATATTAATCAGCCATATAGCTTCTATTAGTATTATTATTATCTAACCATATTTTTTCATGTGAAAAAGTCATGTGACCCCAAAATGACATGTACAGTAGTCTTACATTCATCATATTCATATACAATATTCATCATTCTCTTAGCTGAAGGTCTGAAATATTAAAGACTCAAATGCTCCTTTCCTCCCAATTATTTACACTTAAAAGTGGTACTTGTGATAAATTATTTATATTCACTTCATCCCAGAAAATAAGCGAGTACTTTTTTGGTGTTGTGCCATTTATGATGAAAGTAATACGGTCATTTAAACTTAATTAGTACTGGCTGATGTTTTCCTCCTAAAGAAAGTCCAATAGACAGGACTGAAATTAGGTTGTAGGTTTATTTTAACAACTCTTGACAGATGAATTCATACACAAAACAATGTGGTCTGACAAGGAGGTGTGCTTTAAAATGTGTGTGGGTGGATTTACAAAAGCTTATGCATGTGTGAGCTATCAGGCTTAAATGATGATGCAGACTTATAATGCATAGTTTTATGCAGATTTAATTGTGCAATCTTCTGACCCTTTTGGTGGTACTACACAAAGCTATATCATTTAATATACCAGAATATAATTTTAATTTAATACACCAAAATCTTTTAATCAGCAAAAAATAAATAATTGATATATAAATTATATTTCGTGCTCTCAGTGGAACTCAGTGGTGACCAGGCTGCTGTTGCTGCTTCAGAATAGTTTATTTGTAGTTACAGTTTATAAAGTCATCCTCTACAACAGCCATACTTAAATCTAATTTGACATTAGATTTAAACATTTATTCCTCAAGGCATCTGGGTCCTTGGAAGGTCTCCATTATCTTGCTATCTGATTTTTTTGTCTTGTTATTGATTGTCTTTGCCTTAAGCTGTCTCCCTATTGTCTTATTTTATTTCATCTGTTTGATTTCTTATTTGTGGTGTTTTTATTTTTTATTTTATTTTGTGTTAATGTCATACTGATGACATTTTTTACTGTGCAGCACTTTGCTTGAGACTTACTGTCTTCTAAATGTGCTGTAGAAAAAACCCTGACTTGACATTCAACCGCAAGAGATTTGTGGTCCTTTTAAAGCTGGCCATGAAAATGATAATGTCAATGCTAGCAATATTTTAGGGGAAATTGATAAATGTCCCGTTAAATAAGTAAAACACAATCAGTAGTCATGTCATCAACGCTGTTTTTGAAATTACATTCACTCAGGAATACCTGTACACCTGCACATCAGCTATTGGAGAAGGAGCATAACATACAGATAGTCCCGAGCTTCAGTTATTGTTTCACATCAGACATCAGGATAAAGTGTGATCTCTTTACAGTAACTTTGATCATGGAAAGGATGTAGGTACCAGAATGGCAAGATTGAGCATTTTATACAACAGCTGAAGACCGTATTAGGTTCTATTCCTGTCAACCGAGAACAAGAAACTGAGGCTATCATGGACACACTCACCCAAACTGGACAGAAAACCTGACTGTAAAAACATGCTTTTTTTCTAATCTTCAATTGTCCACTTTGGCAAGTCTGTGCCCATGATAGTCTCTGTTTTTTTTGTTTTTAGCATCCAATGCAGATTATAATCTGCTATTGTAATTATCTACCTCAAGATTAGATTTTTTTGTGCATGCTGAGATGCTTTTCTGCTCCACACAGTTGTAAAGAGTGATTATTTGTTTTATTATATCCTGAGGATTTTCCTTTAACCTTCTTATTAACAAGGCATTTTCATCCACAGCACAATTTTTTTCCCTGCACAATTCTGTGCTAAATTTAGTGTCTGCTGCATGTGAAAAACCCAGGGGATCAGCTATTTAAAATATTCAATCTGGCATCATCACCTACACTATAATCACAGTTTATAAGTTTACACGTTTTCCCATTCTGATGTTTTTTGATGTGAACATTCACTGATGCTCCTGACCTGTTCGTTCATGATGCTTCACAAACATGATTGAGGATATCGATGATATTGTGTTCAAGGTAGGGAAGTAAGCAATAGTCACAAAGTAATTGTAATGATTCACATTGAACATAGTCTATTGTTTTTTTTTTTAAACTTTGACTGAACCATGACTATATCTTTGTATATCACATGCTTCTTCACACCTCCTAATCATCTTACTTCTCCCAATCTCCTGTATTCACTAGTTCAGTACAGAACACAACAACTGGCAGTTTAGATAACAGCATGCATGTGCAGGTGTTACAGCTACTCTTAATAAAGTGAAGGGTGTAAATGAGTGTAAAAAGATCATGCCAAATGCAAGCATACTTAATTGTACGTAACATCCTTTTTGTTACAAATTTAATCATATTTAACCATTTAATCTTATTAATACTTTATTTAATCAATAGATTAATTGTCTAAAAAAATTCCACTAGTTTGTACTTTACTAAATGCTATTGGGGAAATAAAATTCTCCAGCCACACAGGAAAGACAGTTGTTTCTAAATTCTTGTAAACTGATTCTCTTTTTGGCTTGGAATACAATCTAATTACCGTAGACTGCTCACTGGAAAATTACCATAGAGAGCTTTCAGTTGTCTGCATGCTGATTGAAAAGGTTGAGCAAATGGCTAAGAATACTGAGAATATGAAATGGCAATATAGGCATATCCTTCTCGATATGAAATTTAATCAAATGGTAGTCAAATGCTGGGCTGCCAAGATATCATGCTGCACTCTCTGACTTGTTTTCAGATCCCCTGAATGTATAATTACAGATGACTTTTTTTTTATTTTTATAAATGATTACATGTCAGTTCATATAAATAGGAGGTTTAAAAGCACAATCACATAACCAAAAATAGAATAAGCACCAACACAGCTCAGTAAATTAACAAAATTTAAAGCTCACATGTGCTGAGTTATATTTAACAAGCTTGTTGCTATGGTCACCATCTTCACCCTGCCCTCCATGGCTTGGTAAAGATGAAGAAAATAAGTGGTAAGGAGATGGTTACCTCACTGCAAGAAAATAGCTCAGAAGATTTAAACAGGGCTCTTATTGCAACCAAGTTTCTTTCTTTCTTTCTTTCTTTCTTTCTTTCTTTCTTTCTTTCTTTCTTTCTTTCTTTCTTTCTTTCTTTCTTTCTTTCTTTCTTTCTTTCTTTCTTTCTTTCTTTCTTTTTAGCTGTACAATGGACTTAATACAATAGGTACATCCAGCATAGACATGCAATGTTCTCAACAATAGACAGGTATTCTATTGAACAGGTAAAACATAATTATCCTTTTCCTTTTTATAGTTAATTTATTCCATTGCATGTCATTATTTCCTATGTTTAGAAATTATTGGGTAGTAAAAGTGCTCGTTTTGACCTCCTGATGGAATCACACTGTTTTCTGAACCACTCTCTTGGCAGATTGAAACTATTATGGCACAACAGGGTTCAACAGGCTCTAATAATTACAATGTAATTATGTCTCTGCTGTTAGAAATGATCTGCCAACATGACAGATATATTAAATTGTGGATACCTAATTCCCCAACAAGCAGGATCATGGTGCTTCAAATGGTACAGTGGCAAATATGCAAACAAATCACTATACTAAACTGAGACACAACCAGAATTTTAATCTGATATATAAAGTATATTTGTGTAAATTTATTAAATGAATTGCACCTCTCAATTTACACCAAATACTTTCTAGTGAATAACTCCAGCACAAATTAAAAACATGATTGAATGAATCTGGTATACAAGAAAAAATTAGTAGAAAAGACCTTCTAAAGAAATATACAAAATTTTAGATTGCTAAATCTATGATGAAAAAAGAGCAAACATTTCAGTAGTTGCATACATAACTATAATACTGTGAATCCTGGACAACCTCCAGAGGTGGTGAGAATCACTTGGACACCTTCCTTTGCCTACGCATGCCAAGCCCAAGTTTTATAAGGCCCATTAAAATGGGTTTGGATGGTAAGCCTATTATTCTACAAAATGAAGTCAAAATACACAGTGCATGTGTGTGTGTGTGTGTGTGTGTGTGTGTGTGTGTGTGTGTGTGTGTGTGTGTGTGTGTGTGTGTGTGTGTGTGTGTGTGTGTGTGTGTGTGTTCAAATAAGATTTATTTTGTTGAATACAGTGCATATATAGTGCTTGTACTCTGAGCAATTTCTGTAGAAATAATATTGTATTGATTTATTTATGTGCAATAAAACACCTACATTTAACTATTTAAATGTTTACAACTGTGCACAACTAAACACTTGAGACTGAACATAGATTAACAGCTCAGATACTTGTATACCAATTGTTTTGTAAGAATGAAAGTAAGTATTTGTGGAATTGTTATAGCAAGACTGTAGGATCATTCTAAATAGATCATTGTAGAAAACACACACCCTATCACGTGTATAAATTAAATTTAGGTAAAATGAAAATATGGTACAATAACATTAAAATTATTTTGAGATAGGAGGGTATAAGGTGTGCTACAAGAATAAAGCCATTATGGTTTTAAATCATAATGAGGAAAATGATATTAACACATATGTGCTTATCACAACACTGACTATTTTTCCTTTTTTTTTTTTTTTTTTTTGGATAAGTAGGGCTAATAGCCGTAGAGTAAGTAGCTACTATGTAAGTAGCTACTATGGTTTTGAATTTAGGAATTATATTCAAGAACTATTTATCACAGCAAACTATACAATTTCTTTCCCAAACATAGTTCTTTATTTCTTATTTCTTTAAATCAGTCAATTAATGCTGACAGCCTGCACCATAGAACAACGAGTAGTTTCCTACACAACACAGATTTATTTATTTTTTTTTAAGTAGTGCTAATAGCCATAGAGTTTTGTTTTTTTTAAACATCTTTTAATCAGATTTGTGACGATGTGATAAATTAGAAATTACCCACACTTTTGGCTACTTTTGGCCTGTTTGCAAATGCCACTCCAGCTCACTCGATTTTACTCTTCATCTTTCTTGTGAGTCTGAGTGTCTTTGTGTGGGAAGTTAAATATGTATTTTTTCCTGCCTCCCACTTTTAATCTGTTAACATGTACGCCTCTGCTTTAGCACACTAAAAACCGTGAGTGGTGGGAGTAAAAATCACAGACCACTTTTTTTATACACAGTTCCTATTATCTTTTGCCTCTTCCACATCTCCAGCCCCAGCTACTCTTGCACTTGGGGATTGAGGCATCTCAACAGAAACTGAAGGAGAGTAGGAGGGCCAAATGAAAGAGTGTTTTGTGTGGGTACAGAGCAGTAATCCCTTCCAGATAAATGTGTCATTAAACAATTGAAATCCTATTTGTTAAAATCAATCATGTCATGTTGTCAGGAACATAAAGTAGTGCTGAAGTAATTAATAAATCATTTTAGAAATTAAAACATTTTTTTAAAATTATAAATAGAAAATACTTTTAAAATAGAAAATTTCCCAATGTTAAACACTAAGTATGATCTTGGTTTTATTACCTGATCTCTTGCTAAATTTATTTAAATTAAAATTCACTGATTTCAAAGCATTGCAATCCCAATTACAAGCATTATGTTAGTTATAGAGTTTATTGTTATATTGTTATATTATACTGAAAAAATACTTGACATTCAACAGATAATTTGGTTTATTCTAGAAATAAAACAAGAAAATTTAAACCTTGAAATACAACCTGGAAATATACAATGAATTTATGAATAGACAAAAAAACACTTGAAACCAAAACATTTAGATTATTGTGTAAGTAGCTATTGTTTAGTGTTCGGAATAAATAAATATTGAAGAACTATTTATTATGGAAAATACAATTTTTTCACCAAACATATATTTCTTTATTTCTTATTTCTTTAAATTAGTCTTTAATGCTGAAAGCCTGCACCAATGAATAACATTTCAACGAGTAGTTTCCTCTTTTACACACCCTGTTCTTAAAAGCTCAATATAGCAATTCACTTTGCTGATAAGAGGAGAGCAACACAATTTATTGATTTCTCAGTTTCACTGTTTCACTGACTTGCAGAAGTGCCAGGGAAAGAGAAAATTGTCTTGATTAATGCATTTTGTTTCAAGGGCATAACCAGAAGCTAAAGGAGAGCTTACCTTTTAAATTAATGTGTTTGTTCAAATTTTTTAAAGCAAAAAAGCATATGAACTGCACTGGTGTTGTTCCTTAAAGTTCAAACCAACATGGGGCTAGACTTAAGGGGTGGAATGATACTAATTATATAATTTTAATATTTTAGCCTTAAATTAAACTCCAAAATGTGTACATTAAATTATGAAAGCAAGATAAAAATCTGTTTCATAAAAAAATAACTACTGGGTATTATGCCACATTAACTGTTCTTGAATTTATGAATTGTTCATCTAGAATATGATCTATTATAATCTTTGGCCTGAGGGAAATACCTTTCTGACTGCAAATAAAATGTAAAATAATTCCTGTTTAACATTTCATTCTGCATTGTAGCATAGTCTTACCACCATTCACCTGCTTAACGACTGTGGGCTTGGCCTTTTAATTACGCTGCTGAGCTGCCTGCCTGTCACACAGATGGTGACTACACTGAGAGAAGAATTATTGGCTTCTGGGCTCTGGCTTCCACCTTCCTGCTTCTAATAGTCAGCGACCCCGCAGGCCAGTGCTGTGCTTTGTGTCAAATCCTCATATCCCACTGCTTAATAGGTGAATTCAGGTACTCTGTAAAAAAAAAATAAAAAAGTAATCAGAGGCTTCTTGATTTCATGGATGACAATGCAACAGTGTCATGTCCAACACTGATAACCATGAGGTCCTGAAGGGAATTAAGTGTTGAGATGCTGCCCCTCACAGTAAATTAGCCCAAAAATCAATTTCTCTAGTCAATTCAGATTTTCAACTGCACCAGTCATCCAGCCACAATGAGTTCAGCAATTGCATCCACATGTGATGTAGTTTGAATAGTAGATTGCAGTAGGGCTGATTAATTGATAATTAGCAATGTGTCAGAAAATGTGTCAGAGATAATCATCAAGGAAACCTAAGGGTGCTCACCCTAAAGCGGTCCTATAAACTAAAAATGAGTAAAATCTGGGAAAGTCATTTTCTACATTAACTGGGACACTTAATTAGGCCACTCTGTCACCCTGTTGAAGCCTAATTTAATTCCTTTAAATATAGTGCACAACAGAACAGACACAGATGAAGAAACAGAGGTAGCAGACTTCATTGTGAAATGATATTTGTATTCTCTTGTCTTGTGAGGACTTACAGTAACTGAATGTTACTAAATAAAATGTCAATAAAAAGGCAAAATAAACTTCCAGAGATAACTCTGTCGAGAGAACATCATCTTGGCGATTGCTGTCAGAGATTAAGGTAAACAAATAAAGGACAGACATAAACAGAGCATAATTCTAAAAGTATTTTATAATGCCATGTCTTCAAAACTGTAAATGTTTTCTAGATACAGGACTTTCAGTCAGAGACAAATTGATGATGGCCATAAAAGATAATTTGGAGCTACAAAAGTAATGACCCAGAAAAGTTAAAATTGAGCATAGGAAATAGTGATAAGTTTGATGCTTTAAGACAGACTTCAGCAGTAGAAATAAGTGACTAGCTGGCTAGCTACCTGCTACCTGAGGGTGTTTGTCAGAGTGGCTACCTGCCACCTGAGGGTGTTTTTTCTCAAGCATTTTATTGCTGATTATCATATCTGAAACAGTATAAAAGTCAAGTTAGTAGATCATGACAAAAGCCATTTTGCTATAATAATAAACCTGTATATACACTCACTACATTTTAAATCTTGCTCAATTATTTTTAGAAATGTACAAGTGTCAATATCAGAAAATTTTTTTTAAAAAATATGAAATATTACATTAATTTATTGGCTTGCTTGAACATGTTAGCAGTATGTATTATGTGTTATTTAAGACTGGAGTCAGTTATGAGCAGTACAAAATTCACATAATTGAACCTGCAATTTTCTGTTATCAAACTCTGATAAGACAGAAAAACTACTTATTGGTCCAAAAACCAGTACACAGAAGCTCTCACACTTCAACTTCCATTTAGAGGGATGTACTGTAACTTCTAGCTCAACAGTGAAAGACCTGTGTGTTATATTAGACAGCAATTTGCCTTTTGAAAATCATATCACCCAAATTACAAAAACAGCCTTCTTCCTTCTTAGAAATATTGCTAAGCTATGAAACAATCTATCTGTATCTGATGCTGAGAATCAGTCTTCCTGATTCCAGAGTGTTCGGGGCTCAGACAGACTTTCCAAGTTTAAATGTAGATTAAAGACATCTCTTTAGTCAGGCGTACACATAATACATCCCATAATCTTGTGCTCTAATACATCTGACCAAATGCACATTATCATCTAGTGCTTGCAAATATTATGAACAGCAACAACGCTAATTCCTCTCCACTGCTTCTCTCTTTCTACCCATCCCGAGGCCTCCAAAAATTGTAACAGCTGCAATTGTCTTCCGTGCCGTGAAGATTTTGGAACTCCACTGAGATCAGGCCGACCCTGTAAGGTTTCTGAGGCATCAAGAGATTTACCAGCTCCAGTTGGACTCTGCTATACTAAGAAGAGATGTGGTCTTTGAGCACAACTTCCTCATCAGTACAACATTTTTTGGCCTGTATATTTATAATCACACCCTCCAGTGTCACCCAAATGAGGATGGGTTCCCCTTTGAGTCTGGTTCCTCTCAAGGTTTCTTTCTTTATAATTCAAGGGAATTTTTCATCCCCACAGTCACCTGAGTCACCTCAGACTTGCTCAATAAATACAAACACATTTAAATATATCTAATATCAGTTTTAAATATTTGTATTATATTAATCTTTATATTATTCTGTATAATAACCTTTTGTTTTATGTTCATGTTCTGTAAAGCTGCTTTGAGACAATGTCCGTTGTTAAAAGCGCTATATAAATAAATTTCGATTGAATTGACTTGTGATTGACATCACATTTTATACATGTGTATAGAAATGTTTATTTACTTAAGGTTTCCCCAAGAGCAATGGAGAGTCTAATTCATTTGTTGAATATTGGTTACTTATTGAAAGTAAAAAAATTAATTCCATATTTTACCTCTATGATATTCTATCATTCAGTGTTAACAATATAGAAATTTTATATTAAAATAACTCAGAATATCCAATAAATGTGATGATTATATTCACAAATGTACTGTCAAAGTGGTAAATACATTGTAGAGTGAGGCCATGTAATTTGGGTGTAATTAGTAATTAGTGTTATGGAGAGATTTTTACTAAATACGCTATAATGCACATTAAATGATACAGATGTTCTCTGACAGCCCTGGTTCTTCCTTTCTTACTCAAGAATACAATGTTTTGCTGATGGTAAAACTCAGCTTACAAAGGCATAGTCCATTATGGTGCAGGGAAATCTAATAAAGACTGCTTCTCACAGACCTTGCAAACTTAATCTAGTCTGACATGTCCCCCACTACTTTCTGGACATGCACACAGCATTTTGCCCTTGCCTCTGTACAGGTACATGTCCAACAGTGATCTCCTATTGAATATTAAAAACTCTGTTCAAAACATCTCTTCATATTTTATGACTAACCAATCTCTAATGAACAATTAACACAAATCTATAATTAAGAATCTGCATAAATATTACTGCATATTATTTTTGTAGATAATCTTATGAAAAATACCAATGTCAATACATTCTATTAATTTCATGAATGATCACTTAAGAAAAGTATTAACCTCACCTCTCACCCTCACAAAATGTTTGCACTTTACCAGGTTTGCCATCTATATATAGAATTTCATGGGAATTGGACACAACCCAAGGTAACTGCAACAGTGAAAATGTTAAAACAATGATATGCAGCACAGGTGAGTTAGAGTAGGCAGGTTTCAATGTTTTCTGGCACTGTGCCGCTGAGCTGTGCCCTGTATCTGACAAAACTGTCCAATTCATTTACAGGCACTGTGGCAGTGAAATTAATTAAGCGCTAACCAGTTCGAGAGGGTTATCATCTCTCTAGAGACAAAGGCATTCGATCAGCTATGACCCCAAGTATTATGCGGTATAACCTTGCTGCAATTCTCTAACTGCCTTTAGGTGTGAGACAGATTGTGAACACAGCAGTAGGTGTGAGATTTATCCTTGGAAATGTACCAATTCAGGATGTGAGAGACCTGTTTTGTGCTTGCTGTTGAGTCTCTGACGATGGTTTTCCTAAAAATAACCAGACTTCAGATATGTAGACTACTTAATATAGGACTACTCCATAGGACTGGAAATATTTACATTCCATTGAAAGGTAGCTACTTGGACATAAGAGAGACAGAATCCTACAGAGAACAGCAATTCTTGTTTCATCAAATATTTATAAGTGAAGAAGCTTCCTTCCTCAATTCACATGTGAATTAGCCATGCAGCTGATTCCTGCTTCACAGCAAAGTAAGACTTAAATATTAAAGAACTCAGTTAGAGTACAATGTTTCTTATATTCTTACAGTATATAGTCTAATGTTCTATTGAGTGTACTGAGAAAATTAGATTCTATCCATGTATTTGGGTAAAACTAATTTGTATGTATTGCATGTATACCTTTTATACTAGTTTGTATATGCAGGACAACTGCTTCCATCTTCTTCTTATTGAAAATGATTATTATTTTTTCCCTCTGAGCACCTAAGTAGTAAAATCCTTTCTTGGGATCACGGTGATATATTTTCTGAGCCCTCTTTTTTATTCTTGTTGACCTCATAACATTATATAACCTGTGCTCATGTATATTGGTTTTCTTTCTTTAAGGCTACGTCCCACTACAGTTACTGGTAATGCACTTCACACAGCTTTTCCTTTTATGGATTCATCTCAGGTATGACCTGCATTATACCTGGCACAGTGTGTGAACAGGCTGTTATTACAGTGTATCAAGGCCACTGAGAAGTCCTCAGGTGGAAAAGTAATTTTCTAGGTTGAGGCATTATTAGCACTTAAGTGCTTGGTGGGAAGGTTTGTCTTCAGAGAAAATAGGAGTTTTTAAGGTATGGCATAATTGAAAGAAAGCCACCAAAAAACATGGTGAAGTTTATTACTAAAAACTAAAAAATTACGATGTTTAACAGATTACAAATACATTACGCAGATTACAAATACATTATGCAAAGCCCAAAATGATGACTAGCCCAAAATAAACATGCACCAATAGAATTGTGAATGTATATACATATACAGGCACTGGTCATATAATTAGAATATCATCAAAAAGATGATTTATTTCACTAATTCAATTCAAAAAGTGAAACTTCATTACACACAGACTGATATATTTCAAATGTTTATTTCTTTTAATTTTGATGATTATAATTGACAACTAAGGAAAATCCCACATTCAGTATCTCAGAAAATTAAAATATTACATAAGACCAGTACAAAGAAAGGATTTTTATAAATCTGGGCCAACTGAAAAGTATGAACATGAAAAGTATGAGCATGTACAGCACTCAATACTGGGGCTCCTTTTGCCTGAATTACTGCAGCAATGCGGCGTGGCATGGAGTCGATCAGTTTGTGGCTCTGCTCAGGTGCTATGAGAGCCCAGGTTGCTCTGATAGTGGCCTTCAGCTCTTCTGCATTGTTGGGTCTGGCATATCGCATCTTCCTCTTCACAATACCCCATATATTTTCTTTGGGGTTAAGGTCAGGTGAGTTTTCATTTTCCAACAGGACTTGGCACCTGCACACAGTTCCAAAGCTACCAGTACCTGGTTTAAGGACCATGGGATCCCTGTTCTTAATTGGGGTATTGTGAAGAGGAAGATGCGATATGCCATGAAAATTTGGGATTTTCCGTGGTTGTCAGTTATAATCATCAAAATTAAAAGAAATAAACATTTGAAATATATCAGTCTGTGTGTAATCAGTCTGTGTTTCACTTTTTGAATGGAATTAGTGAAATAAATGACCAGCACCTGCATATAACTATAAGCAGACCTATGTTTTTAGACAGTAAATTAAAAGATTCTTATTTAGTTTCTCATTCATACAGAAAGGTTCTTTTGTTGCTTTTGTTCCTTGCCATACATTGCAGTGCAATTTATCAAATGTTTTGCTGTCTAGTAAAATCAGTGTACAAATTTGAAGGACAGTTTATATTTTAGTCCAGTCACTGGTTTCTGGAAGAATTTTCAATTTTAAGTCTAAAACAAGACAGTAATCTACTGATCCATCATCCTGAATCTTATTAGAACAACCAAATAGTATTAGCGACACACTTCAGTGATAACTTTTGAGGAACTGTCTACATGCATAGACAGTGTAAACATTTTAAATCTGCTCTTGTACTAGACCAGGGTTAAATTCAGATTAGACAAGGAGGTAATCGTTATGTGATTCAAATACCAGAAACACCGTTGTCTCAGCTTTCTAATACCATTAATAATATGACAACGTTAAAATAACTATGAATAGAAAACAACTAAGAAAAATATTAATATAATATTAATAATATTAATGTAGCAAAAGTCTTTTTGAAATTAAGTCATGAAAACCATGAATTAACTTAAATTAATTAAGTCATGAATTTCTTTGAAAAAAAAAAAAACTAATTTCTTTCATGAAAACCTAATTTGTTTATTTAATGTGGTAACAGTTAGTAAGCACTCTATGGTTCAGGGAGCTGTACTCTAGTGTACCTAGTTACATTTTAGTCAGTCATTACAACACAATCACATATAATAAAAACTAATGACACTGATTCTGTGTGGCTAGAGCAAATTCAATATGAGTGTTGAGAGATGATTTTACTTCACTGAGACCATAAAGCCACAGTATATACACACAACTGCCCCGCCTATAGAAACCTACAATTGATTTACACTGATTTGTTTTTACTGCTTCTTAATTGTGATGGTGGATTATGCATGGATTAATGTGCATACATGTTTTTATATGTCCTTTAATGAACGATTTCTTGTGCGAAAAGGTTACAATTTGTTATTATAAATTTGTAAAATAAAATAAGTTTTAACACTAACGCTGATATGATTTAAGTGTTTTTTTGATCCAATTCTCACTTAGCTCTCACAAAGGCTTTTCATTCACACTCTTTCTACACCCCACCTCTTACTGAGAGTTACGTTTAGGTGTATAATACATTCAGTGTGATCTGATATAACAACTTATTCTGGGGTTGGCTTAATCTTCCATGATCAGCCTACGTCTGTCTTAAACAAAGGAACTGTATAAGACTTTGCATGTGTTTTAGGGTTCAGATTAGATTTCTTGTTTAATACGCTTCTTAAGCGATGACAAAATCAATCCATCAACTAACTTCTGAAATATCAATTTTTAGAATAACAGTGAACATGAACATGAAAGATATATGGATAGGACATCAGCCACTCCAAGAATTCATTAATATTTCTTACAAAAATTAATGTTAGAATACATGTATGGAATATTGTACGATTCATTAAATCAACAAGCTTATTCATGTTAATGCAAAAGTACATCACCTCTAAGCAAATAAAAAATAAAGACTTCTTACACATTGCTAGTAATATTAACATATAATCATCAGACACAGTAAGTGGAAGGGGTTAAATAGGTGCAAAAGGAGTAGAATTGATCATTAATCACTGTACATTCTGCTTTAAACACCTAAGCCAATGTCTTACTTAGTTGCCTATCTAAAAAGCAAGACATACAGTACTGTGTCAGCAATAGGCCACTACATTGAATGACACACAAGATCATTTGATAGAAACTAAGCTTACAAAATCTAAGGGGCAGACAACAAGAGGCAGTAATCTGATTGAGATGCACTGCAGACACAAGTTGCTTGGGTCACTGCATTAATTTGTGTTGTTGTGTTGTGTTCCTAACATTGTTCCAGTAGTTCAATAACCATTAGATCTTGGAAGATGATCTACAAAGTCTACTTCTGCGATCCGTAGCTGAATTTGTATTCATATTCTACTCACACTGCAAGAACAAAAATAAAATTTAACCTAGCCTATCAGCATTGTGCTGAACTTATTTTATGTTTGAGGCAAAGCTGTGGGTCTCTTGTCTAGACTTCAGAGCACAATGGCATTGTTCTTTGCTAAAGTATGCATTGAGTCAGGAGGCCTTGATTTCCCATGATACAAAGGCACTGAATGGAGAAATTACATCAGCTTTTCACACAGCTCACTAAATCAGTAACACCATTTCATTTCACATTCATCTATTACTTTCCTCTTGCATGTCTGTGTTGATATGTGCCTCAATCAAAAGAGCATTGCCTTGAAATTGAGAGAGATGTGTAACATTAGTAGCGGACATTATATGTTAATCATTGCTGTATGTAGCCTTTTTCCTCTTGGACTGAAGTTCTTTTATTATCCTTTTATGACAGAAAAGGGTGACACAGAGGACACAAGCAGATGGGTTTGGGATTCTGCTCACATCAAACAAATAAATAGATTATATCCACCCCAAAGAAGCTACAGGGGAGTAGAAAAAACCTTGTAAGAATGCAAGTACCACCATGTCTTTCAAATAACCTTTATCGAAGAAACTGAATGGTGAATAAAAAATTTGTAATGGGGAAAAAAGAAAGATGTTTGTCATTTCCTTCCATCCCTCATTTGTTCTAAAATGTCCCCAAAGTTTTTTTTTTTTTTTTTTTTTTGCTTTAGATGTAAGAGAGGATTTTTGGCTAGCTGTTATATTATAAATAGAGGTCAGGTTTCTTTACTGGAAAACACTCAATTCATCTTTGCTACGCACTGTAATACTTCATAACAATGTTACAAGACACCCCTTTACAAAGGACTGGCAATCAGCTTAATTGAAAAGATGAGAGAAATCCATTAGTTTACCGCTGCTGAAAAGAAATGGGGTGGTCCCACACAAACACTTTATTTCTGTCACTACCTTTTTTCTTCTGTCCTAGTATTCTGTCCTAGTATCCATAACAACTAACGCCCTATAACCATTTTGCACCTACAGTATATACGGTACCTAGTATAATATTCCACCAAAGTAATTGTAAGTGCAATAGAATTAAAGCATTTTTGCCTGTCAGGCCAAGAAACAACACAATATTGGCTAAAAGCATGTGGACACCTGACCAATATTTGCTAATGAACATTCCATTCCAGATTTAGTCCCCCGTTTGCTGTTATAATTACCCCCATAGGAAAAGCTTTCCACTTGTGTTTTTTGTGCCCATTTGGCCAAAAGAGCATTATTGAGGAGAGGAGGATTGGGGTGCAGTTGATATTCTAGTTCATTCCTAAGGTTTTCGCTGTGCAGTGAATGCGGACACTTCTCTGGCAGTGTAGTAATGGTGCTAACAGCTTTAATGGTGCTAGCAGCGTGCATGCTGAGAGAGCCAGAGAGGAAAATACGTTCATGATCTTGGAACACAACCTGAAAAAGGCGTTTCAGGAGAGTGAACACCAGGAAGGCAACAGGACCAGACGGCATCACGGGCAGGGTCCTAAAAGCTGGCCCCGGTGTTCACCGAGATATTCAACCTCTCCCTGGAGCAGTCGGTAATCCCTACGTGCTTCAAACAATCCACTTGCCTTAAGGACTATTGCCCTGTAGCTCTGACCTCCGTCGTGATGAAGTGCTTTGAAAGACTAGTCAGAGACTTCATCACCTCACCACTGCCTGACACACTAGACCCCCTTCAGTTCGCATACCGTCCCAACTGCTCCACGGAGCTACTGTACCTGATCTGTACTCTATCTACAGTAAGTGGTGCTGGACCAAAGCCAGGAAGATTGTGAAGGACCTCAGCCATCCCAACAATGGACCCTTGTCTCAGTTGCAGTTTCAACTGTGACAATTTCTCCATGGACTCATACTCACACATGACATTACTACTTCAGACGGACCTTTTTGCACAGCATACATTGCACACTGCACATATCACTTTGGAACTCTTTTTGCACTGGTCACTTTACATACATTGCATGCTTTCATGTATATAACACATCTAAATTATATATAACATACTTATCCGCATTCCCACCCCATTCAATACACATTGTACTGATCTGTTTTTATTCTTACTTTTTGTATTTATCCTCATTTCTTTTAGGATTCATAGATCTATGTGTTTTGTTTATCTTTTTATTGCACCTTCTCTTTTCACTACAAGGAACAGTCGTAAAACACATTTCACTACATCATACCATGTATGTTTATGTATGTAACAAATAAAACTTGAATTTAAATTTGAATTTGGTTTAGGTCAGGCCTCTAGGCCTCTTTTTGCAGGCCACTAGAGTTCTTCCACACTAACCCTGGCAAACCATGACTTTATAGGCCATAGTTTGTACACATGGGCATTGTCATGATGAAAAATGTGCTAAACCCACCAAGGGAAGTGTTATTGCACCAGCATACAAAGATATTTTAAACATTTGTGTTGTTCAAACTTTGTGGCAATAGTTTGGGGTCACATTGTGCATATAAGCATATACAGCCATATTTCTGGCCTCATTGTGCATATAAGCATGTCCTTAGCCTTGCCCTGATGATTTCTTCCCTACTTTAATATTTTTGCTGTGGCTAGCTATTGTTTGGATTGTGATTTGAATGTATTTACACAGGATTTTATTTGGATCAAAACCAACATTTAGTGTCGGCAAGGCAGATCTAGCAATCAAATAAACAGAAGCTTGATACCAGTCGGTACAATAAAAAAACAACAACAAATGCTTAGAAATGCAAAGGAAAACAAAATGGCATGACTGCAGAATGAAATGATGATAGTGGTGGTATATATGGACAGTCTCATTATGGAAATTAGGAACAGCTGATAGTAACTTGGACTAGCGTAGGGGGGAACTGGAGGCTGCTAAACTGATGAAGCTCTGATAAATCAGGATCAACTGACAAAGTTGGATGGCCTATTTATTTTCTGTATAAATGAATGACAATAAAGTAATTAAAAATTTCCAACTGGTAGTTATCAATTACAAATTCACCATTTTACAGAACATGAAACTATGCAAATAATGTGCTGCTAAGGCTCAACGACCCAAATAATCTCTTGCCTAAAGAATCTAGAGCATCAGAAAGGGTTGTTATTTTTATTTTTTTCATTTAAGAAGATAGTACAGTAATATAGTTTCAAAACATTGGCATAATATTTTTTGTAATCCTTCTAACTTCTCAGAAATGTAACCTCACTTTCAACTTTGTAATTCCTCTTCTGGATGTTGAATTTTTAGATGGGAAACATTCTTCTGACCCTACTTCCTTGTACACCTTGAAACTCTCTGAGGGCAAACTTATCCTAGTTGTACCATTTTCATGTCCTCACAGTGTCTGATTTAAGGCAAAGCATGCAATCGATTGTCCTCAGTTCACAAACCGTGGAGAGAAACAAGACAGAATCTTTGCTGCAGTAGCATGCAATTTCCTTGTACTTTTCTTCCCTCAATGGCAAATCTGCAAATCTTTCAGTTTGTTTTTAGAAACATATTTTATATTTTAGTCCTGCCCTGATAGGCTAAAGGTCAGCCTAGTTTCTGATTCTCCATCTATATGTTTTTTAAGCATTTGTTGTACAATGTAGATGTAATCATGAATGCTTGGGGCATGTCTTCCATTTCTGGTAATTTGTTTTTCACAAACAACAAATGCAATTTGCTAAGGTTATTTCTCTTGGGCATGTTGACTTGACAACTCATCAGAATAGGAATAATTATTTTTGACTAATTTAAAACTTCACAGTGAATTGTTAGGTGTCTTGTCTCTTATCTGTACCACTTTCAGCCTACATCTCAATCTTACTCTTTACATTTCCCACCAATCTTCTCAAATACCAAAACTACAGGCCAACTGCTTTGATTGACAGGCTGCTCAACCCTGGCTGTCACTGGACTCAGTTGCAACAGTCCAATTACTGGACCCAGGCCAACCAGAACCTTAATCCCATGGCTGACTGCTCTGGTACTAACACCTCACAAACCTCACCTCATACCGAAGGCAAAGAACTGATGCAATAGGAAGGACACCTGGAGTCACTGAAAAATCCAAATTATTAAAGTGTAAACTTAATTCTTTCTTCTCCTCCTCCTTTGGGAAAAATAGAATATCTTTACATATGTCTGAAGAACCTCACCCTTTTGTTATAGAATTCTAGTTATAACAGTTAGCTAGTTAGTAAAAATAATAATTGCAAAAATTAAATGTATGTTCATGAGACTGTGTTAAAATGATATATATGTCCTAAACCAGGCATGCAAGCTATAGTTAAAAAACATTATTAGAACGTCCTTTTAATCCAGACTACTAATACAGTTTGCATTAGTTCATATTTACTGCAACGTACTTCCATCCAAACCTTAGGAGGGCATGTTCCCCTGTCCCTACCCAGGAAAAATAAACATGACAGGATGATATCCTATTGTAAAATTAAAGCGTCTTTAATGTGACAAGGATGCCACAGTGGTGCAGTAATTAATGCTGCCCCTGCACAGCTACAAGGTCCTTTAAATTACTATCTGTATGGAATTTTGCATTGGCCATGCTAAATTGCTTTTAATTGTGAAAATGCATGATTAATGATCGACTCCTATCACATCTACAGAGTATTCCCACTATACTGTAGTGCATATTATAGATGAATGAATGAATGAATGAATGAATGAATGAATGAATGAATGAATGAATGAAAGTGACTAATTCATCCAAAAATACAGACCTTTGTCCAAGAATCTATCCCATCTTTATATTTTTGTGGACATTTATATGAAATAACGTGATGTTTTTACACATATTTCAGGTTAATATATCACATACAGAGCAACCCTCTGGGAGGAAAGAGAAAAAAGCCCAAATATGACTGCATACAGTAGATATATTGTTATTGTCTACATTGTTCCATTTATTTTAGCATGTGTGTGTATTTGTGTGAGGGACCCTGAGTCCCTTGATCCAGACCAGTCTGACAGTAAACCTGGCCATTCACATGCAAATAAATGCAAGGTTCATTCTTGAACGTTACCTCAGTCTTTCGCCTCAAAACCCAGTGGGATTCTCCTGTCAAACTACTGATGTCCACTGCATCAGCAAAGTGGCTGTGGAGCATGCATTTTCATTTAACACACAAAGCAAAGCAGTCCTTTGCTTTTGTCTGAGGTGTGTCTGTGTGTTTCAGGTTAGCTGGGAGCTATTCTTCTATGCTGTAACTAGATGCTGTCAGTGAATAAAAAGTAATAACTCTGGCCACTCTTTTTTCCGTTATCATTTAGCTACTTCATTTCCCCCTCCAGCCATCCTGAAAAATAGTATAGTTGTAAGATGAGTATGGTGACTGAAGTGGTGGTATAATCTAAAAATACTTCATCAAATAAATCAATTCTGAATTATCATACAAAGTTGATTGTGATGAACTAGTGAGGCTGCTCAGATAAGTGTCAATACATATCTGATTATACCTTGACTCCAGTCATTTTGATTTATTAGTACTGCAAGTGTCATACTATGAGATTCATATTTGCATAAACATTGTGGGTAGGGTGATAATTATTATTATAATTACCTTGATTCATTGAGAAAGCTATTTCTGGAGATAATGTATACAGTTATTTAGTATAAGTAAGTATCCATGTATGTTGCTGTTTTACTGCTGTTCTTGTTTGTTGACACTGTGCTCCTCAGTACATGTTTAATGTTAAAACAGCTATTATTGAGGTACTTGGGGACTAGAGTCTTCTAACCACAAGATTATAATGCTCGTGTGAAACTGAAATGGAGCCAGCCACTATGATTGAGTGTCATTAGAAGATACATTGGGAAAATATATATTAGTAAGACTAATTTCTTTTTTTTGGGTAGACAACATAACAGTTATTTGACATTATAATATACATAATGCAACATTGGAGTTTATCTTCACTGGAAGTGGTCCAAATCTGTGCATAATTCGAGGTTTGGTGTGGAAGAACTAAAGTGGCTTGCACACAGTCCTAATCTTAATCCCACTGAACACCTTTGGGATTAATTGGAATGCCAGCTGTGCCTCAGGCCATGTTACTAGACAACCTCACAAATACTCTAGTGGATGAATTGGCAAAACCAAACCAAATCTAGTGGAAAGATGTTCCAAAAGCAAAGGGTAGATTTTATCTGGAATAGGATGTTCAAAAGCACATAACGTTGTGATGGACAGATGTCGACAAACGAGTAGTCTGTGGCAGTATTTTATCCAGGTTCTCCTCTTCTAGTTTTCGTTATGTTCATCACGTCAGCTTGTGTTTTGGGATTGTTAAAGAGCAACAACCTACACGGTACACTTAACAGACATTCTGGCCTCGTAAATAATCATAAAAGAGTGACGTTTAATTGTGAATTAAGTAATGAGGTGTAATGGCAGATTTGGTTGAAGGTATATGAACGTCTTTTAGAACACTACCATCTAGTGGACATATTCTGTAAATGCTCATATTTTATGCCTGATACCAGGGTAAATATTCCTTTCAGAAAGACATGATGATAGCATCTTTAAACGTGACTAGGGTTCAGTAAATATTATAACATTTATGTTAGTTCCTTCCAAACAAATTATGAAAGAGGATGTATTACAGTTGTTAACAACATGCAGACTTTTTAGGGTCTACATTTTAAATATATGTTATATTTTAGTATAGTTACAGTTTCAGATAAATGAAAGTTATGTACTGTTTTGGGAAGCAGTCTCTGGTTAAGTTATTTTCTTTGACATCATACGTCCTTGAAAAATGATAAAATGTGTAATGGAACTCGATCCTGAGATTTCCACTGCTTGTTTATTCTGCACCACAGCAGCAACCATGATAAAATCAGACCAGTAAGTCATGGCTGGTCACTCTTCTGAGATGTCATTTCAACAAACTTGACAGATAATTAATCATGCTTACATAAGCAGTGCCATGACTAAGAGCTACAACAGCTATAAATTACAGCTTCTCACAAGTATGAAATGAGTAGTGCAAATCTAAGAAACCTTAACCATAACACACACTTCAGTTCCAGTACTCCAGTATTCCAATTCATATTTTTGTTTGCTTAAAAAAATTCAAACCTTCATTCTCAGTGCGGTGTATTATGGTGTAGCTAAATAAGAAGACCTGTTTACAATAAGTCTAAATAATGTGGGTTGTTTACTGTGACACTCTGGATTATACAATGGACTAAAGAGATGGGAGGCAGGCTTGAGAAAACTCTAAAGGGGGCTCATTATTTTTTATTTTCCTTCCCTATTCAGTGATTTTATCTCACTAGGCATGCACGCACACACACACACACACACACACACACATACACACACACACAAACACACACACACACACACACACACACACACACACACACACACACACACACACACACACACACACACACACACACACACACACACACACACACACAAATGCACGCACTGTGCTGCTCCACTTGGCCCTTACCACACCCCTGCCTCTAAATCCATGTTTAATGCAACTGTTTACAGAAAATAATTTAAATGTTTTGTCAGTATTTTACAATAAAATTATTTTAGTTATTAAAATCATTTTATTGTAAAATGATTTTAGTTATTAAAAAAATGCTGATAGAGTGCAGCAGTACAATTCATTTGACCATTTTTTACCATTTTTTATTCACAGTACATCTCTGGCAACCACAGCTGCCATACTAACATAAAATAGACTGTAATATAATCTTTAATGTACAGTAATGACACAAATTTAACAGTATTTAACAGTAGGTTACGGCCCCGTAAGCTGCAGCAGTAATTTTACAAGTCATCCAGTCCTGCAATCCTACCACCTGCCCATTGGATCCACTTCCTTCCACTATGCTCCAGACCATCTCGCAAGACCTTCTGCCCTTCATTACCACTATCATCAATAGATCCATAGCATCTGGTCAGGTACCAACTACTTTCAAGAGAGCAAGGGTTATTCCCAGCCTAACCTGCTCTGGATCCATCAGACATCAGTAACTACAGACCGGTATCACTTCTCTCGTTTCTTTAAAAAATTCTTGAACGCATTGTCTATAATCAATTGTCTGTCAATCTCTCACAGAACAACCTCCAAGATCCCAACCAGTCTGGCTTTAAAGCAGCTCTGAGAAACTACATGCTGCTAGTTCAGCCAAACTGTCATCCGTCCTTATCCTCCTTGACTTTTCAGCAGTGTTTGATATGGTCAACCACAAGACTCTCTTGTCCACCCTCAAGAGTGCAGATGAGCTTGGGAATGGTTCGCTTCCTACCTGGAAGGACGCTCATATCAGGTAACATGGAGGGGAGTGACATCTTCTCCACACAGACTCTCCACTGGTGTCCCACAGGGCTCAATACCTGGTCCTCTACCTTTCTCCCTGTATACTCACTCTCTTGGTGAAGTTATTTCCTCACATGGGTTCACCTACCACTGCTATGCTGATGATACACAACTAATCTTCTCTTTCCCACCCTCAGATACCACAGCTTCTGATCGGATCTCAGCATGTCTGGCAGAAATATCATCATGGATGACTGCTCATCAGTTAAAGCTCAATCCTAGCAAAACTGAACTGCTGTTCATCCCAGGTGATTCATCCCCCAGGTCATGATCTTGCTATATCCTTGCACAACGATCTGATCTCCCCTTCAGCCACAGCTTGCAACCTTGGGGTAACCATGGACAATCAACTGTCCTTTTCCTCTCATGTTGCTAATGTGACTCGCTCATGTCGGTTTCTTCTCTACAACATTAGAAGGATTTGGCCATTTTTTCCACACAGGCTGCTCAAGTACTTGTTGAGTCTTTTGTCATTTCAAGACTGGACTACTGCAATGCACTGCTGGCAGGTCTACCTATGAACGCAATCCGTCCTCTGCAAATGGTCCAAAATGGAGCTGCATGGCTTGTTTTCAACCTACCAAAGTTCTCGCATACCACCCCGCTGCTGCAATCCCTCCACTGGCTTCCGGTAGCTGCACTCATCAGATTCAAAACACTGATGCTGGCCTACAAAGAGAAAAATGGACCAGCTCCCTCTTACCTAAAAGCCCTCATCACTCCTCGCACCCTCCAATCTACCAGCACTGCTTGACTGGTTCCACCATCTCTCAGGGTAAGAGGCAAAGTATACTACAGGACTCTTCTCTGTTCTGGCACCAAGTTGGTGAAATGAACTTCCCCTAGAGGTCCGGATAGCTGAGTCACTGGCTATTTTCAAACGGCGGTTGAAGACCTACTTATTCAGGAAACAATTCAACTAGCACTTCTTTTATAAAAACAAAACAAAACAAAAAAACCTTTGACACTTTTTCATTGTAACTTGAACAATGTTTTAAACTCATGGTATCTTATGTATGTATCCTAGTGAGGCATCATTAATGTATCTAATGTTAGAGATTTAAGCACTTATGTATGTTGCTCTGGATAAGGGTCGTCTGCCAAGTGCTGTAAATGTAAGCCACCAATTCAACTAGGTACTGGAGGGTGCCCCGCCATGAGTCCAGGAGTGTGTTGGCTAGGTAAGCAGAAGAGTCCTAGCCATTTGGGTGATTCGGGTGGGCTTGAGAAGCGACACATGGCATGATGGAGAGATGTTTGAAGGCGATAAGTCACTGGGTTGATCTGGCAAAGCATTTTAAATGAACCGATGAACCTGGGACTGAGTTTTTGGCTGGGCAGTAGTTACACAAAAGCGCTACACAAAATGGACAGGTTGGTAGGGGGATGGAGTCATCTGCACCGATCTGCCTGTAAGCATTGACGTATGATGGCCCTCTGAAGGTAAACATGGGTAAAGAATCTTCTAATAGTAAAAATAAGCAAAGTCTTCTGCAGTCAGGGAGGATGAAGCAGGTGGAGCCAGGGGTTGAGTAGAAAAGAGCAGATGTTGTGGAGCTTATGAGGGTCTTGTGAAGAAGCTTCAAACTTTTCCTTGTAGAAGGAGGTTTTGGTAGAAGTCACGTCTGAAGAAAACTTGGCCAGGAGTGTAAAGTAAGAGTTAAGATCTGTATCAAGTTGTTTTTTCTTCCACTTTCTCTTTGATGATCTTAGCTCTCTTTGATTGCTGTGTTTGAATATCTGAAAGCCAAGGAGCATAACAAGAAGTCTTCTTGGGTTTAGTGGACAGAGGGCAGAGAAAGTCCAGGATCAGGAAGAGATAAAAGAGTGCCAGGTAAGAGAGAGATGCTGAAAGTTGGTTTTAGGTAGGATAGGGAGAGTGATGTTGAAGGATGCCAGGTGATGATCAGAGATGTGAAGTGGGGTAGCAGTCATGTTTGTAGCTGGGGAAGGACGGGTGAAAATCAGGTCCAGGATATTTCCTCCCTTGTGTGTGGGGAGGCAGCTGTTGACCTAGCAATCTTGTCTGTATACCTGCTAATGGAATTTGCATAGCACTGATTTGAAATGTGCATAATTGAAAGACTGTTGATTTCCATCAGCCATGTAATCGAGTATATCATAACAAATCAGCAATCGGAAACCACCTACAGGTATACATAGATGTCAGGATTGCTTTTATAGCTTAGAATAGACATATTTAATAAATATGAAATGTTATACATATTATTTTTTACAGAATATTATAGTAAAGCTTCATATTATTAGTAAAATGCATTGGTCAGACTGTTTTTACAGATAGAATTTTGAAATTGTTTCTAAGATTCAGAATTTCCTGTACTGCAAAAAAGTAATGTATAGTACTGTCTGAAAGCCAGACAGTGTTTGCCTGCTTGGCCTGACAACAAATTCTCTTGGTGCACACTGGGGCCTAACCTGGATGCAATAGGTTGTGGCAAAGTGGTTTAGAGTACCAGTCAACCTTTTTTATGCTTTTTTTTTTTGTTGTTGTTCATTTAAATTTGACTATAAATGGAAACCAACCTATTAGACAAATTGCCTAAAGACTCAAAGACTGTACTGTATGTGTACTATATACAAATATAGTATATAAATTGATTATTTAAAACCAAAAAATGTGTGTGTGTGTGTGTGTGTGTGTGTGTGTGTGTGTGTGTGTGTGTGTGTGTGTGTGTGTGTGTGTGTGTGTGTGTGTGTGTGTGTGTGTGTGTGTGTGTGTGTGTGTGTGTGTGTGTGTGTGTGTGTGTGTGTGTGTGTGTGTGTGTGTGTGTGTGTGTGTGTGTGAGTGTGTGTGTGTGTATTGTTCCAAGCTTTTGTTTATCATGCACACTTTTCTGGTTTATGGCACTTCTCTTTGAGAGAGACCACTGACTGAATAATATCATAAATCCTTTGGCAAGCTTTAACCTGAAAAAAGTCAGAGAAAAATAGATATGTCACTGTTTTGAGGCTTTTAGAGCATTGTCTGGGTGGATATCTAACCAGGTGGTATTTTTCCTGCAACAAAAATAGGAAACAGACTGCATTTAGTTTACATGCATTACTTTCTTGAATATGCTATGCCTCCTAGTGGTCCAGTGTCAGGATCACTTACTCTCATTGCCGTAGCCTGAGTTTGTTTTCCAGGCAGGGAGCTAATCCAGACACTGAAAAGCTAACTCTCAGTGCCGGTCTCAAGCCCAGATGAAATGGGAGGATTGCGTCAGGAAGGGCATCCAGCATAAAACCTGTGCCAAATCAAATATGCAGACCAGATGAACCACTATTTGACACCAAACAGGGTGCAGCGGAAAGTACAACAACACTTACTTAAATATGCTACCTGAAAAACAAATGTACATAAGTTACTGGACATTACGATATTCCCTTATTATTTTGTGACATTCTAATTATTAATGCCATTTTGACTTCTGAATATTTTTTTGCTTAATCAACAGGACCAGGTCTTTACTTAATACTTTACAAGCAAACATAACAAATTGCCCTCAAGTGGCAAAGAACAGAACTGGAGTGGACTAAGGGCCACAGCTCAAATTACCAAGAGACCAATTATGCCACTGTCTACTTAGAGCAGTCAGTGTTGGCCAATTATCTTTACCAACTTATCTGTAAACAATAACAGAGCTAACATTAGGAACACCTCTCATTACAATTGTTAGCTTCTTTGTCTGTTAGCATTATTGTCCCAAATGCAATTGCTTTATTTATTTAGTGATGATATGTCCATGACATTGCCATTTATTTATTTATTGATGACATGTCCATTACATTGTGCTAGCAATATTTTTATGGTGACCTGCATTAAAAATAGAGAATACATAAATATCTCCACATGCTAGGCCAAGTACTGTGGGATACTGGGTGGCATATGACAATGACGGAGAATTTATTACAGGCGCATACTTAGATTTAGATTTAACAGAGAAACTATTTATCTAAAATGTCTGATTCATGTTTAAAAGAGTTCATTTTCAAATATATCCTTTTTGAAGATCAGATGAAACTCCACTACCCACAAGATGCCACTGCAAAGTTACATGATCCATTCACAAGACATCTGATTAAACTCACATGACTGACTAAAGGTACACCAATAAATAACCCAAGACAAAATCTACATTCACAGCAGGCTAAAGTAGCACAAACTACTGAGTGCTTTTCTAGAAATGTAATATATTTGTAACTTACATGGCTTTGTGAGAAAAAAACCCACATGGATTCTGACATTTACTATTCTGATTTGGGCCACGTTCATTTGGAACTGATATCCGATGTGTATCCAATATGTAGTAATGCATGTGATTAGTGTCTCATGAGGAGAATAATGCATTAATGGCCACTTCAAGCAGCAGACTGAGCCACTTTTCCCAGTTAGAAGGTCAGGCACTGCACAGCCTAACTTCATTACACATCATTCTTCAGTAATCCTACAGCCAACCAGCAAGGAGCTTCCAATTGTATTACCAAAAGTGGCTGGAATTCTGAGATCACTACACACCACCCACCATAATTTAGATTTAACAACATAACTATTTATCTAAAATGTCTGATTCATGTTTAAAAGAGTTCATTTTCAAATATATCCGTTTTAAAGATTAAACAAAGTCACATAAAGTCACATAACCCATTCACAAGGCTTCTGATTAAACTCACATGTGACTGAGGTACAGGTACACCAATAAATAACCCAAGACAAAATCTACATTCACAGCAAGCTAAAGTGGCACAAATTAAGTGCTTTTCTAGAAATGTAATACATTTGTAACTTACATGGCTTTGTGAAAAAAAAAAAACCAACGCATTGATTCTGACATTTACTATTGTAACTTGCTACGATTGTAAAGTGGCTGGAATTCTGAGATCACTACACACCACACACCATAGAGGCCCTCTATTTCGGTCAACAAAAGCCTCAAGGATAGGGATACAGTAGAACCTGGGCCTTGTATTCTCAGAACATACCTTAATCCCCTCCTCTGTCTCACTACACAATAACACCTTTGACACCAGTTCCCCTGAACCCATGAAGTTAAGTGGTATGTAATCATTTGATGACATAACTAGGGGTTGATGCAAAACAGGTTCTTCATGCCCCTTTGGTCCACTCTTTCAGTGGTGGCTTGGTGTCCACAATGTAAATAGCTATGCTTGAAAGGTCAATGCTCTAAATCAGGACCATGTTCCCTCCATCTTCCCTGGATCTCGCAGGGTACCTGAGAGTTTTTTGGTACTTTCTGGCTGTCTTTAGTGAAAGAAAGGCCCCGGTCTCACCCCCATTGACCATACGATGGATCCATCAATTTCTTCCAGGTTATTGCCTTTCCCCATCTCCTCCTGAATTGACAACCATGACAATATATGAATATGTCTGACAATAAGCAAGATAATTCTCCAGTTGTTGGGCAATCACCTGTACATCAACTATTGAATTCTGACAGGTCCTTGAATTACCCAGACCCAAGAAACCTTAGAGTTTGTTATAGAGTCTGATGCTTCCTGTAGATGTGGTAAATGCTGTGGTCAAAACAGATGGCTATAATAAAACATTCAAATTTTAGATAAGACATATATTACAGGAATTCTTGTCTTTAAATTGCTTAGACATTTACCCATTGTGCATAAGGTTTTATTTTATCAGTGAGCCCTTTTCTAAATTAAATTGGAATTTCTTATAAGATAAATCATCTGTTAAAGTGTCATAAATTTTTTTGCCCAGGTGAAAATTTTGCAGTGGTTTCGACAATGCGTCGAAACTTTTATAATGACTTTTTGCTTTGCATATCTGATGCTCATCATTGAATAAAGAAAAAAGCATCCAGATTGTGTCTAGACCTAGAAGACTATCAGAAGAACATGAACCACCTGATTTGTTTTGATGAATAAACCACAATATAATGGAAACTGTGAAACGGGGAAACACTCCGAAAAACTGTAATTCTTACAATTTTAAGATTTTATGCCAGACCTAAATAATTTATTATTTATAGAAGACATAGTACAAGATTTTAAATACAGTATATATTGTTCAGAGGGCAAGAATGGAACAACAGGGCTTGTCCTTCATAGTTCCTCTCAAAATTCTAAATAAATTATAGAATCACATGGGACTGGGAAAAGTGGTGTACAGAGACCAAGGCAAAGTTGTTTTGCATGTCCAGAAGCAAAACAGGGCACATCATAAGCAATTATAAGACCAGACAGATTGTCTTGTTGCCACAGTTTAGGGCACATTATATGTCTGCATATAGTTAATCATTTTCACTGAAAATGTGCTTAACATGCAAAAGAGCAACTAAATTGACTAAATGAACTAATATAACAACTAAATTAACTTGCAAAAAATATTCTTTACATAGCATGAGATAATCGTTCTAGGTTAATATATTAGTATTTTTGGGCAGATACTGCAATTATTATTTTTTTTATTACTTGAAAAACAAAATATTTTATGATACTTGGAGGCAGTGTGAAGCTTGCAAAGTATTTCTGACAAGAAAAATAATACAAATTTCATAGAAGTCTAAAGATGACTAAATTAAATCTTGCTAGAATAAATTTGTAAGTAAATATCTTTGATTAATCCCAGATTGTTTATATATTTAAATGTGGTGGCTGATCTGAATTCTGTAATCTCAGGATAATGTTGGTTCCTGTACAAAATATTTCATTCACGACTTTTACACTTAATGGTTTTCATGACTTGGGAGAATGGCGGCCCATTCTAACTATTCCCTATCTTGCTATGTTTTTATTGTCTTCTTGTGCAAACCTTACAATCATATATTTAATTATATCTCAGAGGGTTCTTCATTCTCCTATGTGCATACTAATTGGTCTGATGGCAGTTGTGGACCTCTCTATGCCAATATTTTGTGTACCGAATATGCTGCTAAGTTTCTTATTTAACTGGAAAGGAATTTCACTAGTGGGCTGTTTGGTGCAAATGTTTTGCATTTATTTTGTTGGTACATTTCAATCTACTATACTGCTGTGGATGGCTTTGGATCGTTTTTTTGCTATATGTAGACCTCTTTATTACCATAAATACATGGCATTAGCAAATTTTCTAAAGTTTATTATATTTCCAGTTATCAGAAATCTGTTTTTTATTACCACAATGGTTTCTTGGGCTGGGAAATTGAATTTTTGTGCAACAAATGAGATAGATCACTGTTTTTGTGAACACATGGCATTAGTTCAGCTGGGATGTGGAGATATTTCCATTAATAATGCATTAGGGCTTTTGGCTATTTTTCTTACAATAACTGCTGATTTTATTTTAATTACAATATCATATATAATAATACTTTCTTCTATCCTGAGATCTGGCAAGGCCTGTTTAAAAGCTGTGAACACCTGCATTACTCATATAATAGTCATGACAGTTAGTCTGGCTTTTGCTTTAATTGCCTTTATGTCATACAGAATAAGAAACAACATCTCTCCCTCCATTCGTGTCTTCCTGAGTACAATGTACTTGCTTTTTCCAAGCTGTTTTAATCCAATTATTTATGGAGTACGAACCAAAGAAATAAGAGAACAGTTTCTGAAATTCATGAACCATTAAAAGGTCTTTCCAAAGTAATCATATAATATATATGGTATCATGTGTTAAATATCCTTTAAAACAACAAAGTTAATTTCTAATTAAGCATTACTGTCTTTTATTTGTTTGTATTACAGGGTAACGAAAATGCTTTCAATATGACAGTCAATGCAGTTTTATGTTTGTGATTAAAACACTGAGAAGTTGGACTTGTGATGCATTTCAGCTGGTATGGGAAAAGGCTAATGTGCACTGCATCTTTTTAAAATGTTGCTTATGCATCATAAGTGAGTGACTGATGCTTGAAAGAGATGCTCTCATAAATGGCTGATTTTGTTTGTTGATTATGGCTGTTGTACTCATTGACTACTGGCCACAGATAGCTGTGATATTTTGATGATTCAGACTTGTGAGCTCCCAACAAAAGGTGAACTCTTTATAATCTGTTCTTGCTTATCAGATGACATATCAGTGCCATCAGATATATGGCTTATTAATTGCTGGTTGTTGATTCAGGCCTGAGATCTGAAGATGCAGGAACATGTGGGACTCTTAAAATGGACTGAAAAACATTTTTTTCCACTTTTTTGCTCTGCCTGAGTGGGATAAAATCCATTTGTATTCACTGATCAGGATACTTCCTAGACCAACCTGAGAGACTTTTATCATGCAAAAAGGATGGGTAAAATTCATGTGAAGATACTGTGTTAATGTATTTCTGTAAAATTTATTTAGTTCACAATCTTTTTTGCCCAAATGCATGAATCTGAAGTAAACTGTAATTAAAGGAAATTGTCTAAATCTGATAACTGGACAATATTTTTTTTTTTTATTAAGTAGGTAGGTAGATATCAAACTTCTAGTGCCATGTTAATAAAGGTTTATAAATATCACTGTACTCTTGACTAACATTACCGAGTTTAGCCCATGTGATGCTGTTATGGTTCTGTTTTTTTGTTGTTTGGTTTTCATGCCAATCTGCTATTTCGTGACCACAATCTTGATTAACATCTCACTCTCACTCACTCATTTTCTACCGCTTATCCGAACTACTCGGGTCACGAGGAGCCTGTGCCTATCTCAGGCGTCATCGGGCATCAAGGCAGGATACACCCTGGACGGAGTTTGATTAACATCGTTTTTTAATAAAACACTCATACTGTACTTGTTTCTGGTCTGTGAAGTTTACAGAGCTTTCAACAGCCCAGTGCATGTACCTAATACTTAATAATGGTGATTATTCATACATTTCTACAAGTAAACAAACTCATAAAATTACTTAGATTTATATTATTTAGGATTCGTAAAGTTAATTACAGTTCTTTTTTTTTAAAACCAAACTAAATTGTAATTCATCAACTTTATTGCATAATTATGAACAATTATATTAGTGACATTGTAAAGGTATTAGAAAGATTTCTACTTGCATGCTCCATCACAGCCCAAACTGTGTCCATTAGAATCACATGTGACCAAGCAAAAGACATTGCTAATCAAATTACCAATTCAGAAATCACACTAATCTGCTTTTACTTTTACTTAACAGAAGAAAACACCAAAATTATGCCAAATAGCCACTTTCTTTGGCTCATTGTCATCAAATGGCTGACCATATAATGACCTATTTACTTTGTCTGAGCATTTTTGGAGCATACACAGGTGGTATGTGCATGCCACAAATAATAGCTGGTGAATGATCCAGGCAACTCAAACTGCATCCCTTGCCATTAACCAAGATCCTCCAAACCTAGTACCTTCTATGTAATGAAACTCTATTCAAGCTGACTATGTTTCAAATCAGCAGTGTCTTACAAATAAAGATAGTCTATTAGGCAACTACAAAGAAAAATATTCATCTAAAAATAATTATCATATGTACTTTAAATTCTAATTTAAAAAAAATTAATTCTTGAATGCAGGCAAATTAAAATAACAAAAAATTACAAAAGTGACTATTACTGACTTTATTTAATGAAATACAATTTATTATATAGTTCCTTCATTCATTCATTTTCTACTGCTTATCCGAACTTCTCGGGTCACGGGGAGCCTGTGCCTATCTCAGGCGTCATCGGGCATCAAGGCAGGAAACACCCTGGACAGAGTGCCAACCCATCGCACGGCACACACACATTCACTCACACACTCACACACTACGGACAATTTTCCAGAGATGCCAATCAACCTACCATGCATGTCTTTGGACCGGGGGAGGAAACCGGAGAACCCGGAAGAAACCCCCGAGGCACGGGGAGAACATGCTAACTCCACACAAACAAAGCAGAGGCGGGAATCAAACCCCCAACCCTGGAGGTGTGAGGCGAAAGCGCTAACCACTAAGCCACCATGCCCCCCCTATTATATAGTTTTTAAACAAAATATAAAAATAAATGGTTATAAATAATTAATATATTAAGGCTATTTCTAGATATGTTACACTCATTACAAGTTTTAAATTGTCTTATTCTATTAATATAATATGATACACCTTTTATTAGTTAAATTATATAAATGAAATTGTGAACTGCAAATAAAATGTGAAATTAAATCAATAAAAATTGTCTTCCTGTGTGTTGGAATAGCAATAACCATTCATTATTATCAAAATATGGAACGGACAGGGCTCTGGATCCCCTGCAATCCTGACCGGTATAAAGTTCTTACTTATAAATGAATTTTGTAATGTCTGCAATGGAATGGCTCTCGGTGTATTTCCACATCCAATCTTCCCACATTCACTGCAACACTGAGCAGGATAAACAATTTATATTACACTGGCATATCGTGCTGTAGAGTCAGCTCTTTAGTGAACTGTCTTGTACTAAACATTCATCTGTCCATGGAAATACAAATCAGATGAATCAATTATTTTCTATGTCCTACAGAGTCAGAAGCACTTTAAAGGTTAAAGAAACATGAGGTTTGGGACAAAAGTCTGAAGATGTCAGAAAAAGCAGGTGTCTTTACAGGGAGGACTTAGACCCAAATGTAGGGAAATCCTAAAAATGAGCCTTATTAAGTAAAATACAATCACATGGAAAAACACTGGGGAAGACAAAGGAACTGAGATAATAATACATAAAACCTGGAGACATAACAAACCACAAATACAGAAAAATAAATACAAATATAAATACAACCCACAAGCGACAAGGACTCGGTTAAAAAAAAAGACACAAGACAACCGGAATAAATAAATAGGAGTGACAGTCATTGAAACACTAGGAACAGTTGTGCAGAGGCGGGAACATATAAGGAAAGGGCGGGGATAACACACTTGATACAAAAAAACAAAAATAAAGGCACATGGCACAGACACAAACAGCAACAATGTCCCCCTATTGTCCAAACAGGAAAAGGTCCAGGCTATTTCCTGACAGAAGATGTACAAGCTGAGTGCTTGTATTCAAATTAGTAGCAATTAGAAAATATGACATATGATAGCTTAGATAAACATGCACTAAACATATGCATAGTTACCGAAGTAACAACATAAAAACAATGTATGGGAAGACGCACTAGTTAATATTTCTACAGATACAGTTGAAATTAAATGACTCTTGGCTGAGTGAAGTGACTCCTTTTCCCATAATACCACAGGGCACAATGTGGTCAAACCAACTCATGTCAGTGTTGCAGTTCAGTCCCAAACCATGAGAAGTGATGTATCTACCAGCGTGGATACCTAAAAATATGTTGCAAGGTTACCTTTCTTTTATCATTTCTGAACATCAGTCTGTATAAAACAATGGAGAAAAAAAAAACAGTTTTACCAATTGCACATATTTTGTTGTTGAAACAAAACAGGTCCTACGTACATGCCCCTTTGGTCCATTCTTTCAGTGGTGGCTTGGGGTCCACAATGTAAATTACTATGCTTGAGGGACCAATGCTCTAAACCAGGACCATGTTCCCCTGGACCTCCATCTCTCAAGGTACTTGAGAGTTTTTTGGTACTTTCTGGCTGTCTTTAGTGAAAGGAAGGCCCTGGTTGACCATATGATGGAACCATCAAGCTCTTCCAGGGATTGCCTTTCCCGATCTCCTCCAGGGATTGCCTTTCCCCATCTCCTCCAGGGATTGCCTTATCCCCATCTCCTCCAGGGATTGCCTTTCCCCATCTCCTCCAGGGATTGCCTTTCCCCATCTCCTCCTGAATTGACAACCATATAGGAATATAGGAATGTGTCAGACGATAATTCTCCACTTTTTGGGGAATGACATGTACTGTACATCAAAATTAACAAATTCTGACAGGTAAAAAGATTAGAGCCTGAAATTTCAGCCCTGTAGTGCTTTGGTCCTTGAATTACCCAGACCCAAGAAACTGTCTGTTATAGAGTTTGATGCTTCCTGAAGATGTGGGAGAGGCTGTGGTCAAAACAGATGGCTATAATAAAACATTTAAACTTTATATAAGACATATATTACAGGAATTCTTGCCTTGTAATTGCTTATACATTTAGCCATTGTGTATAGGGATTTATTTTACCAATGAGCCCTTTTCTCAATTACAGTTTTTTTCATTTGCTAACAAGTGTTTGTCCAAACAGTTGTCACATTTTCAAAACTCAGCATCAGTCTTTTGTGGCCATACCATTCACACATTTCATGTCGTTTCCACACAATATGCAATCAGTAAACACATTTCCACAATGCTTACATTTTCTTAACAGACAAGCTATACCTCCCAACAAAATTATGGATTGTTTTTGTAGTATTCACGAATGTTAACACACAACATCCCACAATAGCAAAAACAATATTCCAAACCTTAGATACAGTATAAAAACCTCTGCTTCTGCAATGATATCAGTTCAAAAACAATATGTCTCAGCTGATAATAAACAAACAATTGAATAATTGACACACAGCTGATTGGGTTGGGTGAATTGGGTGAATGTTGGGTGAATTGGGCCAACCACAGCTGATTCCAGTCTGGCTTAGACTCAGTGGCAGGGGTTATTTTTTTCTATTACTATAAAATGAGGACTTTGAGGAGTGATATTTTTGGAAACAGAAACAGAAAAAGACAAACACTGTAATGTCTGGACGTGGAAGAGGAAGAGCAAGTGGCCCAGGGAGAAGACCAGCTCCAGTGAAAGATGCAGGGCTAGGGAGAGGTGCAGTGAGAGGTGCAGTGAGAGGTGCAGTAAGAGGTGCAGTGAGAGGTGCAGTGAGAGGTGCAGTAAGAGGTGCAGTGAGAGGTGCAGTGAGAGGTGCAGTAAGAGTTGCAGTGAGAGGTGCAGTAAGAGTTGCAGTGAGAGGTGCAGTGAGAGGTGCAGTAGGAGGTGCAGTAGGAGGTGCAGTAAGAGGTGCAGTAGGAGGTGCAGTGAGAGGTGCAGTGAGAGGTGCAGTAGAAGGTGCAGGTGCAGTGAGAGGTGCAGGTGCAGGAAGAGGAGCAGGCCCAAGGAGAGGGCCAGGTAGAGGTGTAAGAATGTTTGGTGGTGGCATTCCAAGGGCTGCAAGAACAGTAGTCAGTGATAAAATTCGTGCCACTATCATTGACCATGTAATCAACCACGGTCTCTCACTAAGAGAGGCTGATGAAAGAGTGCAACCCAATCTGAGGCGGTCAACGGTTGCCTCCATTACTAGCATCTTTCAACAAACCAACAGGTGAGTATTGCATTTTTTTCTGCATGGAGGTGGAAGGTTTATGACCATCAGCCACATGACCAGATGTCCCTCCTTGAAGCCATGGATGCTGGCTGCAGGGACATCACAGTTCAAGATTGCCAAGGGTGCATCCGACATACTGTACCTAGCAGTTTTAACCCAAGTGCATCGCCTTGGATGATATCAGACGTGATGTTGACGAAAACATGTGGCCTAACCCTGAAGATCGCAGGGATTAGATACATTAATTTTATGCTATTTTTAGTTCCCCCCTTCTTATCTGGGCTTTTTGCTGTTTTGTTTTTTGTTTTGTTTTTCAGAATGCTCTTATATATGATATTTTGTTCACTGTAAGCAATACTGTAAAACTTTTTCTGTTCTATTATATTGTGTTTCTACTGTACCTCCTTTAGTAAACAGTAAAGAAAAAAATAACTGATTTGCTTTTTACTGGAATGCATTTGAATGTGAACATTACTGTACATGTGGACATACAGTTCCCAACTAAGACATTTTGTGTAAAAGGTGGATTGCATGTTACCTGAAACATAAAAGTCTATGCAGTTTTTCTAATGTCAACAATAGCCAGTATTTTGAAACCTGGTGTACTTTGATTGACTGCATATACCTTGTGAAGTGAAAACAAGTGTTATTCTTTGACAGAATAATTTCATTTTGAGTCAGTTTTCAAGTGTTTCGGTAAAGTTAGTGTGTGCAGGGAAAGATGTGTTCTGTTTTGAAATGGAGAGTTAGTATATATTTAACAAAATGTGTTTTTGAGAGGAAAATGATCAATTTGGCCAATTGTGTTTTGTAGGTGTAAGTCTGTGTTAAGAGTTTAGAAAAATTATCTTAAGTATGGGTAAGCGCTTGTTAGAGATTGAAAAAACTGTAAATCGTAGTTTTCTTATAAGAGAAATCATCTCTCAAAGTGACAATTAATTTATTTGCCCAGGTGAAAATTTGCAGTGGTTTGTGTGAAACTTTTATAATGACTTTTTGCTTTGCATATCTGGTGATCATAATTAAATAAGGAAGCAGTTTCACTGATAAGATTTTATGCTTGACCTAAATAATTTATTTATAAAAGACATGGTCCAATATTTTATCATTAAATACAGTATATATTGTTCAGATGGCAAGAATGGAACAACAGGGCTTGTCCTTCATAGTTCCTCTCAAAATGCTAAATATATTATAGAATCACATGGGACTGGGAACAGTGGTGTACAGAGACCAAGGCAAAGTTGTTTTGCATGTCCAGAAGCAAAACAGGGCACATCATAAGCAATTATAAGACCAGACAGATTGTCTTGTTGCCACAGTTTAGGGCACATTATATGTCTGCATATAGTTAATCTTTTTCACTAAAAATGTGTTCTATAACCAACTAAATTTGCACAAAAAGTATTGTTTAAATAGCATGAGATTATCATTCAAGGTTAATATGTTAGTAGTTTTGGTCTTTATTATGATTAATTACTTATGATTAATTATTATTATGATTAATTACTTGACAATATTTTATGATACTGGTGATACTTGGAGGCACTGTGAAGCTTGCAAAGTATTTCTGACAAGAAAGATCCTTCATTGAAGTCTAAACAGGACCTATTAAATTAGATATTCTTAGAATTATTTCATAAGAAAATATTCAACTTGTATTAATCCCAGATTGTTTATATATTTAAATGTGGTGGCTGGTCTGAATTCTTTAATCTCAGGATAATGTTGACTCCTGTACAAAATGTTTCATTCACAACATTTACATTTAATGGTTTTCATGACTTGGGAGAATGGCGGCCCATCCTAACTATTCCCTATCTTGCTATGTTTTTACTGACTTTATTTGCAAACCTTATCCTAATATATTTAATCATATCTCAGAGGGTTCTTCATTCTCCAATGTGCATACTAATTGGTCTTATGGCAATTGTGGACCTCTCTATGGCAGTATTTTGTATTCCGAATATGCTGTTAAGTTTCTTATTTAACTGGAAAGAAATTTCACTAGTGGGCTGTTTGGTACAAATGTTTTGCATTTATCTTTTTGGTTCACTTCAATCTACTATACTGCTGTGGATGGCTCTAGATCGTTTTTTTTGCTATATGTAGACCTCTTAATTACCATAAATACATGGCATTAGCAAATTTTCTAAAGTTTATTATATTTCCAGTTATCAGAAATCTGTTCTTAATTACCACAATGGTTTCTTGGGCTGGGAAATTGACTTTTTGTGCAACAAATGAGATAGATCACTGTTTTTGTGAACACATGGCATTAGTTCAGCTTGCATGTGGAGATATTTCCATTAATAATGCATTAGGGCTTTCGGGTATTTTTCTTACAATAACTGCTGATTTTATTTTCATTTCAATATCATATATAATAATACTTTCTTCTGTACTGAAATCTGGCAAATCCTGCTTAAAGGCTTTTAACACCTGCATTACTCATATAATAGTCATGACAGTTACTCTGGCTTTTTCTTTAATTTCCTTTATGTCATACAGAATAAGAAACAACATCTCTCCCTCCATTCGTGTCTTCTTGAGTACAATGTACTTGCTTTTTCCAAGCTGTTTTAATCCAATTATTTATGGAGTACGAACCAAAGAAATAAGAGAACAGTTTCTGAAATTCATGAACCATTAAAAGGTCTTTCCAAAGTAATCATATAATATATATGGTATCATGTGTTAAATATCCTTTAAAACAACAAAGTAATTTTATAATTGAGCATTACTGTTTTTTTTATTTTTTATAAAAGTTGGTTGTACTATTAAAGAGATAAATACAATGTAAAATGTAAATAAATAAACAAATGAAACAGCCTTCAATCCAGCTGTCAATGCAGTTTTATGCAATAGTTGTATGTGATTGTAACCCTGAAAACAGAGTAATTGGAGAACTTGTGATGCATAAAGTGAATCTATGCAACCTGTTGCAAACAGTGCAAGACAAAAGAGAAAAAGACAGTGCAGCGCAAAAGACAGTGCAAACAAACAATAGAAGACATTACACAAAAAACAATACACATAAGCAGCACTGACCAGTGTACATACTGTATGTTCTATAGTGCATGTGCAAAAATACTGGAATGAACACTTAATATAGTAGCAGCAGTTACTGTATATGAGGTATTGTAATGCATTGTGCAAAACAGCAATCGACTTGTGAGCTCCCAACTATTGGTGAACTCTTTATAATCTGTTCTTGCTTATTAGATGACATATCAGTGAAACCATTACTGCACTCAGATATGGATTGTTGATTGTTGGTTGATCATTCAAAAGACCTGAGATCTGAAGATGCAGGAACGTGTGGGACACTGAGCTTTTTCCACTGTTTTGCTCTGCGTTCATGGGGAAAAGTCCATGTGAAATCACCGATCAGGAGACTTCATAGACCAACCTGATGGACATTGCTTCTTTAATAAATCAAATACTCTTGTTTCAAAAAATGTTTTATTAACTACTCAGAGACTTTTATCATGCAAAAAGTATGGGTAAAATTAGTGTGAAGATACTGTGTTAATGTAGTTCTGTAAAATTTTATTCAGCTCACAATTTTTAAATAGCATGCTGGTGGTTTTACCCAAATTCATGAAGCTGAAGTAAACTGTAATTAAAGGAAGTTTTTGTTTAGCCCATGTGTTGCTGTTCTGCTTGTTTTTTTTTGTTTTTTTTTTTGTCGTTTGGTTTTCATGCCAAACTGCTATTTTGTGACCACAATATTGCTTAACATTTTATTAAATAAAACATTCTTACCTGTCTCTGCTTCAACACATTTTTGTGTTTGATCTGTGAAGAGCTTTCAACAACCCAGTGCAGGTACCTAATACTTAATAATGGTGATTAGTCATACATTTCTTTAAGTAAACAAACTCATAAAATTACTAAGATTTATATTAATTAATATACCAAATAAATTTTGTTTTTAAGCCAAACTAAATTATCGACCTCTTCTTCTTCTTCTTCTTCTTCTTCTTCTTCTTCTTCTTCTTCTACTTTCAGCTGTTCCCATTTTTTTTTCCACATGAATTATCTGTTACCACCTAACTCTATCCTCAGAATCCTTTACTCTCGCACCAATTACCTTCAAATCCTCTTTCAACACATCCATATATCTCCTCTTTGGCCTTCCTCTTGACCGCTTACCTGGCAGCTCCATCTCCAACATCCTTCTACCAATATAACCATGGTATATATAACCACTATACCAATATAACCACTCATCTGTACATGTCCAAACCATCTCAATGGCCTTGTCCACAAAACAGACAACCTGAGCTGTCCCTTTGATGTGCTCATTCCTAATCCTGTCCATTCTCGTCACTCCTAAAGAGAACCTCAACATCTAGTCTCTGCTACCTCCATCTCTGCATCATGTCTTTTCCTCACTGGTACAGTCTCTAAAACAAACAGCAAAGCTGCTCGCACTACTGACCTGTACACCTTTCCTTTGATTCTTGCTGATATTCTTCTGTCACACAACACTACTGACACTTTTCTTCATCCACTCTAACCCACCTGCACTCGCCTCTTCACCTCTTTTCTACACTCCCTGTCACACTGGATTCTTTCTTACTACATCTGACTTTTATTCCTCTTCTTTCCAATGCAGACCTCCACCTTTCCAAGTGTTCTCCACCTTTTCTCTACTCTCACTACAGATCACAATGTCATCCACAAACATCATTGTCTATGGCGATTCCTGTCTCACTTCAGCCTGCCAATCTGTCCATCATCATAGAAAACAAGAAGGGATTCCATGCCAATCCTTCACGTAGCCCCACCCCCACCTTGAACTCCTCTGTCTGACCTACAGCACATCTCCCTGCTGTCATACTCCTCTCATACATCACAAATTACTCTGACGTACTTCTCTGCCACTCCTGACATCCTTATACATTACCATAGCTCCTCTATCGGCACCCTGTCATACACTTTCTCTAAATCTACAAAGCTTTAGAAAGATAGCTCCTTCAGACCATCTCTGTACTTCTGCTTTAACATTCTCAAAGAAAAATTTGCACTAGAAATGCTCTTTCTGGGCATGAAGCCATCCACTGCTCACAAATATCCACTTCCTTTCTTAACCTAGCTTCCATTACACTTTCCCTTTAGCTTTGTTGTGTGGCTCAGCAACTTTATACCTCTGATGTTGCTACAAATCTGCACATCGCCCTTGTTCTTAAAGATCAGCACTAGAACACTTCTCCATTCCTCAGGCATCTTCTCACTCTCTAAAATCCTGTCGAACAATCTAGATAGAAACTCCACTGCTGTCTCTCCTGGACACTTCCACACCTCCACAGGCATGTCAACTGGACCAACTGCCTTTTCACTCTTGATTCACCTCAGACCCTTCCTCACCTCATCCTTTATAATCTTTTCTTGCTCTACACTATTCAGCCCTTCTTTCCCTCTTATTCTTCTCATTCATCAGCTCCTCAAAATACTCCTTCCATCTTCTCTGCACACTCTCCTCACCTGTCAGTACCTTTCCATCTCTATCTTTAATCACCCCTATCTGTTGCAAATCCTTCCTGTCTCTATCTTGCTGTCTCACTAATTTGTACAAGTCCTTCTCACCTTCCCTGGTGTCTAACTTGGCATAACATAACAATTGCATTTATTATTTTACATTTGATGCATTTATGCAATCGCATTTGTGATCTATTACAAAATAATCCCATCTAGAGTCTATTACTGGTAGACTGAGTGTTCCTGGGAACCTGACCAGTATAATGGTGTTACTTATAAATAAATTCTGTAATATGGAATAAATTATGTAAAATGGAATGGCTTTCTGTGTATTTCCAGGTACAATCTTCCCAAATTCACTGCAACACTGACCAGAATAAACAATTTATATTATACTGGCATATCATGCTGTTGTGTGTCAGCTCTTTAGTGAACTGTCCTGTACTAAACATTCATTTTTTATGTATAAAGAAACATGATGTTTTGGACAAGAGTCTGAAGATGTACAAGCTGAGTGCTAGTATTCAAATTAGCAGCAGTTAGACAATATGACATTCCAGTATAACTGTCTGCAATAGCTTCTATGAACATATACTAAACAAAGTAAAACTATGAAAACAATTTATGAGAAGACTCACTACTTAATAATTTGCTGATACAATTTAGTTCAATAAAATATTTTCCCATTGTAGCAGATGAGCATTTAATCAGGAGACTTTCACAGGTTTGTAAAGTTTTATTAGGGTTACCCTTCGCAGAAGGGTCCTACAGCATTTATCAATTTAAAGTGCAAAGGTATTTAGTGGTTTTATAGAGACTCAGCTTTACTCAGCATGCAGTTGAACTGTTCACTGAAAGTCTGTAGTAACACTGGTGCTGCCTCTTCGATGGTGACGTCCCGGCCGAGCTCAAGGCTGAGTGAAGTGACTCCTTTTCCCTTAATACCACAGGGCACGATGTGGTCAAACCAGCTCATGTCAGTGTTGCAGTTCAGTCCCAAACCATGAGAAGTGATGTACCTACCACAGTGGATACCTAAAAATATGTTGCTAGGTTACCATTCTTTTATTATTTCTAAACATCAGTCTGTGTAAAACAATGGAGAAAAAAAAAAAAAAAACAGATTTACCAATTGCACATATTTTGTTGTTTCCAACCCAGACACCAGTGTCCGGAGAGGTGGAGGCTGTAATTCCGAACTTGCCGCACATCTTAATAACTGTCTTTTCCAGTTCACACACATACCACCTCACACTCTTCTTAAAGCAGCCCAGATTTAAAATAGGATAACACACCATCTGCCCTGGCCCGTGAAAAGTGATAAGGCCTCCACGGTTTGTCCGAAAGAAATCTGCTCCCAGATCTCTCAGTTTCTGCTCTTCTTCAGCAGGGTACAGCGCTCTACGGATGCCAGTGGTGTAAACAGGATCGTGTTCACACAAGAGTAACGTGTTTGGAGTTTGGATTGAAGAATCAAAATGTTGTCTAACATATTGCTGCTGTATCTGTAGAGCACTTTGGTAAGCCACTTTCCCCAAGTTCACAATGTTGACTGAGGTCTTTCCAGGTGACATCTTCATATTAAAATTGCAGGCTTGCACCTTCGGCTGTCTGACATGATGAGATGTTATTAAATATACAGACATATAATATATCCTTAAACTCGTGATGTAACATCTGTCCTATAGTGTGTTAGGTGGCATATTACTGTGTTTGTAAATAGCTTTATTTGTCAACAAATAAATTTTAAAGTTGTTTTAAATCACATACAGAAAAATCACGAATTTAAACCAAACCTTTTACCCAAAGGTCGTTGTTGTTGTGATTTGTTGTATTTGTGCTGTAAAAATCTACTGGTCCAAATTCTATTCAAAATTCTATTAATTTTATTAAGTATTTTGTTTACAAAGTCAAAACATTCATCATAATATACACAGATAGGCAGAAATATTCGTCTCTTGACATTTTAAGGACGTTTTACTTATAATAATCATTAATACACTTTTAATGACAAGAACATTTACTTTAAATTGCAATACCTTCATGTCGTTGTGAGATTCAGTTTGTCCTCAACGTTACTGCTGCATCGCCATTTTGGCCAAAGAGCTCAGCTAAAAAAAAAAGGAAGAGGCGCAAAAATTTAGACATATTTAGACTTTCGTTTCCGTAGCGGTCATAATTTTGTTACATTAAGCATAATTAAGAATGTGATAAAAAATACTTCTGTAATTTTATTCCACAGATTTATTCATACTGTCGAATATGCGTTGATGAAATTGAAATTTATGGTCTTCCTTATTTGTCTAACATCTTTGGTGCTGTTTTCTCTGCAGGACTCGCCGTACTGCGCCACCTAGTGGTCCGGAAGAGAGGATATACCACTCCATAGGGATGGTAACTGCATAACAATTTCAGAATGAATATAACACAAAGGTGGAAAAGGTGATCACTGATTAATTACGTATGAATTATAAAACTCTGAACTCAGAACATCACCCCAGGAAAATTTACCCAGCTTTTTATTTTTAAACCCATGCCACAAGAGTCCCATGACTAAATTATCCCACAGGAAACTTAATTATGTACCATCACATGAACTCAATTTTATTATGTGCTTTAACTTAATTTTTAAAGTGCATTATTCAATATGGAGTTCAGGGTTTGTTCAGAATTTGTTCAGACCCCTTTTTTTGCTCCTCCTTTGAGAAATAAGGATATAGTCTTTCAAAGACCATCCAGAAGGACCATCCAGAGGAAATGAAGTATCAAGGGATGACCATGAACCATCAAAGAATGCTATTCCTGTGGTTTTTTATCATGTTGGCAATTGCTGGTAAGTGCTCATTAATATTTGCCATTTAATGTTTCACAGAAAACTAATTATTGATATGTTATGTATGATGATGTGTCTGTGTGAATAAATCAGTATAGAAAAATTTATCCTTGAAATGAACATAAATAGCATGAATTTTCCATTTCAGCTAAAGGAAATGCAATGGCAGCATTTCCCTGGAGTTGTACAAACTACAGTGGTGTGTGCCGTCCAATATGCCTGCCTACAGAACTACCCTTTGGACCTTTTGCTTGCTCTAAAGGGTTTGTGTAAGTTTAAAATGATTCTGTGTTTTATTTATTATATAAAGCTGAAAGTTTACTACAAACTAGCTAATCACATTGGTGTATTTCTGATTCATCCCTATTCTTGAACCATTTAAACTGTGCTTTCCTTTTTTAATTTCAGTTGCTGTGTGTCTCACGTTATTCTCTGAGGAATCATTACGTTACCTGTCAAGAATGCCAGCATGCATCTGAAGTCATCATCATCATAAAAAATTGTTCAGAAGAATTATAGCATGTCTACACTTTAATCAGTGATTTATTATTTGTATCAACTCACACAAAACAAATATCATATGGATGGACCCTCATCTCACAGAAGAAATATTGTAACAGGGTTAAGATCATCTTTATAGACTGCACATCGGTGTACTATTACACATATAAATATGAATGTCATGTGTAATTAAAGCAATCGATTAATACATTAAATATAGAGATCAGTTCACTTACATTAGTTCCAACAATTACTACTGGTTTAAAAGCTGCATCTAAGCTGATGATAACTTGTGTGAAAAGTGTGGGTGATGTTCCCTTCAGTTGAGAGGAGAGACCTTGTCTCTCACAGAGGATTTTAATTATCTGGACATCTTAATAAAAGAAAGTATTAAACTGACAAACGGACGAGGTTAGCAGGAGTGGTGTTACAATCGTTTTTACTTGGTGTGTGCATTATTGTTTCCTTCTACTTATAGTTACTGTACAGACTTAGTTTAGAAAAACTAAGTTCAGGTATTTTTAATTTATAATCGTATCTTCGCCCTCAGAAACAAAAAACTATGCTTATATATAATGATATATTATTAATATATGTTTTTTATATTATTAATATATGTTTTAATAATGTTGTGGGTTTTTTTTAACCTTAGCAATTCACTGCCAAAGACTGATTGCAAAACATGTTTGCTTGTTTGTTTGGTTTTAAATTCCCATAAAATTTCACCTGTAATTTAATTTTACTGCTTTATTAACACCTGGGAACTATACATTAAAGTCTAAGGGGACTTTTTTCCCTCCTAGAAACCAAGGAAAGTGTTTTAAAAGTCAGTAAAGTTTAGTAGGAATGAACACAAGTCCAGCTTTCAGTCACAAATCCACACATTAAAAGTAAACACGCCCCTGGTACAAAAAAAGGGGCGGGGTTTGTTTTCAAACCGTCCGAGTGAAAAAAGCAGCTGAAAATGGCGGCGTCGGGGTGCGTCGGGTCTGTCAGTAGACTGGGACAGCAGGCTAAAGCGAGGCCTGGAGCCGTTTCTAATCACCGTCGTGTGCGCTGTCTGACTCTGGAAGAAGCTCGGTGTCCGGTTTGCTGTGAGATTCTCCTGGAGCCCGTGACTATGCCGTGTAGACACTCGGTGTGTCTGCAGTGCTTTAAGCGGACGGTGGAGTGCAGCGGTCTGTGCTGCCCGTCCTGCCGGCTGCGGGTGTCCAGCTGGGCCCGAAACAAACAGTCCCGGGAGAAAAGCCTCGTCAACACCGAGCTCTGGGACATGGTGCGGAAAAGTTATCCGGAAAGATGCGTCCGTAGACTGGAGCAGAGAGACAGACTGATGGCTTCGGAAGGTGATGTAAACAAGCTGTTTTGCACACATGGGGATTGTATTAACTCAATAACTGTTCTTACATGGAAACAGTTAGTCTGCGAAATTACAAAGACGTAATTAAATCGCGGGTCTAAAAGAAAATACACTGGATAATTTAATTTATGGCTGGGAGTCGATTCTTAAAAGAATCCCGTCGAAAGAATCGACTCTTCGATTCCATCCTAAATGAAGAGTCGACTCTGAAGCTTTAGTTAATCACTAAAATGGAAGTTGTTTAATATGAACAGGCGTATATAATATACATTTTCAGCATTTTGGCAGATTACATTATCCAGAGTGACTTACATTGTCTTATTTTTATACAATTGATTAATTTGAGGGTTAAGCGCCTTTCTCATGGGCCCAACAGTGTCAGCTTGGTAGACCTGGGATTCAAACTCACAGCCTTCTGATTGGTAGCCCAACACCTTAACCACTAGGTTACCACACGGAATAATTTATTGATCGACATCCATGTCAGTCCTGCTATTAATAATACCATACTTCTGTCTCATTATTGCATTGTTCATTTTTTTCTTATATGTTTTGTGTATTTTTGGAATCAAGAAAAAGGACTATTGGAGTCGAAAACGGACAGCCCATGTGACTGGTTTAGAGTGATCACTGTAAATATTTTCACCTCATTTTAGTTCATTCACTTAAATTGCACTGGGCTGCATATACCTTTGTAGATGATCTGTTGTGCTCTTTAAGCTTCAAGCAAATCAGGAAAGGAAAAACATCCCTAAGGCCAGTGTATGTTTGCGTGCTTCTACAGAGCCATTAAACACAACAGCCCAAGAATTTGTCACTTCAGCAGAAAACCTAGCAAAGGGCCAGCTGCAGAGTAACAGCAGTATTTGTCTGTTGAATCTCTTGAATTACATCAACGTTTTCAGAAATGTATTTGTGCGCTTTCGAAAGAATAAAGTTCAAACTATTCCACATCATACTAGAAGATACTTAAAACTGGAACTTTTTTCTTTTTTTCTTTTTTTTTTAGTAATCTGTTCCTTTTGTTTAAACTGGATTAAACGCATGTTTTTATAGGTGTTTTCATCTTGTCTGTCAGTGTACAAACTTTCTCTCTCTTGCATAATATTCAGACTAGGCAGCATGCGCTGAGGGTGTGGCTTCACTTCATCTGTGACATTGTCTGTACTTTTTACTGTAGGCCTTAAATTTGCTTTAGTACATCACCATCTTTTGTTTTCTGCTGTCCTTCAGTACCGCAAGCTATAATGTAAACAATTCTACGTTAATGTTTCTAGCTCGAACGGTGGATCACAACTGGGGAGTTTTTATTTTATCCTGTAGAGAGAGGTAAAGTGCTAACCATAGCACACAATAATTAGAGCTATTTGATTTACAGAGTTACTTTTGTAAGTCAAAATATGTGGCAATTTGACAAACATAAGAAATATCATTAATTGGACAAAACAAATATAATTTTCATAACATACTTACAGACTCTTGTCTTTAACCATATCCTATTTTCCTGGGGTATAAATATGATTACATTTCTGATGCCTTTGTTATTATAAAACCAATCTACTAGTCTAGTAGGTAGTGGATTGGTTTTGCTATGATTGATCTTTGAAGTTGCTGAGATTTTCACAGGTCACTGATATTTATTGTCCTGTCTTCCACAGATGTTTTCTGTTCACCTGTAAAGATATGTAAGCCTGGAGAAATGCAACATGAGTATGATAAACAAAAGAATAAGGTTGGTTGGCATGCAAAAATCAGACGAATTGTGGTAGTGTAACTTAAGGATCTTTTTAAGTTTATAACATGTATTGACATATGTGGGATGTTAAAATATATGAAATACCTTTTAACAACCACTTTCAAAGTATCACAGTAATCTAAAAATTGTGCTTCCAGATGATGATTGATGAAGAAACTGAAGAGAGAATGAAGTTACCCTGCCGTAAGAAAGGGGTAACTTCTGGACTGCAGCAATCTCAAGAATCTGTATGTTTAATTGTTTGTTTAATAAGTGGCTTAGCAAGGTGTATTGTTGCTTCACAGCTTCAGAGTTTAAGTTTAAGCCTTGGTTCTTTGGTTATTGGCTGTGCTGGATTTCTTATTTTCCTTCTGTGCCCAGTAGCTTTATTAACTACTCTGTAATTTCCTGTGTGTGTGAATGTAGTATGAATACTTGTAGTTCTCAGTATTTAAAAAAAAAAAAAATTTAAACCCATAAAGTAGTTAATATTTTAGCTGATATTGCTAGCAGCCCATAAAATTATTATTCGTAACAAGTAGTATTTTTCAGTCTTTAGGAGTGCTGTCGGACTCTGAGAACGAAGAACCTATGAGAATGAAAACCAGGCATGCATCAGCATTCGTGCGCAGATCAAGGTTTTCCCCAGCTTTATGCAGAAGGTATCAAGACTATTCATAAAAAAGGATCTGCATTATACAATTTCTTGTATTGGGTGTGCAAATTAATTTTCATGTCCCCAACATTTTGTTTTTTTCGTACAGTCTGTACAACATCAGGGTACAAAGAAGCCAAAGCTGTACAGATTCTGAGGAAGGAAAAAGAAAAGTCAGAGCCCAATCACACCTTTCATCACCAGAAAAAGTATGACAGAACTTAACACCTGCAAAATGATTTCAACTCACATTGTTGTCATGTGTGTTCAAAATTGTGTTCTATCCCGTTCTAATAGAAAATTAGTTTTTTTCTTCTGTTATTATAATAATAATAATTCCTGTATTTCCTCTTATTGTAGGCCAGTATTTGTCATAGTTTCAACGCTGGAATACTGCTATCATCTGAAAACAGTCGTTCCTTCTCAGCACCGGTTCTTCCCCTTAACAAGAGGCATTTCTGGCGTTCCATCTTGGCTTCTCCTCCTTCCTCTTTAGTGCCTCACGCTAAAGCCGAGCGGTCCGTCAGCCCAGAGAGCAATGACAGCATCTCAGAAGAGCTGAACCACTTCAAGCCCATAGTTTGCTCACCATGCACACCACCTAAGAGACTTCCAGATGGCCGGTTAATGGAACCCACCATAGTAAAGTCCACACCCAGGAACCTGACCCACAGCCTGCAGAAAAGCACCAGCTATGAAGCCAGTCCTAGTATCCTGCAAAAGTGGAAGCAGGTCGAGCTAGATCGGCAACGTGTCAAGTTCATGTCTAAAGGGACCGTCACCAGTCCTGTGGTGGATGATTACAGCATTACAAAGCGCTCTGAAGAAGACCAAGAGAACAAATCCTGTAACTGTGGTCCCATGGAGAAAGGCTTGCAGGGTACGGAAAAGGATTGCAATTGTACTGCAACTACAAACTTGCCTAGAAAGCAAAAATATTTGCTCTACAATAAGCGGCAGTTGATTTTTGATCAGTGTAACAAAGATAATGGCTCACAGTCTACAAATGCACATCCTACATTGATGGCACTTGGCAATTATGATACTCAAAAGCAGTGTGGTGATTGTGAACCACATTGCTCACCTTCAGGAAAAGTTGAAAACTTGAAATCACCAATAGTGGACAAACATATGGGAGTTTGTCATAATCAGGGTATAGAGGACCTTCAGGACTTAAGGAATGAGCCTACTGTCAAAAGTTGTGTAATTAACAGACCTACCTCAAGAAGAGGAAAAAAGAGGAGCCAGAAGACCAAACATTTAGAGGAGAGTAAGAGGATAAAAATATCCAAGATGGAAAGCTGTGATAGCTGTGACCATCAATATAGACAAAATGATTTATATGTCGAGCGGATCCATCAAGAAAGAATGGACAGAGAACTGGCATTAAAGCTACAAAGACAGTTTGACAAAGAAGGCCAGAAATTAGAAAGGCATAGGATGAGTTCTGATCAATATCCTCTACGGTCCTGGGTTTGTGTAGATAGTAGAGCAGCTCGTAATCCACGCAGGTCAAGAAGGATTTCTAGGAAGATAAAACACTTTAATTAAAGTCTTAAATAAAGTTGTTAACAGGGGACAAACCAGTCTGGCTCTGTCTGTAGGACAGAGAATTCCGATATCTTTTGAATGGTTTTATTGACTGGGACAACTATGCTTGTGCTTGTCATTTCAAACTATATATCTCAGAGAATTTTACCAAATAAAATCTCCTTTCTCAGATGAAAATATTGCAGAGTGCCCTTAGTATTTCTCTAATTAATTTGGCACTGCGTAATCAGCAAGTAGGACTGTTCATTTTTTAGCCATTAAACATAAATACTACAAAATAATGCACTGTTTTATGCAGTGTATTATTTTCTATAAATCTAATCATAATTGTCAAAGAAAATGCTGTCAATTATAAACGTGGTACTTTAACAGGCAGTTGGGTTCATATTAGTGCTCAGTTTAGTCAGTTTCTGCCCAAGAGCCTCTTACAGTACCTGATAATTAGATTGTCTTGGATAGAACTCTAAAAGCTTTGTTACCCAACTCGCTGCATTTGCTCTTTTTGTCCAATCTTGCTTGGAAAGATTATTTTCTGCTTTATATTTAATTTACATTACCAATTTGCCCCGTATTAATTAGGCTTGGACAGTGAGTATTTTTTTTCATGTCTTTCATGTCTGATATGATCAATTTTAAAGTATTGCTAAAGTTTTGGCCAGCTTGACTTTCAATGAAAAATATATATTGCACTATATGCTTGAATAAGCACCTGCATATTGCATTTAATCATTGTAGACTTCTAAAATGTTTATTTTTTATTTTAATAGAAATTATGAGGTTTTATTCATATGCCAATTTTTCATCTGTTTAAATTTATCATCTATTCACATTTCTCCATGTTTATTTTATGAAACCCCTTCTAAATCTCTTTTCAGTACTGTATGGGTGCTATATAATACTTTTTTTTTTAAAGCTTGAGTTTAGCTTGAGTTTTGACTGTATATTAATGCACAGAGAATAATGGATGAGACATCTCATCTAATTTTTTGAATTGTTAAAAGTATTGGTTGTGTTTGACATGTATGTTTGAGTGGCATTTGGAGAATGTTGTTTATGATTTGTAAAATGTGTGAATGGTGGGACCAAATGTAAGCATTTTTAATTTTATTTTAATAATATTCCAATCATATGACATTTTAAGACAGAGGATTATGTGTTTATCAGTTCAGCTTAACACTATTAGTCTGCATTATAATGTTATTCATTAGCAGTACAATTTGGTTAAAGTTTATCTTAAATTTTATAATGCATAAGTTAACAAAAATCAAATCTTATTGTTTCCACAAGGAAAGGAACAATGTTCTTAAAAGAAATGACAAATATTGGAGTAAATCAATTCTAAATACCAAATAAAACTCTATTTTCTTGCTTGTCTGTGGGTTTCCTGTGGGTTTTCTGGATCGGTGACTAAATTATTCTGTCCAATATGAAACAGTTACCGAAGATGATTGAAATTTTTTTAAATTCAAAGTTAATGGAATGTTTGTTGTAATGTTTGAATGACTCATTAAAAGTCACATTTAGCCAATGTGGTGTTAGCTGGCTATAGTTTATTATAGGTTCAGGACAAATTTGTTTAAGATATGTCCAACTGGGATATCAAGATGTTGTCAGTATTGCAGACTGTGTTGCAATATGTGTGGGTAGCTCAGTGGTTAAGGTGTTGGGCTACTGATTGGAAGGTCATGGGTTCAAACCCCAGGTCCACCATGCTGCCACTGCTGGGCCCCTGAGCAAGGCCCTTAACCCTCAGTTGCTCAGTTGTAAGTCACTCTGAATAAGGGTGTCTGCTAAATGCCGTAAATGTAATGACATTGAAGACATTGTCCAGAGTGGTTTGAGCTGTGTGGGTGATCAGCAGCAAACCTGCCTGTTTAGCACCAACATACATTATGGAGTGTGTGTCTAATAAACTGGCAACTAAATGGAGATGTTTGTGGACCTGATAATATGGAAGTTAACGGTTATATTGTATAGTAGTACAGAACAAAATGCATACAAAAGCTTTCAGAAACATCTGTATAGAAGCAACACGAGGTAGCACATTTCCGGTACGCTGGCGGAAATCAGGCAGCTCGAGCCCGCCGCGTTTTGGGTTGGCTGCGTGCGTGGCGTACGAGCTCAGCCAATCAGAGTAAGCCAGGTCACACGGATGACCAGGAAGAGAAGATGGCAGCAAGAAATGGAAAGAATGGTCTGCTACAAAAAGTAAGAACTAGTTATTATATTTTCCAGCTTGTGTGGAAACCGTTTGCGCGATCCTAGTCATCCTTTTGTCTTTTATACAACCTCAATAACGGACGTTGTTTGTGAGAAACAGAGAGATGTGCACGAGCTATGATCATGCTAACGGCTAACGGCTTCAAACGGAAATCTGAAGCCTTTAAAAAAAAAAAAAAAAAGTAAATCTGATTTACAGGAATTCTCGAAATATCGATAGATATTTACACTACGTTTAAAGTTTCCGAAGGTTTAATCACGTCTTGATACATGTTAAGGTGTGTCGAATAAACAACGAGCAGTTTGGCTCTATAACGAGATTTAACGGTTTAACCGAGGATCATATTGTAGTCTGCTGTAGTATCGGTATATAGCTACAAAATTCAACACCAGGATATTTAACTACATTAAGCACGATGGCTAGAATTTAGGTTATTTCGCCGTGTGCAACTCATGATGCTACATCAGTCATTTGTTTAGTATCGAAGATATAAATGATTTTAAACTGGGATAAATGTTGTTTGTATAGGATGTATTTTAAAATGGAGTTGCATGGAGATCTACTAAAAACATGTTTTTTTTGTGTGTTTTCAGTGGAGGATTGATGAAAAGCCTGTCAAGATTGACAAATGGGATGGTGCAGCTGTGAAGAATTCTCTTGATGATGCAGCTAAGAAGGCAGGTGAAAGTGTTGTGTTGTGTTGTGTCATGTTTCATTTATCCCTGACTTACTCTCATTTCTTTTTCTATTGCTAGGTACTCATCGAGAAGTATGGTTACGTTGAGAATTTCAACCTTGTAGATGGACGTCTTTTCATTTGTACAATCTCCTGCCTTTTTGCCATTGTAGCCTTAATTTGGGACTACCTGCACCCATTCCCAGAGTCCAAACCTGTACTAGCATGCTGTGTTGTTTCATATCCTTTACAACTTAAACAGAAGTCATATTTACAGTATGTTGCCCTTTTATTTTTTATTTGACTTTTGATGTTTAGTTATCAGCTATAAACTTGAAATTAGTCCACAAACTTAAAATGTATTTATCAGAGTTTAATCCTTGATAGTTTAATTGAATAGAATCTACAATACTGTCTAACTCCAATACTTTCACTGTTGTTTCCTTAATGACCTCACACATATTTCATAATGATGGGCATCCTAACTTTGTATACCTCTTACAAAGAGAAAAACATCTTTCTTGTGGCCGTCCAAAAAGACCCGACTGGCATGGACCCGGATCACCTCTGGCAGCTTTCATCAAGTCTTAAAAGGTTTTTTTTTCTTCTAAACCTCACATTTTCCCAGATTTAGATGTTTGGATGGAGACATGTACTAAATGATGAAACAATCTTTTGTAGGTTTGACGATAAGTACACCCTGAAAGCAACCTTTAAAGATGGAAAAAACAAGCAGTCTAGGACGACAGAGTTCACAAAGTCAGTCGGTGTGTTTTTTGATGGAAACGGAACATTGGTGATGGACCAATATGAAAGGTGTGTGTCAAAGCTTCATGACACATTGGCAGTGGAGAAGAAGACTAAGTAAACTTGAGCAGAAACTCAGTGTACCAGCATTGACCCAGCAATTGGGTGGGGGTGGGGGGTTAGGGAGTTGGCTCTTTCACTGGGAAAGAGTGTGTTGTTAATATCCCTCTAATGTTAGCCTACAGTGAAGAAAGTTGTATAAAGTTTGTCCTGCTATAACTGTTCATTTGGCATCACAATATTTGTACCTAAAGGTTCAATGTCTTGGTTTAACATTCTGTGTGAATGTAAACTTTCTCTATGATTCCTTGTGACACTGGCCTGATCCTCATGATGGAGAACATGAGTGGTTTAACAAAATATTAAATATCTTTCATAAGCAGCATCTACTAAAAGACTGTTTATTGAAGTGCTGATATCTCTGAGCTGCATTACAGTGGAAATAGTGATGTTTTTTATTTCCTTTTTAAGACTCATTAAAATGATTGGTCAATTTCTTGGATTTTTTTTCTATGAACACATACAAGAGAGAGTTTACTCAGTTTAGATCGTTTATATATTTTTTTTGTTACATACATTGTTCTAAGTGTGAGGCATAACAAGGTATGAAATGGAGCCCAGGTGACTACACACAGCCATGTGTGTTTATTTCTCTCAATAAATGAATCAAATAATGGGTAAACTATTTATTTTCTAATAGTTAGAATTATACTCCAATGTAGTTTTACAGAATAGCTGCAGTCTTTGCCATGAATTTCACTGTTTTATCAGTTAATGTGGCACTGTTTGCCCAAAAAACATACAATTAAAATTAAGCTTTTATTATTTCTTTTTTACATTTTACTATGCTTTTCTTCTACTGCATCACTTTGCCGTTTGCCAAATGCCATTTTTGTTTGGAAATTTTAACTGTACATTGGTTAAATGCTCCATATAACTAATATTTAAACAATTTCGTCATTAGCATTTCTATGAAAATAAACACAATACTTTTACATAAGCTTCATGTCTGAATTTATGCAAAAGGTATACAATGTTAATCTTCTGCATGAACTAAACACAATCTTGTTTTATTTATTATAATTAAGGTGTTTAATAAATACATACTCTGAACATATTTTTACTAAATTCACCTAACATAAAATATCTGGGTTTTAAAATTAATTTGCTATGTATAAGCAAAGAAGCATTTATCGTGTGTGTATGTTTGCAAGTTTCCTTTTATATACGACAAGGCAAGATAGAGTAGGAGTAACAGCTCTTCAGGAGTGGATTCGATCAATACTTGTTAAAATCTCAAAGCACAGCATCTGTAAATGAGCAGAGATATGTGTAGTTCATATAAGCCTTTGAATCTGTTTAGCATAAACACTGAGGTTTAGATAGAAATAGAATAATTATGTCAGAAATATATTGGCTAATAAATTTGAGCACTTTATGGATTGGATAGGAAATGAAATTTGATGTGCTAATAATACCTTTTGAATTAATGTGTATTACCTGTATCTGTGAGGGCAGCCATGGTAACCCACCATGTATTCTTGGGCATAGCACTGCTTTCTACAAAGTCCTCGATAGCCACATGTCCAGCCATGAACATTTGTATCGTTTGCTGAAAAACAGAACCATCACACAATAAATGTAAATAATCAATTAATCCAAACTTTCCCAGTAGCCCAATGAGCAGCATCTGATCCTTTACTACAAACATGTCATGATTTACCTTTGCTAGCTGTAAGCAGCAGTAAAGTAAAAATGATCAATCCCAATGTGTCCATGCTGTTAAGCCAAAATTTATGAAGAGAAAGTTTAAAGAGTACCTTTATTTACAATCTCAGTCATCAAAGCAGCCTGTGCTAGGCTCCATTTATACACAATTACACCCATAGAGGGGAGGGCTGGGTAGAAGAGGCTTAGTAATAATCTCTCTCATACATTTTATTCATAAACTCTGAACTAAACTGATACTTTACTGCACATATAAATGTCTTATGAGTAGAGAGAACAGGAATGAAATTATATACTTGATGTACAGATTATACTATAATTGATCATTACCTGCTTTTCTTTATTAATGATGGGTATAAATATCATTTGCTTTTTATCTCTCACATATCATTATACCAATCTGTTCATAAATTTTATTATCTCTGTGATACTACAGAGACATTTAAACTGTTAAACCTATATAAACATGCAGGGGTGTTGATGAGGTGGACGAGACACTTTGTCAGCAAAAAAAAGATTCAGATTCCACAGCAACAGCAAAAGAGGCACATGCAGTCCCTCGTGACCAGACACCCCTCCTAGACATAAACATGGCTGGACAACATAGTTATATAATAGAAAAGTAATAATAGTGGATTTTCATCCCATATCCGATTTAATCCCACATACGTAACACAGGCATTTTAACACACATCCCTTTTAACACACCCCTTATAATTGATGTATTTACATATATCCTAAATCAGTACACATATAAGGGCTATTATTATTATTATTATTATTATTATTATTATTATTATTATTATTATTATTATTATTTTCATTTCCCATATATGTGGGGGACTGGCATCCCATCCCATTTTTGCTTTATGCCCAGTGTTCCTTGCATAGACTCAAGATCAAGGAATGGAGGAATGAAATTTTACAATTGGGAGTCAAAAAAAAAAAAAACTTTTGAAGAAGAGTTTCTGGAGATTTTTTACAAAGGCAACAATTTGTTTGTATTTATTTTGAAAAGTTATTAAAAGATAAATTAAAAAAAATAGTGTGCTATATTTCTTTTATACACCTCTTTAAATGCTCAAATTCTGTGGTTAAATATTTTTCTAATAGTTATAAAAAATTTTTTTTAGAGATATAACAGATTCATGTACGAAAGTTATTTTTTGCATGTCAGATGCTTTATTCATACCTCACTGAAGGATGACACTGTATTTCTTGTTTATTCATCTCTCTTACAGTAAACAAATGTTAATTACAAAGAATTCCACAAGAGGGCGCAAACATTATCATATCGACCTGCACCCGCCTGCATCTCTTATTATTGACTAATAAGAGAAGGAGCAAGGGCTGTTTCTTAACGACAATAATATTCCAGTTCTGCACATTTGTATTTATTATGATGCACTTTCTATTTACAAATAACCTGTCCACAACTTTATAGATTAACCGATTACATATCAAGCTGCGTGCTTAGATTTCAAATCAGAATCAAAATCAGCTTTATTGCCAGGCATGTTTTCACATGCGAGGAATTTGTTTTAGTGACATAAGCTCCACTGTGTAACAGAATGATATGTATAGTGTAAACGAAATTGTATGTACACATTTCCAGGTGTGAAATGTGCAGTTGAAATATACATATACAAATATAGACAATTTGTATGTACAAATTTGCAAGTGTGAGAAATGTACAATTGAAGTATACAAAATATACAATTTGTGTATACACGTGCAATTGTGAAATGTGTAATTGAAGTAAACAGTAAACATTAGACAATATGTATGTATGTATGTATGTACAGATGTGCAAGTATGAAATGTACAATTGAGGTATACATAGTACAAATATTAGGTGTTGTGTGTTCCATGGTGTTAATTGTTCAACAGATGGATTGCTGGAGGGAAGAAACTGTTCCTATGTCTGGTCGTTCTGGAGCTCGTGCTGGATGTGAGGGGTCCAGAGTGATTTTTTTTTGCCCTTTTGCTCACTCTGGAGAAGTACAGATAAATGGAGACACTCAGCAATTCAACAAAAACTCAAATGTTGATCTGTTGGAAGCAGAAAAAAGTGTAAGGAACTGAGTAACTTCGAAAAGGGCCAATAATGACTAAATGACTGGGTCAGAGCAAGTCCCACATTGGTATAAATGTTAAGGTGTTCTTGGTATGCAAGGGTTAGTGGTCCAGGGAACAGTGGTCCAGGGAACAGCAACAGTTAAACAGGCACCCTATGTCCATTGATGCTTGTGTTGCATATGCATATGCTTGCCTGCCTGGTACAATCCCATCGGAAGAGCTACCCTAGCAGTGGGCACTTCAGCAGGGCAAATGCTCCCTGCCACACTACAAAGATTTCAGAAAAGGCTTGCGTTCAAGGTGTTGATTGGCCTTCAATTTCCTTAGAGCTCAGGCTAATCAAGCATCTATGGGATGTGCTAAACAAACAAGCCTGATCCACGGAGACTTCACCCTACCACTTTTTAACTTACGGAACTGCCAATAATGTGTTTGTGCCAAAAAAAACACAGCATACCTTCAGAGGACCTTGAGATATCATACCTTGAAATCCCTTTAGAGTTTATAACTTGAGGTGTTAGAGATGTTGTAACGGGTAACGGGTGTTAGCGATGTTTTAACGGTAGAAGTTGGCCATTTCTGTATGTATATATATATTTGTAGTTATCTAACATCAAACTATAATCAAGAAATAATATTTCATAATATCATAACTTTAAAAGGGCTCAGTTTAAAACCATAGATCACTGAGGTTTGATTATATTCTATATCAAGCATCAAAATTCAACAAAAATGAAAAAGCAGTGGGTGACGTCATCGACCGGCAGGTTGCAAACAGAGCCCGTGAGAAAGTGAGAGAGCGCGCGCGCGCTGAGGAATCATGCGCGAGATTTCTTCCCACCTGTGCAGTTTCTCAGGTGTGCACCGGGGAGGAATGGCATATCTTATGGCAGCCTTCTCAGTCAGCAATACTGTGACCAACTCTATCATAATGGTAAGGGACAACCAGTGTTTATCTATGTGGCTGTTTATGTTTGGTCTGATGTGCACCATTATCAGATACCTGAAACGGTGAAACAGTAGCTGTTTAGATAGTGTCTGTGCTCATCAAATGAACTTGAGTTACCTCGTTTAAGACTGGAAACATAGAGAAACACTAGAGCTTTTAGAAAAAGTTATAGGATCATGTACATTATTATATAACTGTTTATTGTGTGAAATCTTTTTAATGCTTAAAGTAAATATACTACAGAATATGACTCTACTACAGAGTATGTGTGCACAGGGACATACAAAAATGTAATGTGTCCACTTGCATCTTGATATAGTCCAATCTAGTAAAATGTAGTTTGTTTGTTTGTTTGTTTTCACTGTAGACTGTCTTTGCTTGATTGGTGATATTCATAGAAAAAAGACAACACATCAGTTTGCAGAGATCCATTTTGTAATATGACACGGCAGTGTTATTTGAACATGATTTCCATTCAAGCTAAAGCTGTAGACTGGATGTTTTCATTCTGCTGAAACACAAAGAAGCTTTGACTGATAGTAACCCCATATGTCTTCTGTAACCAGAGGGACAGGGATTAGACACCTGCATGTCTCTTTGCAGTTAGTCACCCACTCATCCTGGATAGTGTTCAACTGCATACACAATCACAAAACAATACAAAGTGTAGCATTCTCTATTGTAGGGTAGCACTCTCTATTTTAAGTTTTTACTGACATTATTAATGCCATAATTAAATATTTTACAATGTGACACATAAAACACAAATTTTATTGCTTCTATAATCATACTGAATATTTATAGAAATATTATAGCTATAGTACAGTTGATTTTTTTGCCCTGTTTTATAGGTGCTGTTTTATTGGTGTTTTATATACCATGTTGTATTATGTTCCTATTTCAGAACACCAATGGACCTCCTGATCTCATGTTGGATACAAGGATAGTTTGTGTATCCATTGATAATTTAATGACTAATCATACTGGCAGCCAACAGACCCCACTGTTACATGCACACTTAAAAAAAGTGGAGAACAACAAAATGGAGGCACAGCGATTCTCGTACCTGCCCAGAAGGCCAGCAGTCAATATTGAATTCAGAGACGTCTCCTACTCAGTTCCTCAGGGACCATGGTGGAGAAAGAAAGGTATAGTTTAATTTCCTTATGCATACTTGACTGATTATTTGGAGAGAACTTAATTTGGTTTTTATTTTAGTTTTTTATTTAAAAGACCACCATTTATTTTCACTGTAAATAAATGGTGGTCTTTTAAATAAATAACTAAAATCAAACCGAATTAAGCTCTCAAATATATTTTTTTCAAATATATATTGAATCTTTTTTATTTGTAATCATTATTAGTATGACCCACATTTACATATTGGAATGTGAGTGCTAAAATGTTTCAGTCTGTGAAAATAAAGTTTAGGGTGATTTCAACTCAATCTGATCTGTTCAATCTGGTCTTTAAATGATTATATGTTTTGTCCATTTTATGTACAAATATAAATCAGTTTGGGTGCTGGAGTTTTTCGGATCGAAAGTAATCGCTTACATTCATTACTTTAATACTAATTATTTAAACGAAAGGGACTTATTCACAATGCTTTGTAAATCACAGAACTCAAAAACTTCAGTGTTATCAGTAAGCGTAGCTTACAAAAGCTTACAATGGAGCTGTTTTGCACACTTCCAGTGTCTTTAAAATGTGTTGTGTGAATCTGAGTACTGTTTAAGCAACAGATATTACATTCATAGAATTGAGAATTTACTGTAGATGAGACACAATCAAGATCTAGTGTAGCAATAGTGAAAATAACATGAAGATAAAAGATCATCTTGAAAAGTTTTTGGCAGGAGCCAAGGTGAAAAGGTAAAATTGAAAGCACCATGGGACTAATTTTATGGTAATTTTGCTACACATGATCAGTACAGTGTAAAGGTATACTTATTTATTTACATTCCTACTGACTTTTTTCTTTGCATTATGGTTTATTACATGTAGCATTGGCTAGTAGCCAAGGTGTCTACACATATATACTTACAGTAGTCTATACAATTACTGAGTACACAATTATGTTTTTATGAAAAATTCATGAATGCATCCTTGTGACAGTTTGGAGTCTATTAGACTGTTCCTCAATCTTCACAGATGGCTATTGATTCTTTTGAACCCTTTCTTCTTAAAAGCCAGTGTGATAGTACCGCCAGAATATTAGGTGTTAGGCCAAAGATAAAGCCCTGGGGTTTGTATAAAGCTTGTACGATAACAGTCCAAAATGGCAGTAGTTAGCTTGATGTTTCACTGGGTGCATATTGTGGTGAGGACCAGTCTGATCCTTTTGTACTTTAGCTAGAGCATACTATGGACGTTTTGGTGAATAAATACTGGGATTACACACAGACCAGAGAAATAGGACTATTTATCTTTTCCAATTAATGATACATTTATTATGGTAATGGTAATAAAAATATTATTTTAATTAAAATAATATTATTTTAGATAAACATTGTATATTATGTGCTTTGTAGATGTCTCAGTGGCATAAGTTAATAAGCAGTTATATTGCAACATTATCCACCTGCACATGCATAAGACTTTAAACCAGTTTTTAACCACCTTAATACCATCAATTCATGTACTTAGAGCTGTGTTTGATTAGTTATCTAGCATAATGTTTTATTAAAACATAACTGCTAAGGGAAAGTTCATACGAAAATTTGTTAATGGAATTATATGCTCCATCAGCAGCAGACTGCTACACCCCCAGTGTAGGAAGGAGTGCTAGCGCAGGTCATTTCTACAATTGGTTGTCAGGCTGCATTCCATTGATGTTATTGTGCAATATTTTATCATTTTATAAAATGTTATTTTTTTAAATATTGTTTTATATGAAACTTTTCTTTCTTCCTGTTATAAGTCTTTAATGCCTGCACTTAACTATCTGTGAGTTGCTGTGAAAAGTGAATTTTCCCACTGTGGGATCAATAAAGTCTTATTAGTCTTAATAAATATCTTATCTTATCTTATCTTATCTTATCTTATCTTATCTTATCTTATCTTATCTTATCTTATCTTATCTTATCTGGAAATAGTATTGATAGGCAATTATTTAATTGGTCCAAAATATCTAAGACATCTGTCCTTCACTGGTTGCTCATCCTTAACTGACTGCAACTGTATCCAATGCCTTTGAGCTGTCTAACAAATCTTTGTAATCCATACTTAGTGGAAAGTGAGCTCTGGCTACAGTAGTGTCTGTGACCCTGATCCACGCTCACAGCTAATTTGGTAACTGTCGGTCAACAAACTGTATTAACCCTAGTTATGAGCACCGGGGTTGGATTGGGCCTGTCCAATTAGAATGAAACAAACAGCTGTGCACATGTTGGAGATGAGGGCAGTACAGAGTTATGCTGTGTAGGATTGCCTTTTTCAGTTGCCAGGTAGCTTGTTTTTTTTTAAGCATGTACATGTGTGATACTACAGTGTTTAAAAAGAGATTGTCAGGCAATGATTAAATGTTCAATGTGCATTTTGCATTTGATATACACATGCTGGTACATTGATTTTAGATGTTTTACAACTTCTAGGTTTTTATCTGGATGCATATTTTATGCATATGTGTCAAATTGCTGATATTTTGGGCAGTTGTTTTCAGATTTGTCCAGTAAACATTTAAAAATACACATGCTGCTTTACAGATAGTTCGGTGACATTCAGATTTTGGATCACTTCATGCATGTGATTTTATATCCAATTTTTCCAGATATGGACCTTATGTTCAGGACATTAGGTTTATATCAGAGAACAGGGCTGGAATAGGCTTACTCTCCATCTTTTTATATAATGTCCACAATCTGTCTGTGGAAAACTCTTTTATGACTTTACAGTCTATATTAAAACGTACTAGAAATATAAATGGTCTCCATGGTCACTAAAATAAGTAATATACTGAAGTGTAGAAAGCTTTGTTAACATAATCAAATGTCTTCATCTTTTTCCAATAGTTTGTGCCTCTTCTAGCTGGGATGTCACCTTATATGCCAGAAGAAGTATGTACAGTAGTGCAGTAGAATGTGCATCAGGAGAGTACAAACAAGCAATCCAAAAAACTCCAACTGCTATTAACAGTCACTCATGCAGTCAATCTGCTTATTTAATCTGTTTGCCAGTATTTTTTTTTTATTAAAAGGATTAATTAGCTTGCACAGATGACAGATGATTAGTTCAGAGTCAAGAACCTCTAGTCACTGTGCATACAATGACAAAACCGTTAGTTGGGAAATTCACTTATCACACCAGCTCACAGACAGTTAGCAGAGGTATTAAAAACATAGTAGGAAGAAAGAAAGGTTTAATATAAGACAATATCAACAATAGTAACGGAAAGAAACACATGAAGTAGTATGCACAAACCCTGGCATTGCAGGGGTTTCTAAGGTAAGTTATCATTGTAGCACTTCTGCCTCGAAACAAATCCTCAACTAGATATTTAATACAACTCTTCAAGTGCTAAGTATGGGGGATCCCACACAAGAGGACAGCAAAGGTCAGAGATATTTGTGTATTACTTGGAAGGATTGAGACTGCAAATCCAATCAGGCTCCCAGCCTCTGAAAACAGCTGGATATTTCAGCTAGACAAATAACAGGTCACAATCTGGCATTTTGCCACAAACTGGCACTGTTTTTTTGTTGTTGTTGTTGTTTTTTAAATTATTATTTTTGTTTTGTTTTGTTTAAACCTACTGTTGAATGAAACAGTGATAATGACTATAAGAGACTTTATTGTTCCACAGTGGGAATTTTTTCTTTTGCTTTCCATCCATCTGCTTGTTATTACACACAGAATATAAAACAACATTCTACACAGTTCATTCTTAAAAGTACACAGAACATGTTTATACAAAAAGTATGTCTGGCATACCAACGTAAATATATTACAGGAAAATGTACATTGCCAAAAAGTCTTTAGAAGTGTCTCAACACTCGACACCTTGGATCGAGTTCAGAATGCATTGTCAAACTGGACAAAAGTAGGTAGTTTAGTAGAACTGAGGGGAAAAATTGCAAGGGTCATATAACAAGTGAGAATGAGCATTATCCTTTAGGAAAAAGGCAAACAAGAGCAACCATGCAAAAAATTTGAGAAACACGATAGGTGTATAACAAATGCTTTCTTTCACCCAACTCACAAAGAACCATTTATGAGAAAAGGAGGTGCTAAGTGAATATGTTTTATTAAGGTTGAGCCTGACACGGGGAGAAAACAGCACTCTGCTGTGAACACAGAAAAATGTTTCTCACACGTACCCATTGCCCTGTTCTCTTTATTCTTAGGTTACAAGACCCTGCTGAAAGGCATCTCTGGCAGCTTTACCAGTGGGGGTCTAGTGGCTATCATGGGGCCCTCAGGAGCAGGGAAGTCAACGCTTATGAACATCCTGGCAGGATACAGGTGAAGACAACAAAGCCATGTCACTCTATCACACACACAAACACACACACACACACACACACACACACACACACACACACACACACACACACACACACACACACACACACACACACACACACAAATCACACTGTCCAATAATAATGTAGGGTACATTAATGTCTTGTTCAGCCATAAACCTCTTCCCATCACTAGATGATAATAACTTTTTATTATCTTGACACCCAGACATGGCCCCTCTCTCTCAGCATATTGCTCAGCATGTCTCTCTCTCTCTCTCTCTCTCTCTCTCTCTCTCTCTCTCTCTCTCTCTCTCTCTCTCTCTCTCTCTCTCTCTCTCTCTCTCTCTGTGTGTGTGTGTGTGTGTGTGTGTGTGTGTGTGTGTGTGTGTGTGTGTGTGTGTGTGTGTGTGTGTGTGTGTGTAAACATTAATGAAATTAATGAAATGAATCCTGACAGTTGTTATGACTGAACCTAATGTGTATTAGAATTGCTCATTTTAAAGTTTAAAGTTATGCCCCAAAATTTTCTTTTGCCTTTTAGGGAAACGGGAATGAAAGGAGATATCTTGATAAACGGACAACCCCGAGATCTGAGGTCCTTTAGGAAAGTGTCTTGTTATATTATGCAAGATGATATGCTTCTGCCACACCTGACGGTCCAGGAGGCCATGATGGTAAGGAGCTAAAATAGTGTGTTTTCTGTGAAAACAACAAAATGATATTGATATCTTATTTGTATTCAGTAGCTTTTTTAGATGTATGATTAATACTTCACCTCTGCTTGTGTGACTTACTAGTTTTTAGCATTCACAAACTGGGTAGCTACAAATGAACTCCCAGTGGCTACTGATATATGGATTGCATGCCTTAATGTGTATTTGACAAAAATAAGAGTTTGAAGCATAATGTTATGTATAATCAAAAGATTATTTTGTTTTTTAAACAAATTCTGAACTCCATTCAGGTATCAGCTAATCTAAAACTTCAGGAAAAGGAGGAGGGCAGAAGAGAGATGGTAAGAGAAAACTGTGTGAACCTCTTCACACATTTAATGCTGTCTATTGTCTGATCCTTGTCTAGATGTTAGAGATATGGAATTTAGAGCATAGTGTTGTAACACTATTAGATTTTGCTGGACTGCTCAATAACTTGCCTATGAATAATGAAAGAAGATATTGCCAGCTGGAAATTAATGTTCTGATTTTGCTTTTTGTGATTTTGATTTTTAATTGCAAAAGCAGTTAAGTAAATATCATTTCTGTAATGGAAAATAGTATTATAATAGCTAATATACCATTGAAGAATTCAGATTTTACAAACATTGATTTAATATTTGTATAAAGCACATTGCAAAAACGTCTAATCCAGTTCCAGGATTGGACGTTTTTGTAGCTAAAACAGAGAACTGGAGTTATGCAAACAGTGAAATGTACCCATGCTGTGATGATGAATATCAGCACTTTGGATCATTGCTTCCTCAATCAATTTAATCAACTGGTCTCAAACTTTTCTTATAATATAAAAATAATGCCTCTGTCTTTGTAGGTGAGTGAGATCTTGACTGCACTTGGCTTGTTGGAATGTGCTAAAACACGCACATCTAACCTCTCTGGTGGCCAGAGGAAGCGCTTAGCAATTGCCTTGGAACTTGTCAACAACCCACCTGTCATGTTCTTTGATGAGCCCACAAGGTGATCCCCTTGAGAAACATTCACTCATAATACATCTTCCTCTGTGTCCTCACATATACTAAGGATTATTTAATTCTCAATGAGCATCATAGCATGCACTAGACCCTATTATATAGAATTTTTAATACCATAATATAATAATAAATATGAACACAGACAATCTGGTTGTGGTGAAAGTTTTGATAACCACAAACATCTCTGAGGGGATGATTAGGCAATCTATTTATTCCTTCTTCCTATTGGACTCTCCTTATGGGATTACGCCATATAACTGATTGCTTATTAGGTCATATAATTTTTTTTCCTGTCTAATAAATACATAATCCACCATTATAAAGTATTTCAACAGCAAGACAAATTCTTTTGTTTTTGCTATACACTGAATATATTTGGGTTTGAGTTAAAAAAAAAAAGACGAGTATGAGTAGATAGATGAGAATGTCCTGATATTTATATCTGGATATGTTTACAAACTGAGAACATGATACTTTTATAATGATCAAAAGTATTAAAAAAAAACTTGACTGACAGGTGTTTCTTTTTGCCCAGATCTGCCCTGTTTAAACAATTAATAGTTCTCAATATCTACTCTTTGTTTTTGACTGAGAAGGCTTAACCAACATGAAGACGAGAGAGATGCAAGCTGGCACTCACATTGTGCATTGCAAGTACAGCAAATTGGAATGCTTTGATAAATAATTAAAAAAAATGGTGTGCTAAACTGGACATCAAACCTGTCAGCCAAGGAAGACAACGGTTGATGATGATAATAATAATATTGTGAGAGCTGTGAAGAAAGACCCAACATCAGTGACAGCAGAAATATAGAGTTCAGAACACAAGATACTAACCACTCTTGACTTATATATCACATCAAAATGTTTATTATTTAACTTATTACAGTGGAATAGATAGAGCTCTTCTCACTTATATAATTTGTTTTCTTTTTAGTGGACTTGATAGCTCCTCCTGTTTCCAAGTCATCTCACTGATGAAAGCTCTGGCTCAAGGAGGCCGAACAGTTATCTGCACCATTCACCAGCCCAGTGCCAAAGTCTTTGAGCTCTTTGACAAAGTAAGCTATAGAGACTGAAGAAGATAACTACATTATGCCATTATGCAACTGTTGGTGTATTAGCATAATTTAAAATGGGAGGTTGTGTAACATGACATGGCATAACATAACATAACATAACATAACATAACATAACATAACATAACATAACATAACATAACATAACATAACATAACATATAATAAAATGGGAGGTTGTATAACACAACATAGGATAATAAAATCAAATTATGTGAAAATGCATAACAAGATTGCAGATATTAATAAATTCCTTTAGCATTACCAGTTCTAGCATATTTGACAGCTTGCCCAAAATAATATTACAAACACCCACCATCACCATCCCAACCCCACACTTCAAACAAGGGATGATGGGAAATGCAGTACAAGATCCCCATTCTGACAGGTTAAAATTAAAATGTAAATGCCTTATATGGTGATATGATATTATTATTTGTCTGTATCTGACAAGTGTGTGTGGATATCCAATGTCACCCAAACAGTGGCAAACAGTGCTGGACTGGCTTACCTCCCATCTCATCCCATGCCAAGATCGTCCATTGTCTTTAAGTGTTTGCTCAACTGAAAGAATAATTTAAAAGTTGTTTTTTAATTGTTTTATAGCTGTATGTACTGAGCCAAGGTCAGTGCATCTACCGAGGAAAAGTATCAAACCTAATCCCCTATCTAAGGGAACATGGACTCAACTGCCCTACGTATCACAACCCAGCTGATTTCAGTAAGAAATCACCTTTGCTGTTAAAAACCATGAAGCAAATGTGTATCAGTAGATATAAATGATTATCCATGTCAAAGATTTCTTGGAATTGAGTAAATTATTGTAAACATAAAAATATATTGTAAAAGTGCATTCCACATGTTTACGAAAGAGATGGGTTGTAGTATATATGTATATTTGAACAGGTTTTTTATTTATTTTTTGCCTTCAGTAATGGAAGTGGCCTCTGGAGACTATGGTGAACACTTGGCTCAATTGGTGAAAGCTGTTAATGAGGGAAAGTGTGAAAAAGATTACAAAACTGAGACAAATGGCGATGAGGCTCTGAACTCTTTCTTTTGGCAGAAACCACCTGATGAGGTGAAAACACAGACAATGTTCTTTATCCTACAAAATGTGATAACTAAAAAATGGGCTAATTTAATTACGTATCTTATGTTAATTTGTGTTATAAGAGGTACATTTATTTTTTCTAGGACTCCTCTTCCACTGAAGGCTGTCACAGCTTCTCTGCCAGTTGTCAGACACAGTTCTGTATCCTCTTTAAAAGAACAATATTAAGCATCATGAGGGACTCGGTAAACAAAACTGTTGATCATTGCATAAATGTAGTAACACATTTGATAAAGCAGTATTTAAATTTACACATTGCTTATCATATAATAGGCAGTCTAATTGATCATGTAAATTGATTACATTCTTAGATTTTTTTTGTTTCAGAAACAGCTTTGAGCATGAACACTGTGAAGAGCTATAAAGTCAAATATGCATTAAATGATTAAGTATACAATATCAGTTTCAGCATGTATATTCTGTCCAAAATCCTTTATACAGTATACACACTTTATGTTCTATGAATACACACTATATTACTGAAAACATGTCTCTTCCAAAAAAATAAGACTATACTGTCTTAATTAATATAAAGAAATTGAACATTATGTAATACAATATTTATTGATAAACTTTGTGAACACAGTAAGATTACTTAAATAGTTATTTCACCTTGTTTCCAAAATTGTTCAATAGTTTTGCATATATTGTCATAAATAAAGAACAGCTGTGGACTCAAAGGTTAAACCTTTGGGCAACTTCATGGTTAAATGGATGAATCACTGAGATTCTCACACATTTAAAATCCAACTATGCAAAGAAAGTCTTCAAAATCCATTCAAGAGTTTAGCTTTTAGCAGTTACGATGTATGACGTGCAAACAATGAGGAAATAGTACTTTAAGACTATAAAATACTACAAAAGTACTATTTCAGCTAAAAACAAAAGGGTACTCTCACTTGTATGTATGTAAATGTTGTTGTGTGTGTAACGTGTGAAAGTCCACGCAGACAGATACGTAACCTCTGGATTGAAATCAGGACCCTCTTACTGGGAGACATACTTTTAACTCGGTATAAAAAATACAAGTAAATACCACAGAACTTACCACCGGCAGCAGACAGAGAGACAGATCGTGCTGCAGTGTGTGCCAAGCAAACTTCAACTATGAATTGAGTTTGACTGTCTACAGTCCCCTCCAAAACTATTGGAACCTCTAGGCCAATTCCTTTGGCATCAAGATCAGAAGGATACGGGAGATGTATATGAGTTGAGCGATAAAACATAGAATTTTCTGTATCAAACCATACCATTTTATGTAAGCAGAAATATAAGAACAAATAAGTCTTAAAGAAAATTACAGTGAAACCACATTATGTTTGGTTGCACATCTCTTGTTAGCCTCGTGGCTTGTTACACTTGCCATTCCAGTCATTTTGGAGAATACTGTACACATTTAAGTGCCTGTCATAAATAATAACACAGCTGACTCCAATATAAATATATAATAGTCTATATATATACTGTATGTTGCTTTTGCCATGATAAGTAGCTGGTTGAGAAACATTGCTATGAAATGAGCAGAACTTCAATAGTTCAAGGGAAAACTGTAATTACTTGCTAAACTATCCAGATTTAGCAAATGTATGATAATTAGCAGTACAAGTTTATGTACTGTTTACCCACTAACACTATATACAAATATAATCGCATATTGAACCATATTGCTACCAGTCTGATTTTATATTTTCCAAAAGATAACTATACCAAAGAAAGCAATGTAATAAGACAATAAAAAGTCATGTAGTGTTACTCTTTTTGACTAGGTGTTGACCCACCTGCGTATCACCTCTCATATTGGAATTGGGCTCCTGATAGGGCTTCTCTACCTTGGGATTGGAAATGAAGCTAAGAAAGTCCTCAGCAACTCTGGTTTCCTTTTTTTCTCAATGCTTTTCCTCATGTTTGCTGCTCTGATGCCCACTGTGCTTACCTGTGAGTGACTTAAGTACAATATCTATATTCTCTGTATAGATATGTATGTATGTATGTATGTATGTATGTATGTATGTATGTATGTATGTATGTATGTATGTATGTATGTATGTATGTATCTATCTATCTATCTATCTATCTATCTATCTATCTATCTATCTATCTCTATCTATATATCTATATATATATATATATATATATATATATATATATATATATATATATATATGCTACATACCTATTCATTTTCTAGTATCTATTAACTTTTCTATCAATCTATAGTATCTATTCATTTAGCATGATGTTTCATTACATCTTATTGCAGCCAGCATGGATGGTTTTGTATCATGATTTTTGTTTCATGGGTGATTGTATCTGATAGTAATATGTAGCAAGCGATCAGATGTCACCAGTGATCCGTCAAGCTACATAATTCTGTGCTAACAGTCTAATTATATTAGAGCATATTATCATAATTACATTGTATCAAGAAACATATATATATATATAAATATCAAGATTTTTTTTTTTTGTATTTTTTAATCATAGTTCCTCTTGAGATGGGTGTCTTTTTGAGAGAGCACTTAAATTACTGGTACAGCCTGAAGGCGTACTACCTCGCAAAGACTATGGCCGATGTCCCATTCCAGGTAATATCTTATGTTATCATATGAAATATGTTATAGAGAATAAAGGGTGACTGTTAGATTGTATTTTAAAGATTTGGTAAAGGGGTGGTGAAAGATCACATTTTCATGGTACTATAAGAAGGACAGCTTTGGAACCAACATGTTATAAAAGCTCAGAGGAGATTTAGTCAGGTCAGAGAAGGGTGCTGCCAATTTAGGAAAATCCAGCAGCAGCATTATATAAGCAGGCTGTGCTCCCTGATAGAAAGGCTTTTCTCTAAAACTAATATTCACTAATGGTTGCAACAACTGTGTATATAAGCTTCTTCATATTGAATCCTTTTACCATATCTGAGTTTTACACATTTTAAAGTTATTGTTATTTAAAATGTTATAAATTGATTATTTAAATTATGAGTGATATATTTAAGACTGATTTTATTCTATTTAGGTATTTTATAATGATCTCATTATATCAGACTTTGTAAGTTTGATGGTGCAGTCTAATATTGTTAGGAATATCTGAAAAAATGAAAATCTAAAGATGAAATAAAGAAATCTAAAGCTAATTCTTGCCTTGAGCATGTAATAAAGTGCACCATGATTTAAATACTTTTCAGAGATGAGTACTAAAACATTTCTTAAAACAATTAAATGTAATCTGTAATATATCATTTATTTTACTGATTCTGGTTAATAGATTGCATTCCCAGTGGCATACTGCAGCATTGTTTATTGGATGACCTCTCAACCATCAGATGCTGTTAGGTTCATCCTCTTCTTGGCTTTGGGTACTCTGACATCGTTGGTGGCCCAGTCTTTGGGTCTTTTGATTGGGGCAGCATCTACATCATTGCAGGTGATTCTAAATTAGTGTTTCCTTTTATAGAATCTGTTTAATTATGGTTAATATAATTACTGAATTAATAATGTATGTTTTTGTGATATGCAATTTCTTAGGTGGCTACTTTTGTAGGGCCAGTGACTGCCATACCTGTGCTGCTATTTTCAGGGTTTTTTGTCAGTTTTGACACCATCCCAAAATACCTCCAGTGGATATCTTACATTTCCTATGTCAGGTATGAAGTGTTAATAGTCTTTGGAAAGAATTTTTTAAATTTGAATAATAGCAGTGTAGTTTCTTTTCCTTATAATTGGTTTAATCGATCAACCCAAAACACATTTTATGCATAACAACTGACACATTATATAGTAATGGCATGAGGAGCTTATATATATATATATATATATATATATATATATATATATATATATATATATATATATATATATATATATATATATATATATATACCAAATAGTGACAAGAGTGCTTGTTTAATGTAGCTGTTTTATGTTTTTCAGGTATGGATTTGAAGGAGTTATTTTGTCCATCTATGGGCTGGACCGTGAGGACCTATACTGTGAAAAAGATGAGACATGCCACTTCCAAAAATCCAAAGCTATTTTGAAGGAGCTAGATGTTGAGAATGCTGAGTTGTATCTGGACTTCATTGTGTTGGGCATCTTCTTTTTTTCTCTGCGCCTTATTGCCTACTTTGTCCTCCGCTACAAAATCAGTGCAGAGAGGTAAACAGCAACACTTTGACAAAACAAGACCCAAGGAATGGTGAGCTAGGAGAACAAAAGTGCTAAAGCAAAAGTCCATATAAGGAAAGCAATACAATGAACAGTTTAAACTACACACTCGGTGCACTATTTTGCACTAAAAAAGGATATGGACTGACAATCTAAGTACATATACAGTATATGTGACAATCTGCAGTTGGTTTAAACAGTTAATCAGGGAGTTGGTCTCATGTACTATATTGGTTTATGCTGTGAACATTATGTATGTATAATGTTGCGTCTCCCTGGGTGTGATGGATCCTATTCTCAATAAATAGGATACAACAATAACAATCAGACACAGGAAAGGGTTTCACAATTTTAAGAGCTGGTCTCTGCTAGTAGTGGTATGACTAAATAGGACTAGTCAGCTTTCCCATCGTTAAAGCTAAAACTGATTCAAGACATTGCTATTTTAGGTTATTTTCTTGCAGTTAAATATCATTAACAGCAATAAAGAAAACAAAAAACTGCAATTCAATTAACACATAAAAGCTATAAAATACCTTTTCTATCTTCAATTCAAGGAATAAAATCTGTGCAATAATAAGTCTGTGCATTATATTACACAATTTATGGACATACAAATTCTTACAGTGCACTTGTGTGGATGAGCTGGCAGATCAGCTGACGTTGTTGAGCTGTCAGCTTACCCACACAAGTGCATTATAGCTCAATGATCAGCCTTCCTTGGATGGAGGTTGCAGTGTCTATAGTAGTGTCTGGGAAGTTTTTCCAAGTTGATATTGTCTTGGAAGTTGCTGCACTGAACTCTGGCCTTTGTAGACTCTAAAAGTGAGTCTGCATTCAGCCTTGGAGTGCTGGCATGCTCTGAGAGGCTGTACACTATCCAAGTAAGACTGTGAATTGTGGGCCACGGCAGCTAATATGTTGTTTATGGGATTCAAATCTATAGCCATGCAATTTCTCATTGCCCTTGCACTTAAAGCTTATACACTATCAATAATTTCATAGTCAGGATAATTCATAGTCAATAATAAAATGCACAGTATTTACTTGTTGTGCACTTAGTTTGTTATTTTGAGATTTCAGATAAATAAAGTTTGTGTCTACATTAACCTTTGCTATAAGCAAAATTAGGGTAAAAATTTAACCTCTCACTGGTGACATAACACATCTACACAAATATTTTGTAAAAAAAAAAACTTTTGGAAAAGCATCTTAAAACATGACTAGCTATTTGTAAATTGGCATGGTTCATATCACTGTCAAATGATCATATTAGATGTTGCTAATATGTAGTTTGTTTATTTTTGTCTACCCTTTTTTTGTCTGTTAACAATGCAGATTGACCTTATTAAATGGGCATCTTAAGTAAATAGTGTTTGCCAGAGTGCTGACATTCTAATAATTAAATGTCCATGTTATGTCAGAGCATCACAACATCTGGAAAAACAGAACAAAATTATATGTTGTAATTTTTTATATAAATTTTAATACAGAACAGCTTTAACAAAAATGACATTTATTTATCACAGTGGTACAATCTTATATGATTGAATATGGAGCAAATATGAACGTATCAGCATATTGTAAGTATTACCATTCGTACATATGCATGTGTTAGAATATCTTTGCTATGGACCTTCAGCTGGAGAAATTAATGCAATTATTGAATTTACATGGTCTTTAAGTTTTTTTTTGTTTTTTTTTTAGGTATTTCTAGAAGGTATTATCAATCTAGATTTTTGTTTTGTATATTGGCTGCATATTATTTTTTACACACACATCATCTAAACACTACTTTCCTTTAAGACATTGGGGCCGTATTTTAATATCCAGATAATACTTCAAGGGAGTGCATTTCTTTTCTGTGATGTTTTATCATGGTAGAGCAATAATAAATTGAACTGTTTAAGAAAATAACAACTTTTCTTTCTAAGTCTAAGTAAAATCAAGTTTTAGCTCTCATCGTATTATACAAAATACAAATCTAATCATGAGAAATAGGTAGAACCTTAATACCTATCTATTTATTTATAACTTTTATAAAATACATTATTAAACAGAAACGAAATTGTGCATTCATACTTTACATTTCTTGATCATTTAATTAACATTTTTTAACACAATCAACATGTAAACTGTTTATAGTTGGATATTTTACTGTGTCTGCATATGTTGTAGTGTTTGTACATTCTTCACTCATAGATGCAAGTTTTCGCAAAGGCTTGATTGCAGTTCTTGCTGCTAAGTGTGGCCCAACCAGTTATTAGGTTTGTGGCAAGCACTTTTTCACACAGGGCCATGTGGGGTTGTTTTAACTTAATAAAAACCTTCATTTAAAAACTGCATTTTGTGTTTTTCTTGTGTTATCTTTGACTAATATTTAAATTTGTTTGATGAGCTGAAGTGTGACAAATGTGCAAAAATAAAAAAATAAAAATCAGGAAGAGGGTAAACACTTTTTCACACCATTGTATGTCACTGTTTATCACCGGTCTGAAGAAATGTATTTTTTGCAGTTACAGATATTTGGACAGATTGTGACACAATAATACAAGCTAATTCTTGAGTCATTATTGAGTCACTAGATTTTGAAATGTGTCCAAATTTTCTAACCAAACCAGTAAAAATGGTTGAATTGATCAGCTGGTCAGGTAAGTCCAAAGGATCTAAGACACCAAATCGGAATTTAATTCAAAATAGCCATAAAACTTTAAAATCCTATCTGTTCTAAATAGATAGGAATTTATAGCTACAATAAATCCCACAAAATATTTTCAGTGAATATACGTTCTGTACATAAAAAGGTTTGTGACCATGTATGTTAATTGAATTAATTCATTAATTTATGTGTATTCCTTTTTGTCCTATTTTACTACTACTACTACTACTACTACTACTACTACTACTACTACTACTACTAATGATAATAATAATAATAATAATAATAATAATAATAATAATAATTATTATTATTATTATTATTATTATTATTATTACAGTAGTAATAATAGTAAAAAAAATAGTAGTAATAATACGATTATTATTATTATTATTATTATTATTATTATTATTATTATTATTATTATTTCTAACGGACTTGACAAGATAACCGAAGGAACTTTGTCGTAAAATCTCGCGATATTCCTCGAGAATCACGCGCTGCTAGCTGACGGATCTTTATTTAATGTCAGTTAACGTTTTCGAGCCCGTTTGTAAACCACTGTCGGAATGTTTACCTAACGGAGTTGTACTTGTACGTGGTAAATTAACGTTCAGTTCAACATAAGAGAGATTAGGAAGAACACGTTTCGGCGTTTTATTGTGTTTTTTTTTGCAGCATGTGGTCAAATACAGACCTCGACGCCAACGCCAACGGTCTAATAAGCACCGGTGATGCTACTTTAGACAAACTGGTATATCAGTGGATCAGCTGGGATCAGGTTAGTGTTCTTTTTGCTCTGCAAGCTGTTATGGATAATGGTCCTGTTATCTACATCTATACACCTTCTCATAGTTTAAGGTGAGAAACTTCAGGAAGATTTATATTTATTGACATAATTCTATAGAGTTAACACAGCATAGTTGGTATATTTATATGTACTGTAAATACATATACAATATAGCAGTAAAATAAGAATAAATTCTAGATTTACAAGACTGATTTGTTCTTGAACAGTGCAGTCTACAGCACTTTTCTGTTTTGTACTGAATGTACATGAATTTATATTGAATTACATCATACAGAGTTCACATAGAGATCTAAAGGGCAGTCTTACTAATTTAGAATATGACAGCACTCACTTTGTGTTGACGTTGATTCTCATCAGTGGTCAGTATTTTTATATGCTACAAGCTGCTGGATTACTGCAGCTAAAGCACTTTTTTTAATTCCAATGGCTTCCTTTGTGCTTCATTCGAATACAATACTGTAAATCGATTGATCGGATGATATTTGATGATCACTGGACTGTAAAGATTTGCTTCTGAATATCCACCTAATTGCAAAATGAAAGAAAATAGTTTTATGTTTGCATGTTTTACATGCAAATGAGCCAGACATTTAAATCAGTCTGCAGTCTAAATTCTGCTGCTGGGAGGACATCTGCAGCAGCACATTTGGGATTCAGTGCTTTGCAAGTGCACACTGAGTGCTAGGTCTCTAGGTCATAAAGGATTGCAAACTGTAATTACAAATTATAAGCAATTGTGTAATGGTTTCTTGAGAAAATAGCATTTCACCAGTCATCAGTCACATGCTCATAGTAAAGTTAATGACGTGGCATCCGAGTCTAGGAGATTTTTCTTGACATAATTAATTTTAGCCCAGAGATAAGGGGTGAATGTCTCTGAATCTTGTGTAGATGGTATTGTGTGAATATCCATTAAAATGTATCTTGTTAAATACCTACACACATCATTTACACTGTCTATTTGAAATGTCACATTTACATTTTTGAACTAGAAAAATATGATCTTTTAAGTGTTTCTACATCTGCCACCATGTTTCAATATGTGAGGATTAATTGAATATTTTCTTAAACCTACTGGACACATGGATTAGCTGAGATTATAGACAAGATGTCTTAATGATCTGTGTCTAGCACTGATATTCATATATTTTGATTGTTAGTTTTGTTTGTTCTGTGGTGAATATACAAGCTGTGGGGGATTTAGCTTTTCTGATACTGTTCTGAAAAGTGTATTACTGTTATAAAAGTGTTCAGAGATGCTAAATAAAACTTGAAATTAACCCGTGCATCATATGACAAAAGGCATTTCCATCTGTTATTGACCTGAAAGGGAAACAAAATTTTTCAAATCTAATACATAAAATATATTTGCTTCAATTGTTATCAGCACTGTTTGCATGTTGTCATGTTACAAGCCACATCCTATACATGTATCAGTGCAAAAAAGCAGCCATGATGCCACCCAGACATATGAGGACATGCAATGCAGCTCTCTGAAAGGTGAAAGCAGCCTCAGAATGTCATGTGTCTTCTGTGGGGTTGTGTGTGAAGTGAGCTTTACCAGGAATGCTTTGTGTAAGGACACAGGAGTATAGTCTTTCTCTACAGATTGTGCAGACCACATATTCACATAACCTAGTCAAACTCATAGGGTGATTAAAGATTAAACAGCTACAGGAAAAGAGAATGATTTCTAACTCTATTCAGTTCCTGTTTCTTGTATGTATATATGTGTATGTGAGTGTGAGTGTGAGTGTGAGTGTGAGTGTGTGTGTGTGTGTGTGTGTGTATATATATATATATATATATGTGTATATGTGTGTGTGTGTATATGTATATATACATACACACATACATACTGTTTATGGGTTATTATTTAGCCTGTAAATATTTTTTTTATTGTACAGTTTGCATAGTGTAGGCATTACTGCCCTTCTGCAAAAAGCAGACAGACTTCAGGAAGCCTTTCAATAAACAAATGTACAAAAGTAATCCACTGTATGACTGAAGAAATGTAAACAGCTACTAGGTGAAATAAGTTCAGTGATGACGCTACTGTGAAATGCTATATGTGTGTGTGTGTTTTTTTTAAATGTTTTTTTTTTTTATGCTAGAATGCAGCAACACGGGCACAGATTCAAAACCTGGTCCAGGAAACCCGTGTAGAAGAACTCAGGAGGAGGCTGTGCTCACGGATGACTTTTGGAACTGCTGGACTAAGAGCAGCTATGGGAGCCGGATTTTCCCGTGTCAATGATCTCACTATCATCCAGTCAACACAGGTTCATTTATATTATATATATAAATATGCAATTTATAAAATATAAAATATATTATACATTTTCCTTAAGATTTATATATAATACTTCTTTTTATAACATAGAATATCACATATATAGATCAACATATAGAATCTCCCAGAATGATTGGAATCTTCAAATTAAAAAAAGCTTTAGAAAATTTGCTATTTGCATCTTAGATTTTTAGTCTCTGTCGGTGCAGTTATTGAACTGATCTTCATTGTCTATTTTTCTTTTAAAGCCTCCTTGTGCTGTGTTCTATAATTTCTAATTAAACTGGGGGAGTTTTGTTCTGTTTGATTACTAGATTGCCCTGTTGTCTTTTCAAAATTTGGAAAACATTTTACATTTGTAGTCTGACTGTAAGTGTTCTCTATATCAGTATTGTATGGCAATAACCACCTGTGGTTTCATTATAGGGGATGTATGTATACTTGACTAAATGTTTTCCTGACCTGAGGACCAGAGGTTTGGTGGTTGGATACGACACACGAGCACAAGAGTGCAGTGGCTGCACCAGTGAAAGGTAGACAACTAAGTTATGCATTCATAACCATTCATAATCTTTTCACTTGAAAGATTAAGGTTTTACATGTATGAACATTTTTTTCTTGATTGATTTATTGATAAAACAGTAAATCAAGAACAGTAATCAAGAATTGTTTAATAAGTTTTAGAAATTAAATTTAATTACAGGCGTGTGTGTTACAGAATCGAAGTCAGATGTTTACAGTCAATATATGTAGACAAAATTCTCAAGCCATCAGGCAATTAGCTAGTTAGCTTCTCATTTGCCAATTGGAATCAATTGAAGATGTACCTGTGTTCTTTAAGGCCTGTTTTCACACATGGTGCCTCTAAATTTTAGCCAGGTTTTACAGTTTTGCTTTTATGCCTTTTTTAGCTCCCAAACAAACCAGATGCCACTCATTAATTTGAAAATCTTTTTCCATGTCTAGCCAAGTTCAAGTCTTGCATGGAAAATAACTTCCTACAGTTAAATGCAAATGAAAATGAAGTTCTTTGCTAGACTCTTATGTATCCAACAAGTCACTTCAATTCACTTCCTAACTAACAACTTGCTTAGTCATTCAAGAAATCTTGAATGTGTTTACATTTTTACATTACGTGTTTGTCCAATTCGACAGGCAAATCAATGCTGATGAAAAGAATAGCTTCCAAATTGGATCTACTGAAAAATTAAAATAATTGTAACAACTTTGAAGTTGCGATCCATGGACTAATTTCTTCTCTGTTAAATTACTGTAATTCCCAGTATGTCTGCTAGATTCAGTCCATGTGTCTCAGTTGCAGATGACTTGCAGTGCAGCAACCATACTGGTAATGGGAACAGAGAAAAAGGATCATATTTCTCCTATTCCTGTCTCATTTAAATTGGCTCCAGATTAAATTTACAGTTTATTTTAAGATTTTGTGTATAACGCACGGCACAAAATGGCTCCTAATTATATCCATGATCTTCAGCCATATACAGCCCCAAATCTTTTTGGCCCAAGTTAAACAATTTAAAGGAATTGCTACCAAATACTAACTAAAATAAAAGCAGAAATATATTATTCTCTCTACTATTATTCTGACATTTTCCATTTTTAAAATGAAGTGTAAAGTTGTTGTTGTTGTTGTTGTTTTTTTTAAAGTGATCCTATTTGATGATAGAAGGGGAATATTTTCTACCATTAAATTTTAAGAATTGTGTAAAAACGAGTATAAATGTATTTGGCTAAGGTGCATGTAAACTTCTGATTTCACCTGTATGTTTATGATGTCTTTCAAATATATTTTTATAGTTCATCTCTGCAGTTTCTTATTATTACTAAAATAATTACCTAAGCAATGTTCAATAATTAACTAAGTAATGATCTCTTCAGAAAAAATGGAAAGTCAGCTTGTTGAATTTTTAGCTGGTTTTAAATGAACCGTTAACAATTCAGGACTGTATTTTGTGTGAGTGCTTTATCAACATGATCTAGTCAAAGCTGTATTTGCTGATTCTGTGGGTGTGAGTGATGCCTCTAAATATCTTTTACACTGCAGAAGTCTTCTTTTTAGGCAGCAAAGCAATAAAGAACACTTTATGCTACTGTTACTGTTTGTTTTGATCCACAAGTGGTGTTGTGAGCATTAACTTGTCAACCCTTGTTTTTATGAGCACACAAAAAAACATTTGATAGTATTAAACAGGAATAAAATTCAATAACTCAACAGTGTGCACTTAAGACAAACACCAGTAATGTGATCATGCAATGTTGATGGACGTAATCATTTGGTCTGCCTAGATTTCCTTATTCTTCCACCTATTTTGCTTGCAGGCTTGCAAGTTTGACTGCAGCAGTCATGCTTAGTAAGAATGTTCCAGTTTATCTATTTTCAACACATGTGCCTACACCGTTTGTGGTAAGATGATGTGTTAATATGAACTTTCGTTTTGAATTGTACCTAATGTGCATAGTTTACTCCTTTTGTTTTACTTAATATAACATTCTAACAATAATGTAATCTTTTTGCAGCCCTATGCACTGAAGAAGTTAGGAGCTGCTGCAGGTGTAATGATAACTGCATCTCACAACAGAAAAGAGGATAATGGATACAAGGTAAGTAGTGGCCCTTACTTACTGTAATTAGATGTTTATACTTGTTAAATATAAACTCTTGTATTTGAAACTTTTGTTTATATGCCAAAGGACAGGGTATAAGTTTTTATTTAATTTTTTTATTACAGGTATACTGGGAGAACGGTGCTCAGATTTCTTCGCCACATGATAAGGAAATCCTACGTTGTATAGAACAAAATGCAGAGCCCTGGGATAAGTCTTGGAATCAAGACCTGGTTAAGAGCAGCTCATTAAGGACTGATCCACTGAAAGATGTTTGCTGCTGGTACATGGAGGAGCTGAGTACTCTCTGCTTCCACAGGTGCTGTCTAACACCACTGTTGGGGAAAAAAAATTATATACAGCATGTAGTTGATAAGACCTGTAATTCTTTTGTTCTAGAGAGCTCAACACACAGTCTAGCTTGAAGTTTATACATTCATCCTTTCATGGAGTTGGACATGAGTATGTCCAGGAGGCATTTCGGGCATTTGGCTTTCGGCCTCCAATCCCTGTACCAGAGCAGATGAATCCAGATCCAGACTTTTCTACTGTCAGTTGCCCTAATCCTGAAGAGGGAGAGTCAGTTTTGGTGAGAACCACAAATTTAAACATGAAGACCATGAGGTCTGAAAACAAAACAAGTGTTTCATTGGACAAAAATATGTACAGGAGCATGAATTTCACCCTACAGTTTGAACAAGGTTTTTTACCACATCAACCACACATTTGACCACATCTGTAAAAGATTTCATTCTACATTCTTTCATACAAAAACATAGATGTATAGCAAAATCAGAAAATTCGTAATGTTCAGTGTTCTATTACTCTATAACTACACTGAGCCTTATGCCCAAGTTCAGTATTTATGGCACATGCTACAGTTCCATGTTGAAATAATGCACTTTCTTATTCACATTTTGCAGGAGCTGTCTCTTAGACTGGCTGAGAGAGAGGGAGCTAGGATTGTGCTGGCCACAGACCCTGATGCTGATCGCCTGGCTGTGGCAGAGCAGTGTGACAAGTCAGTCATTTTTACTGTTAGGCATGCAAACTGTTACTTGTGTCTAGTAATGTATATGTTTAATATCTACTAACATTTGTGTAAATAAAGCACTTTTTTGGGTACCTTATAAAAAGCATGAATATTCCAGTATTAATATTTGATTCATTACAAAAAAATTTAACTCCATATGACCTTTGACTCAGATTTGTCAAACCATGTTTTAATGAACTTTGCTTAGTGGACAAGGCCATTGTCATGATGGAATGGGTTGGAAACTTATCTTCCTCTTCCCAATTAAGTATTTAGGAATATCAAGACCCGTGGCCTAAAGTGTCATACTAATATTTACAATTAGTAATATTTTTGTGAGCAGATGTGGCTGGAATTTTTTTACTGGGAATGAGTTGGCTGCATTGCTGGGTTGGTGGATGCTATTAAACTGGAAGGAGACTCACCCAGATCCAGCTGAGGTTGGCAGTGTATACATGCTGGCCACAGCAGTCTCCTCCAGAATCCTCAAGACAATGGCAGAGATGGAGGGCTTTCATTTTGAGGTTAGTTAAAACTGCAAAGGAGGGAGATCACCAGTGAGAGTGCAAAACTCTTCAGGTTGTCTTATACCACTGTATGATAGGTGACTTCCACAGCTGAGGTGTCTTAGATTTACATCAGTATATGGCTTGGGCCCTTACTCAAAATCTCATCATATCAACTTTTGCTAGTTTCTGTGTTGGTGTCAGGCAAACACGCAAATATAATTGCATTTATATAACTGTAAATAAAGTATACAGTCAGTTCCATCAATCCTCTTCCAGTATGCTTGATACATTTCAAAGAATGTAAAAAGCTGTATGAGCAATAAAAACATGAATAGGTTTGCATTTATTCTAAAAAAAAAAAAAAAATCATAAAACAAAATACACCTTATAGATTTTATTCATATTGTTACGTTTTTGTACTCTTGTCAATTGAAAGGCTGCCTGTGTCCTGTTCCATTTGTCCTGTTTGACGTTTCACGATCTCAGGAAACTTTACCTGGCTTCAAATGGATTGGAAATAAAATCCACGAGTTAGCTAAAACAGGAAAGGACGTCATATTTTCCTTTGAGGAGTCCATTGGTAAGTGGACATGCACATTTTTAACTAATACTCATATGATAAGCCTGAAGTATACAATATTTCAGTTGATCATGTCATTTCTTTATCAAGTGTTTAACATCAAAAGCATACTGGGTCACCAGAAACATGTTATTGTTTTCTCAGTGTCTTGTTTACTCTCTAAATAACACCAAGTGCTAATTTTAGAAGTATACACATTTATTTATTATGTGCAATGGCACCATAAACCTTTTTCTTTTTTGATAGCCACAACTATGCTTCACATTTGGTATGTGTTCCTTAGGTGATGTGCTATTTTTCCAACAAACATTCCTTTTTGGGTTTGGAGGTGGTATTTGGTAATAGAATTATTCTTAACCTTAATTCTTATTCTGAATTACATTTAACATTTAAATTCTGATTCTTTTAGAACTGGGTTAATCAGATCTTAACACAATTTGCCACATAGTTTGGAGTAAATTAGTGAAACTTGAATGTTTTTCCCTTGATTTTCAATTTAATATTTAACATATTATTATATGTTGCCATTTCACATTGTGTGTGTGTGTGTAAAAAGGTCTCGTAAATCCTCTTTTTTTCCTGCCATTTTAACGGGGGTGTTAGACATTTTTTTATATATATATATATATATATATATATATATATATATATATATATATATATATATATAAACAAATGTACATATATAAACAATATATACGTACATATGTATATATATATATATATATATAATGTATATGTATGTATGTATATACATCCATTGTGTATGTTGTCACTGCTTTGACAAAGCATGTAGAATTAACCACTAGTTGTACCACTAGATGTCAGCACTGAACTACTAATGCGGTTCTTAGTTTCTTACTAAGGCATTCATTAGTTTATTTCTATGCTGATTTTAAAAAAAAATCACCAAAGGTACATTGGACAATTAGACACTATAATGACTTTCTGCCAGTCATTTGTAACTTCATTCTACAGGCTTTGCTGTTGTAACTGGCAAATACGTACTATATATTATATTATTATAAGAATTGCTAGGTGAAGAATTATTAGTTCAGTGCTGGCATCTAGTGGTACAATGGAGAAAAATAAAGGCAAAGTCTGGTGAACAGATTTTGGAAGGTTTGCCTATATGTTTGATTCAAGTTTATTCAATTAAAAGAAAATGCCACAAAATACTAACAAAGTGTATGTAACATTTGACCCGCGGAAAATCTGATTATGTGAAACCTTTACCTCTTATAGAAATTATATGTAACCTGTTTGATACCCTAATATATTTAACAGAGGAAATATATGGTAAAATAAAATGTGTAAAATTGAGTTTGAATGCCTTTAGCTAGGTGTAGGTAAATATTTATTTATTTTGATTTTTTTTTGCTTCTTAACTCTCCTCATTATTGTCTTTTCAAGCTATCCAAGCAGTTTTTGTAGTTTGATAAATTTGTGGTTATTAGCTTTGCTTGTGTTGCACCAGGCTTTCTGTGTGGGAGAATGGTCCCTGACAAGGATGGAGTTAGTGCTGCTGTAGTTGTTGCTGAGATGGCAGTGTATCTGCATACAAAAAATGTAACACTTAAACAACAACTTCTAAACATCTATGAAACGTGAGTCTTGCATTATCAGCATTATTCTATCAAACTTGGTTCTTGAATAATCGAATAATTTAACACTTAAATATTCTCTAAGTTTTTAAGGCTGACCTTTACATGGAAGATTTATTCATGTTGTTTTTGTACAATTTCTTTCACTGTTTTTGCTACAGTTATGGATACCACATTTCAAGAACTTCTTATGTTATCTGCAATGATGCTCCAACTGTCAAGAGAATATTTTATCGTTTACGCAACTTTGAAGGCGAGGCAGTTTACCCGAAGACGTGTGGTGGATACAGCATTGCACATATCAGAGATGTGACTACAGGTTTTGACAGCAGCCAACCTGACAAAAAATGTGTATGTATCATCTGTCTTGATTTTGATTTTGTTTTAGATATATTATAGGGTGTAATATTTCCTGGAAACAAAATTATATAGACAAGATATTCTTCTTTGTTCAGTCTTCTTTGATGAAATTTTCCAACACGTACATATGAGTGAGAGGCAGTCGTTGTTGCAAAAATCAAGCAAAGTTAATTGGAAACGGGTCTGTGTCAGGATGACTCTGCCCCTTCCACACAAGGCCTCACTTAATGGTTCATTACTATAAAAGTCATATGCTATGGCTGTCACAAATCACAATCTAATTAAACATTTATTTCTAGATTTTGCAGTGAAATGTTAGACACCCTCTGAATCAATTTAAAGTATCTTTACCAAGGTGCCTTGCAGCCTTTATTTGGTCATACATCTGTATGCTACTCTCTTACATACATTAAAATAATATACCTGGTATTTTATTGTTGTTGTTATCTAGATGTTTATTAAACATCTGTATATGGTACTTTTAAATCGCTCTATTTGCAATAATTAGTTTTGCCCAAGTAGTGGTTCCATTATTCAATGCAATTTTTATTGAAGTATTAAAGCATTTGGTAGTCTTTTAGAAAATATGCAAAACACCCCGATTTAATAAAAGTACATGTTAAAAATAGTACCAGACATGTACTGTAGCATCTGCTAAACTCCAATTCTGAAAGTGCCATGCCCTCCACAGTTTAAGGTTTTCTATACCAAGTTATGCAAAGAAATATCCAGTGGAAGTTTATTATTAAGTGCTGCTTCATTTTTAGTGTGTTTTTTTCTTGGAGTAGGAAAAACATCACATTGACCAGATTATTGTGTTTCCGGGACTGGTGATGAGAACTAACGCAAACTCTTGCCACCTAAATCTGCGATGATTTTTTTTAGGGTGAAAAAAAGTGATACTAAGTAATAATAAGTGATGTGTGTTGGTATGTCCTCTTTGCTCAGGTCCTACCTGTATCCAAAAACAGCCAAATGGTGACATTCACATTTCAGAATGGTATCATTGCCACCCTTAGGACTAGTGGGACAGAACCCAAGATCAAGTACTATACAGAGTTCTGTGCACCACCTGGAAAAAGGTAAGTTTATAAGGGTCCTCTCAGGCTGTGTGCACGGAGGGGATTTAAGTGATATATTTTATACAAATATTGTATGTTCAGTAAGCAGCTCTGAAAAGAGAACTAAAGACTTTTTTATTCCCACAGAGATATATCAAGTCTTGAAGAAGAGTTAGCAAATGTGACCTCTGCTCTGCTGGAGGAGTATCTGGAGCCTGAGAAAAACAATCTGATCCTCAGATCAGTATAGCTATGTAGTAGTTATACTAGCTATGTAGCAGTATGTAGGAGCAATTGGCCAGACATATTATTTCAATGCCTGGAATGTTCTCTTAATATAAAACGATTTTCAGCTTTGTTTATTTTATTGTTGTAAAGGTCTTGGGTCTTAGTTGAAACAGTCAACAAGCATGGCTGTTTCTGCTATTATGATTTATGTAATATAACTGTTAAATTGTCATTCTGTTTAAATATATCTTTGTTCAGTAAACCACAAGGCTTTATCCCTGCCATAACATTTTAGTTAATTATGAGACACAAACAAATCATTTGTCCTGAAATGAAATGCTTTTCTGTATTATGATGTGATGTAACTGTGGTTGTGATAACAACCTGGGTTATTTGTTATTCACAACTTGGTTCCTTTCACTGAAATTAAAATCAGATTCTGCACGGAGTACATTACGTCTTAACTTGCTAACATGCTACTATGACAATATATAACGTGACACTACTCTGCTTTGCTGCTTTATAGATGGGGCAGATGTTTTAATGAAAATATCTATATAATTTTTAATTCAGTAATGCTTAAGTTATCAGTTTTTATCCAGTACTAAATACATGAAGAGTGTAGATTTTGATTGCAAACATTATCCAATGTAGTGTATTTCATTCTAGTCAGGCACCTCTGTGTGCACCAATGGTTTGCAAAAATCAGTGCCAGTTGTGATAGAATGCATGGGCAAAGTTTGCTGATTTTCCATCGTATACATTTTGGTGTCATTAATAATTCTTGGATAGGGACAATTTTGTACAGTAGAAGACTAGGTATGCAGACTTGGTCCCTACACAATTCAGAAAAGGGAAGACCCCTAAATCACCCATGAAGGAATGCATTTTAGCAATTGGATGATCATTTGAAATGGGACTTTGTAAACATGTTGGTTGAGCTTGAGGTTTGTATACAAATGACTTGCTCAGTAGTTTAAGGCAGGAAGACTACTGCTGCTTTCAGTAGCAGTAGTCTTCCTGCCTTAAACTACTGAGCAAGTCAGGAAGACTACTGCTGCTTTCAGTGTCCTGAATTCTTTATGTAGTATTCAGCTTGCACTATATAGATATCTATTTTTTTTCAAAGCAATATATAAATAATGCCAAGAAATGTTGATAGACTGAAAATTTATATTGTGTTTTCTTCACCTTATACATATGGGCAGAAGCATGTAATTTTGGCATTGTAAAGTGGACAAAGAACCTATTGTTTTAAGTAAATCACCAAAAAAGAATATTTTCTTTACAAAATTATTAATATTATTGATGAGTACAAAATAATTATTTATTTGTGGCGATACTCCAGATATATTTAATATATTACATTGTTTCATTTACCAATTAAAGTGTGATGTATTGAATTAAAGAAAATATCCAAATCAAACTGTAGTCAAAGAATAGATTTTTTTTATCTATTTTTATCTGTAAAGTATATTACAAAGCCTGTAGAAGGACATTTTTTCTCTGTTTAACTAACACTTTATAAATATAAACATTACAATATGTACATTTAAAATACCATGTTATTTTCTTATCATGTGCACTCTTTGGTCATTAGTGCTAAAAAGCTTTCAATGTCAAAATGACATTTGTAGGTTAAATATATAAAATAAAGTATCTTGTGTCTTGTCATAGATAACATACAAACACATTAACTGACTATCTGCAGGGGTTTTCTGTCAGTAGTATTACAAGTATTAACTGTGCTGCAAACATTTACTGTAAGTCTGTGTCTGTACATTTTCAGTTAATGCATGCCGTATTTGGGTCATTTTCATTCCATATATTATGGGGTTTAGTCAGTGTTGTATAAAGTAGTAGAAAGCAATACTTGTGTAAAAGTACAAGTATCATAAAGACTTTGGTAGAAGTGAAAGTCACCTTTTAGAATATTACTCAAGTAAAAGTCTTAAAGTATCTGATATTTACTGTACTTAAGTATCAAAAGTCATTTTCAGATATTTAATGTACTTAAGTATTTGAAGTAAAAGTAAAAAGTAAAATTTCATTGATTTCCGGTAGGCATAAGAGCAGGGGCGGTTCTAGGGTTTCATCTTTAGGGGTTTTATCCCTCAGTGAGAATTTAAAACAAGAAGAGTTTTATATCATATATTATATGACTACATAGTAAGCCAAAAGTTATGGTATTATTTAAAATGGCAAAAGTGGACACCAAAATTTTATGCATGAGGTAATGATGTCAGTCTTGAATCAGATCAGTTCATGTGTGTGTGCATTCTGTACAAACTGTGTCCAATGAATGCAGTCATTAATAAACTAATATTCACAAGACAAAGACCAAATCAATAAATGTTATTTTTATTTAGTAGTTTATTTAGTATTGATATTGCATTAATATGTTGTTTGTGCTACAACTCTGGTAATAAGAATAGTGATATTTCACTGCTTTTGTTTGCTTTTGGTTGCCGCCGTAGATAAACGCCCCCAACTCTGACTGCGCGTGCACGCTGCGCGTACCTGTGCTTCTCCGTACAGCGTGCGGAGCGTAATACAATCTAGGAGCAGTGATTCACCAAACCTCGCTTATCACGGTCACATACATTTCTTCTGATTTTATTTTGTAGTAATGAGTAACAAAGATACTTAGTGGGAATATAACGGAGTAAATGTATACATTTTAGGAAATATAGTGGAGTAAAAGTGAAAGTTGACAAATTTAAATAGCGAAGTGAAGTACAGATACGTGACATTTCTACTTAAGTACAGTAACGAAGTATTTGTACTCCGTTACATTACAACACTGGGTTTAGTAGGGGTGGACCAACAAGAAACTCCATACCCAAGATATTGTGCAAAGCTTGATTTCCCTGTCACCCCTGACTATAGTTGTGTGAATAGCTATCATATGAGCTGATTTCTGAGTTCTGACAGGAAACTAAAGTTAGAGAGAAACAATGATGTACATATATATTCATAAACAAGATGATTATGGACTAAAACTGAGAAAAAAGGGAAGGAATATAACTGATCTAACTTTAAGACTTTAGGAATGTTTTAATGTTTTAACAAATTTGAGCATTTGAATGATTGTAGGATTTATATGGAATTATTATTGTAAATAACAGATAAACTGAAGGTCATAGTGATGTCAAATGTCTGAAAGTTAAAATGTTCTTTTAAGTGCATTTTTAAGTGTATGCGAGGTAAACAGTTTAGTAACACAAAGGTCTAAACTTGTATGTGACCAAAGCATCATTTTTGAGATTAACAACTGTTTTTAAAAAAATATTGCAGTTTGGAGATTCCATAGACTGATTATCGTATTCTCCTTTTCTACAGACATTTCAATTACATTTCAATTTTCTAAGACATATGGGTTTCAATTAACACTGGTAAGTTGTTTTCCTTGGTGTTCAGTAGCAACAGTGTGCTTTATGTGCTTTAACACTGTATGCATTTAAGGAGATAATAAATTTAAGAGATGAAATTGAAGATTAATATCATCAAACAATATGCAGGTTTTAGCCAGTTTACATAGTTAATGTGCTTGCAAAGCACATTCTTATTCTCTTGCAAACTTCTTCTTCTTCTTCTTCTTCTTCTTCCGGACACTTTTTCGGTGCGTAATTGTCCCGCAGCTTTTGTCCTAGACCCATAAATGAGGTGTCAAATCGACCGGCTCATTGAGGAGAGGTGTGCTATGGTTTTTATAAGCGATCGGAATTCCAGAATTCCCAGTATGGAAGCTCAAAGGGGTGTTTTCCCCCATAGACTTGAATGGGGAATCTCTCTGTAGATGTGCCAACATCCAAAAGAGGGCAGCAGACACCAGTGAATCTGTGTAAAGGTCTTTAAAGCTTGTTGCTATATTTCAAAGTTGTTAGAATTGGTGAGCTCCCGTTTCATTATATATATATATATATATATATATATATATATATATATATATATATATATATATATATATATATATATATATATATATTGTGGGATCGCCCCCTATTTTCATGATTTTCGTTTGATTCGTTAGGCCCTGGACTACAAATCTGATGCCTCAGTGTAGTTTTATAAGCCTCCTAAGACAATTGAGAGCCGAAACAAAGGACGAACTGAACTGCTGTGTGTTTCGGTCAGAAACGCGTTTTGGATTAAAGCGTTTTGGATTAAAAGGCTTACATATTCCAGTTCCTTAGACTCTTGGGGATTTTTTACAAGCATTTGTTTTGGAAAATATTACCCCAGTGAAGAAAGGGAAGCGTTTGAAGGTAAGCGCCGCCTAGTTCAGGTGACTATCAACTTGAATTAAATTAGTATGATGGCTATAAATCATATTATGCTTTGTGTGTGGGCTTAATAAAATCCCGAGAGTCTAAGCTTTCAAACAATATAACATTTAACCGTGTATTTAGAGGATTTAATGCTTAAAACTAGTGGTGGCCTGCCGTGGACAGTACGGCGGTCACATATGTTGTTTCTGCCATTTGTATAACTTTTTGTTGTTTTCAACTATCAGTGTAGTTTTTATAATTTTTTATTTCAGTTTAAACTAATGTCCTTTAAGAGCAGCAACGGTTCTTTTAAGAGCCACCCATTAATTCAAATTAAGCGCATTTTTTTCTTGGTCTCCTCACATTACATAATTATTTTTTAAACATATGACAAATGTATATCACAAAGAATGATAAGAATGACTTTAATATAATAAAGCTTGGGTACTGTTAGAATCGCCATTCTTCACATTAGTGAATTAATACATAACACCGCAAAGGCTTTCTTGTGTTCCTGAATGGACTAGTGGATAGCGATTCTGTTTAGCATGCAAGAGTTTTGCGGTTCGAATCCACCCTTGGACAGTATTTTTTTTTTTCTAACACTTTATAATAAAAGTTCATTAGTTGACATTAGTTACCACATTACTTAACATGAACTAACAATGAACTGCACTTCTACAGCATTTATTAATTTTGTTCATGTTAATTTCAACATTTACTAATACATTATTAACACCATGTTAACATTAGTTAATATACTGTGAACTAACATGAACAAAGAATAAACTTTATTTTAACAAAGATTACTACATACAATAATTTATTGCTCATGGTTAGTAAATGTTAGTTAATACATTAAATTTGAACTAATGATCCTTATTGTAATGTGATTTCATTTTTTCCCAGTAAAATCACTGATTGATGCTTTAGTTCAAGATCTTCATGGCGCTTGTTTCAGGAAAAGATAAATGGATTTTCAGGTGTGCTCTTTTGTTGCAGGTGAGAAACTAGTCTGCAAAATAACCATAGTAACTGTGCAGCCATACCCTAGCAACCATGTAGTGCACCTTACGAACCATATTGCAATATAAAGAAGCCATATCTCAGTTACACAACATAAAACACTCAGCACGATGAGGGGAACTTGCCACGTGCAAGCACATTCACATTTTCTTTAGGAAATGTACCGTTCTAGTTTATCTCTATAACATTGTGAGAGACAGACAAAAACATTCATGCCAGATCCTGAGCACGTGTGACTGTGTTCTTGGCTAAACTCAGTCTGCGTAAAACCAGCTAGCCAAATGTGTATTAACATGGTTTGATTGTTTTGTTGTTGTTATTGTGTATTTTGCTTATAGTTAAATGGAAACATGAATAATGACTGTAATTGGATATTGTTGATCAAAATGTCTAAAAGGGTGATTACACACACTCTGTATAGATGTTCTCATTCATTTAAAAAGATTAATAATACATTTTGTCAACAAAACAGTTTTGAATAAATGAATCAGTGATCGTTTCATCATTATTGTAAAAGTAAAAAAAAAAAATTTGGTCTGTCAAATTCTAATGATTTACCTCCAGTGATGAGACAGTAACTGATAGGGATTATGTTGATAATCAAAGAAATCACTTGTTTCACATTGTAAACTAATCATTTTTGCAGTAATGGTTTTACATAAGTATATTAGGATATATCATTATCTTTCAGGAGTTTCTTCTTTTATTTTTTACTTTCTAAGCAACATTTAAAACATTACAAATTTACTTCTGAACCAGCTAACTGCAAAAAGAAAATATATTTCATTCAGGAACACCTGTACTTCTGAGAATTATAGTATATTTATATACTATTGATATAAATATAATACTATATATTTCTATATATTTTATAATTTAGAGAATATATAAAATAGGTATCGCTTGGAGGGTTTTCCCTGGCCACCACATACAGTATATTAGCTATGCTGTAAAGCTTTACGTCTCTGCCGGTATATTTTAACAAACCCTTGTCTTATCTGTGTTAGTTTAAATCCATATATTATTGGGTTTAGGAGAGGAGGCACAACAAGATATTCAATTCCCAAGATGTTGCGTAGAGCTTGCGGTCCCTGGATTTTGCCATAACGTGCATACATGACATCAAAGAGCAGGGAAAGAGTGAAGTTTGTGACTGCTATTAAATGAGGAAGGCATGTCTGCATGAATTTTGCCCACTGTGTCTTGGATCTTAAAGAAGCTCTGATAATGCTAATATATGACACAATGACGAATGCAGCTTGAGATGTATGAGAAATTATTAGAAAATACCCATACACATTGTTCACTGTCACATCTGTGCAAGCCAGCTTAACAACTTCCCAGTTAGAACAGTAAATCTTGTCAATGACATTACTACATAATGGAAGTCGGGCAGTCATCAAAACCCCAACAACAGCCTCTAGTATGGAACAGAACCAAGTAATAATCAACAATTTTAAACCTTTCTGAGGTGTCATAATAGAATGATACTCCAAAGGCTTACAAATGGATATGTATCTGTCATATGACATGACTGTTAAACATGTGTATTCACAGAAAATATAAGAATAAATTAAGCAAACTTGTGAGAGGCATCCTATATAGGAGATAACATGATATTCTGATAAAAGGTCAGCAAGGATTTTTGTATAGAAAGCAGAAGCCCCAAGTATCCCATTAACAAACAAATTGCATATAAACATATACATAGGTTCATGAAGTGTTTTGTCAAGTATGATCGTAATAGCTAGTGTCAAATTTAGGAATAAAGTCATAATATAGATAATTAGACCGAATGCAAAATAAATATATCTGTTTGTCCATGTGTCATTCAATCCATGAAGCACAAACATGAATTCTCCAGAGGAATTTTCCATCACTTCTTTTCTCTGTATATGAGGACAAAAAACACAGCGAGCTATGAAATAGTCCTTTAAGCATAGTATGCAAAAAACAAATCACAAAACGAATCCTCTGTATGGTTTACAACTGTCTACAAAGTTGATCACAGTGTGGTCACTGACTGTATCCTTTAGTAGGGAGTCGCTGATTCTCTAGCTTATATACATTTATTTTTATGTTCAGAATTTGCTGTTCACAAATAAGTATGTAAGACATCTCCCTGCAGATTTGTCAAGGGTGATTCCATCTGGGACCACTTTCATCAGTGGCTTTGGCCAGTGTCCAACTTTTCAAGTTATCCTGGTGATGAGAATATGGTTAAATGAGTTAAATGGCTAAAGTTGTATATAACCGAAGCTTCACTTTTTGGGCCATTTGGTATTGAGATCTATTTTTTCTTTTTTGTATTTAATTATCATTTTGATTTGATTAATAACTGTTTAAAAAAAATGCAGTTTATCCATACAGGGATTTTGGACTCATTAGACTAGACCAGCAGTTCACAAAGTGGGGGTCGCGACCCCCGGGGTGTCGCGGAGTGGGGGGCGAGGAGTTGCGAGATGATTTCCAGAAACTTTATTTATTTATTTATTTATTATTTTTATATGTTAAAAAAGGTTGTAATGATGCAAGTATAAATTTAGGATCATTAAAATAAACTGGAAATAAAACTTTCTTTGCTAAAAATGAATTATGACAGTTAAGTCATCCAGACATTGTACCAGCTGATCGTCTTCCATGCGATGAAGATTTTGGACCTCCACTGAGATGAGGCTGACTCTATGAGAATCCTGAGACATCCACCGATCTACCAGCTCCAGTTGGACTCTGTGATACTAAGAGGAGATCTGAACTCTATGTGATCCTTACACCAATACAACATTTGTTTGACTGTATATTTGTAATCACACCCTTTAGTGTCACCCATATGAGGATTGGTTCCCCTTTGAATCTGGTTCCTCTCAAGGTTTTTTCCTTTACCAATTTAAGGGAGTTTTTCCTTGCCACTGATGCCCGAGTCACCTCAGACTTGCCCACTGGGATAAATACAGTACATATACATACATACATACATACATACATACCTACACACTTTTTATTATATAAAAAGTTTTACAAAATTTTTATTATATAAATTCTTTATATTATTCCTTATGTTTACCTTCTGTTCTATAAAGCTGCTTTGAGAAAATGTCCATTGTAAAAAGCGCTATACAAACAAATTTGAATTTAATTGAATTGAATTAAGTGACGGCTTCAACCACAATTTACAGCACAACAACATGCACTAGATAGACGCACATTTGGTGTTTTGTTAAACAGAAGTCGGCCTATTTTGTGATCTAAACTTGATCAAAAATGAAACGGTGATTATGAAGTTAGAATTGTCGGCAGTCAGCAGTTTAATATTGGAGGTCGCGGTCTGAAAAGTTTGGGAACCCCTGGACTAGACTACCTTTTTTCACATTAGCTCCACACTTGTTGCCATGCTTATTCCATAGCCTAGCTTTGTGGGGTGTTTTGACTATAGTTGTGCTGTGAATAGCTATTATATAAGCTAATTTCTGAGTTCTAACACACCTTTTTTGAGAGCTGTCAGGGAGTAGGGGTGTCTCATTTATCTTATTAGATCTGGGAAGGGAGGACCACTAAATGCAATATTACTTCAGGAGGTCACCTTGTAATCTTACAATACCTGAAGCCTACCCTTGTCTATCTGTAGTGTCCACACACAATAAGATAAAAATAACACGTACACACAGTGTGAAAAGGGACTAAGATCCTTTTATTGTAGAAGCTACCAGGGCAGCTGCGATTGATTTTCCCTACAAGACGGGATTCCCTAAATCCACGTTACACACATATTAGAGATTTTCCTTTGCTCAAATTTGAGCAGTTGAATGATTGTAGGATTCATTAGGGCCCGAGCGCCGAATGGTGTGAAGCCCTATTGTTTTTGCTCGGGTTTATTATTATTATTATTATTTCTTTTTTGCACACATTGGCCAATTGGGGTCCCTTAACATGCTTGAAAACTCTTGAAATTTGGCACACACGACAGAGTCGTGCAACACTAGCTCGGGCAAAGGCTGGAATACGGCTGTGGCAGGGGGGCTCTGTAGCGCCCCCTGTAATGCAAAAACAAACATTTGTGCACAGATCGGGCAATTATGTACGCACATGTGTAGCGGATTTCACCCAGCACCACAAATGACACACCGACTCCAGGCTCTTTGGTGAACCACGTCTGCAGTTTATTAAACAAAAGACATGGGATCACACACACATCCTCTCACCAACAGTCTGTCTGACTCTCTTCAGTCACATGTAGAACTGAGAGTCCTGAATAAAGTCCATCTGATAGTCTCTTACATTTCTTACACAAATATACATAAAAATTATAGAAAATAAAATTAACTCAACATGTACACTTTTCCTTTACATTACACATGAAACACACTTATCAGACAATATTTAGCCAATTTCACTCAATTATGTGATCGTATAGTGGTTTGTGGTTTACATACCTGCAGTTTATTAAACAAAAGACACGGGATCACACACACATCCTCTCACCAACAGTCTGTCTGAAGGATGTGAGACAAACAGATTAATCCCTGTCCTCCATTAACACAGTAACTGCATACTTAAATTCTGGGTCTCAGTTGGCTAAATATACAAAATACACGACTTAAATAAAATTTACAAACACCCAATTAAAGTAAAATAAACAACATAACATATCTACAGACACAATCCACCAAAACTTTGTATTTAAAACGAATATTAAAAGGAAAAACCTCGCACTCAATTTCCATGCGGGCGGCAACATTAAACAAACAAATTAAGGCCGTTCATTTCTAAAACTTGAAATGCGTCTAACTTCTCATAGAAAATCAAAAATATAAACTCAATCCATCTTTCTAACACTTCTAACTTTAATATCAACTAATATTTTTAACTATTTTTATATTTGTATTACTCGTTGTACAGAGATGCAACGAAACCAACCTGACTCTCTTCAGTCACATGTAGAACTGAGAGTCAGACGTAACAGCGCCTCTAAGTGACGTCACACCAATGTAAACTAACTTTTTACAAAGTACATTGTTTTCTTTCCTTGTGCTATATAAAAAAATGAAAATTATATGGATTGATAAGAAAAACATAAAATTACAAAAATAATTAAATACATTCAAATGAAATCTCTTTCAAAATAAAAGACACTAAAGTTTGCTGGAACACAAAACTCAGAACATTACACATGTACGAGAGTTTGTACGCCTATACATCTCATCGACCCGATCAACTTTCGCGCTCTAAAATATGAGCTCCGCCCAACAGGAAGTCATCCATTTTGGATTGTTTTATAAGTGCATGCGGTGAACGGCATATTTAAGGCTTTTGGCATGCTTAGATTAAATTTGAATTTAAATTTAAATTTGAAATTTGACACATACATCACATTTGTTGGCTGTTAAGTGTGGACAAAAAGGACAGACAAAGGCGTGTCTCTCTAGCGCCCCCGTTTGTCTAAAATGTGGGGTTTCATTTACCTACAGTCCCCAAATGTGTCAGTAACAACATAAAATAGTCCACTGATATTTACCCACTTGATGCACTTGCCCACCGTGCATTGTTTTCTGGGAATCCATAGATTGATTATCATATTCTTCTAATACTTTTCTACAGACATTTCTCGCAAACTATATGGGTTTCAATTAAAACTGGTAATCTGTTTTTCTGGGAAGCAGTCCTTTCCAGGAGCGTAGCGTAGGCTCAGCCAGCAATCTGAAGTCTTGGATAAGCTGGAGGTTTCTGAAAAAGAGTATCAAAGAGATAATGTCCATTTGTTTCATCAGGCATGCCCACTTACCTCTCCATAGCTGCTGAGCAGAGGGGCATGGTCTGTCACAAGGGTAAAGTGCCACCCTGCCAGGTAGTACCGAAGGTCCTCAATGGGCCACTTGACCGACAGGGCTTCTCGTTCCACTGCGGCGTAGTTTTTCTCGGCGGGGGTTAGTTTCTGGTAGATGAAGAGGACCGGATGCTGTTCCCCATCGAACTCCTGCAAAAGAACGGCTCCTATCCCCGTTTTGGAAGCATCCTTTTGTAGCATCTGGTGATCAAAATCCGGATTCCACATTTCTGGCTGGGTGTTGAGGGCCTCCTTGAGTTGGCAGAATGCCCGTTCTGTGCCGTCTGTCCAGTGCACCTGGGCTGGCTGAACTTTTTTGGTTAAATCTTAGAGGGGGCAGCTAAAGAGGAGAAATTAGACACAAAACGTCTGTAATAGCCCACCAATCCTTAAAAACCTGTTTCTTTGTAGTGGGTCGGGGGTATTCGCTCATGCCATGGACCTTTTTCTCTTGGGGCTTCAGCAGCCAGGGACCTATGCAATATCCCAGGTACTGGACCTCAGATAGGCCCAGGCGGCACTTATGGGGATTTGCCATAAGGTCAGCTTTCCGGAGTGCTCCCAGAACCTTTTCCAGATGGAACAGGTGGTCAGACCAGGTGGAGGAATGGATAGGCACAGCAAAAGTGTGGAGGAGTCGGAGGACTATGTCCATGAGGCTCTGGAAGGTGGCTGGAGCCCCATGTAGGCCAAAAGGAAGGTGCTGTAAGACCTGCCCCACAGTGGGATCGGAAGCTTCCTCCGTGTCCGTTGCCCACATTCTCCAGCAGTGTAGGGACAAGAAAGAACAGACACAGAAATGGGATTAGAGCAAGGCCTGGCATGGTTTTATTTTTCTATTTAATTCTCTAGTGCAGCAGAAATTCATCGATAAAGAGAAAACGAATTAGTTCATTCCTTTAAGGGGTTGCTTGGGCAGAAATCCAGGCTCCAAGCCTAGGCAGCAGAAGGTGGGATGGCACTAGAAAGGTGAAGCAGTCCTCTCCAGGAGTCTCATTTATAAAACTGTGCGTGGATCCCTACTAAAAGTTTATGTGCGCCCAAAAGCCAAAAATGGCATAAGCCAAAAATATTCTGATTTATAAAACCGTGCATACGCACACCTGCAAACAATGTTCATGATGTGTGTACATGAACCAGCCTCATATCCCGCCCTGTACACGCCCATTTTTACACGCCCATTACACTGCGCGGGCACGAGAGTGGACCTCGTTATAATGAGTTTCCTCTGCGCTCTCCGGGTTTAAAAATGGGGTGAGGAGCCAGCATCTCAGGGGGTAGCCACTGTCGCCTGCAGGTTATAATAATATTAAAAGCAACGTTGTTATAATTATATTAAAAACAAAATTGTTACAGTTTCTACATTTTAATATTGTTAAACTCACCAAGAAGCCAGCCAGCACGTACTGCGCCTGCATTTAGTCTGATAATGGAATTATGTGTTGAACCAGGCCAGCCTGCCACAATGTTTGTGAGGGTCAGGTTGGAGTCAGCCCTGCGATGGGTTGGCACTCCGTCCAGGGTGTATCCTGCCTTGATGTCCGATGACGCCTGAGATAGGCACAGGCTCCCCGTGACCCAAGTAATTTGGATAAGCGGTACAAAATGAATGAATGAATGAATGATGAAGTCACATATGATTTGCACATTAATAGAATGCACATGCTTTCTATTAACATAGCAAATTCATTTTCAGATGGTGCCCTTATAGCAGCATGAGTGCAGTCAATTGCGCCGATTACATTTGGGAAACCAGACATTGCTGCAAATTGCATTTTAATTTCGGCCTGTTCTCGCACAGTATAGGGGAACCTGATGTATCGACTACCCATATTAAAGTATACCATTCAAAATGACAGATATTATGGCACTCAGGGATGGCTGTGATATACCAGACCTACTGTATAGGGTGAGATGATAGATTCCACTAGAATTATTTCATATACAAAAAGGACTTAGAGACAAAGTTGAGGATTACTTCTAGTTTTTTTATATAAATAATTTACCTGTCTGCCAATTCCTGCTGGAAACAGCCGGGTGCCAAGAACCCCAGAGTGGTGAGGACTTGTATTTGGACTGGGATGGCATGGTTCCATCATGTAGCCCTCTCTAATACTGGACCCAATTCAGCATATAGATCCAAGAGCACAGCTCTAGGTGTCATGATGCGGGGTAAGGAAGCGGACCCAAACGCAGGATAGCCAAATCAACAGGGTTTAATAACAAAAGGACATGAAACAACACACGGACTAGAGACAGGACAAAGACAACAGTAGATTCCGTGATGCACAAGGCAACGCGGCACAGTTAAATAGACCCGGTGTTGGTGATCACAATAGGAAACAGGTGTGTAGACAGGGAGGAGCAGACGAAGGCGGGGCAGACACGTGACGAGGAACATAAACAAACAACTGCACTTGGCCAAAGTCTGGGCTGAGTCATGACAGAAAACTCGGGCTGGCGACATGGCCTGCAACCCGGAAGTGAGTCGGCGCCCCCCGCAGAGAAACCGGATTTGGAGCGGCGTCCCTCACCGAAAAAATGCGGACCGATGTCACCAAACCCGCGAAGTCCAGGGGAAAGAAAAAAACAAAAATGCTCCCACAATAAGCCGGTCCAAGCTGCTATCCTGCTGGGTCCTGGTGGGGCGGAATCTTCTGTCATGACACGAGGTAAGGAAGCGGACCCAAACAAACAGGATTTAATAACAAAGGGAACACGAAACAGGACACGGACTGGAAACAGGACACGGTCTGGAAACAGGACAGGACAACAGTAGATTCCCCAATGCACAAGGCAACGCGGCACAGTTAAATAGACACGGAGATCACAATAGGAAACAGGTGTGTAGACAGGGAGGAGCAGACGAAGGCGGGGCAGAGACGTGACGAGGAACATAAACAAACAACTGCACATGGCCAAAGTCCGAGTCATGACACTAGGGAATCTAAATCGGCTTATTAGCCAGTCATCATCATGGGCCAGGAAATCATTATGTTCCCTGAAAACTCGTTCTCTCCTTATTCTGCCATTGGCGTAATAATCCAACTGTGCCATCATGAAGCATTACAGGTCACCGGAGGATTTATATGTTTCTAGCAATTAGACTGATCGCAGAATTAATTTGTGGGTGAAAATTTAAGACGAAAATGTTATAGTGAACACATGCTTCTTCATGAAGGTTTTGTAATGAACACCGTAATAGTTAGGACCGATGATGAGTAGCGATTGTGCTTCATGACTGTATTTGCAGACTTTGACGTTTTATGATATATGTACATTAAAGAAAATATTTAGTTTTTACACCGTGTTCTGCAGTTCTCTAATAAAAGGGTATTTCATGCTATTCTGTATCACATGTAGTCACGCCATCTCCTCCTGCGCTCCCGTTGTGGACAATGTGACTGTAAGGCAGCGCTGATTATTATTATTATTATTTTTTTAAATACATTTTGAATTACATTTGGATTTTACTAGATGTAAATAGCCTAAAACAATCGGCACAAATAACACTGTTGGATTTAATCTTCATGTTAATGTGGATATAACGTATGAAATGGAATGAAAATTTAATGTCATTACTTCTTATAATCGTTCTTCTCACATTTATTTTCTACAATCTAACTTCAGTTCACGACCTCACCATCTGTGTCGCCTATTCCCTTTGTCTCCAGAATGTGCGTACGCACGGCTCAAAGTTTGCTTAAAGGTGCAAACATTCTCCCGTCAAGTTTGTTTTTTATAGATCACAACCTTTGCGTGGGAACTGGCTTGCGTACATACGTTTTCAGCCCCGTTTTGTGCATACGCACGATTTATAAATGAGACCCCAGGTGTGTAGCATAGTCTCAGCCGGCAATCTGAAGTCTTGGATCAGTTGGAGGTTTTTGAAAAAGAATATCAAAGAGATAACATCCATTATTTCCATCAGGCATGCCCCCTTATCTCTCCCTAGCCGCTGAGCCTACAGTAGCTTTCTGCTGTGCACTCCTCCTGGAGGGTGAATGCTCCAGCGGCACTCCTGATTGGCCCTTGCTTTTTGGCAGGAGTTTCTGCCACCCTGCCTCACTCTCACTCCCAACGGTACTGACCATGGGCCTGAAGTTTAGAAGATCACGCTCAGAACTGCTGGGCGAGGTGCTGAACCGCCGCCTTTTTCACTCTCTTCTAGGCTGCCGATGCAGAGGGCAAAGAGTGTTTTTTCCTCCATAAATTTGAACAACATACATTTATTTTTAAGTTCAGAATTTGCTGTTCACAAATGAGCATGTAGGACATATTCCTACAGATTTGTCATCTGGGACCATTTTAATCAGTGCGTTTAGCCAATGTCCAACTTTTCAAGTTATTCTGGTGACGAAAACATGGGTAAATGAGTAAATGGCTAAACTTGTATGTGACGGAAGCATATCTTTTGGAACCCTTTTGTATCAAGATCAATTTATTGTATTTAATTATCATTTTGATTTGATTAACAACTGTTAATATTGCAGTTTTGGGATTCCATGGATTTTGCATTAGACTAGAGTACTTCAAGTCAAGTCAAGAAGCTTTTATTGTCATTTCAACCATATATAGCTGTTGCAGTACACCGTAAAATAGCACAATGTTTCTCCAGGACCATGGTGCTACATAAAACAAAGACAGAGCTAAGGGCTTAGTAAGTAGTCCTAGCCACATAAAATGCATCTGTGCAACCTGGTGCAAACAGTGCAGGACAAGACAAAAACGATAGTGCAGGACAAAAGACAGTGCAAACAAAAAATACAAGACAATACACAAAAGACAATACACAAAAGACAATAAATAGAAACAGCACCAACCAGTATAAATGTTCAACTGTATGTTCATACAATATTGCATGTGCTTAAATAGTGGAATGAACACAGTATTATAGCAGCAGTTACATGAGATATTGTAAAGTATTGTGCAAAACAGTAATTTGACTGAAATGTGAGACAGCATGTGCAAAGAGCAAAAACAATGTGCAAAACAGCATGTAAACAGTTTAATGGATATATATTGGAAGAGTGTGGATATGGTGTAGGTCTATGCAGTCCATACAGTTGATGTGTGTGTTGTGCTAAGTACAGTTCAGTTCATTTGTTAAGGAGTCTCATGGCTTGTGGAAAGAAACTCTTACACAGTCTGGTCGTTAGGGCCTGAATGCTTCAGTACCTTCTTCCAGATGGCAGATGGGTGAAGAGTGTGTGTGAGGGGTGTGTGGGGCCAACCACAATGCTGTTGGCTTTGCGGATGCAGCATGTGGTGTAAATGTCCATGAAAGAGGGAAGAGTCTGACTGTCTTTTGTCTGCACTGTTTTGTCTGTCTTGTTTGTCTTGTCCAGCACTGTTTGCACCAAGTTGCACAGTTGCACTTTATGTGGCCAAGACTTACATACTAAGTAGCACCATGTCCTGGAGAAACATTGTCTCATTTCACTGTGTACTGCAACAGCTATATATGGTTGAAATGACAAAAAAAGCTTTTTGACTTGACTTGAAAAGAGACTCCAATGATCTTCTCAGCTGTCCTCACTATCCGCTGCAGGTCTTGCGATCCGAGATGGTGCAGTTCCCAAACCAGACAGTGATGCAGCTGCTCAGAATTCTCTCAATGGTCCCTCTGTAAAAAGTAGTCAGGATGGGGGGAGGAAGATGTGCCTTTCTCAGACTTTGTAAGAAGTAGAGACACTGATAGGCATTTCTTGGTGATTGAGCTGGTGTTAAGTGACCAGGTAAAGTTTTCCGCTACATGTACAAAATTAATTTGGTGCTCTTGACGATCTCTACAGATGATCCGTCAATGATCAGCAGAAAGTGGTTGCTCTGTTCTGAAAACAACCATCGCTTTGGTTTTATCAACATTCAGAGACAGGCTGTTGGCTCTACACCAGGCAGTTAGCTGTTGCACCTCCTCTCTGTATGCTGACTCATCGTTCTTGTTGATGAGACCCACCACGGTCGTGTCATTGGCGAACTCGATGATATGGTTCGATCTGTACATTGCTGCACAGTCGTGAGTCAGCAAGGTGAATAGCAGTGGGTTGTGCTCAATAGCAGTGGGTTGTGCTCAATGTGGTGGTGCTGGAGATGCTGTTCCCGATCCGGACTGACTGAGGTCTCCCAGTCAGGAAGTCCAGGATCCTGTAGCTGAGGGAGGTTTTCAGTCCCAGCAGGCTCAGCTTCCCAATCAGGTGCAGAAGGATGATTGTATTGACTGCTGAACTAAAGTCTATGAACAGTACCGTGTCTTTATTGTCCAGGTGGGTGAGGGCTCAATGAAGTGACGTGGCAATGGCATCGTCCGTGGAGCAGTTTAGAAAATACACGACCTGTATGGGGTCCAGGGAGGGTGGTAACTGGGTCTTGATGTGCCTCATGACGAGCTTCTCCAAGCACTTCATAAAGATGGGTTTGAGTGCGCTGGGACGATATTCATTGAGGCAGGACACCGTAGACTTCTTTGGGATGGGGACAATGGTGGTTGTCTTGAGACACGTAGGCACAACAGCGCTGCTCAGGGAAATGTTGAAGATGTCAGTGAAGACATCCTCTAGCTGTTCTGATGGAATGGTCTTCCTTGCCTTCCTTTGCACCTCAAAGAGAGCATATAGTCAATTAGTGCATCACTATCACAGACAGGTGAAGCTGTCTTGTAGATCGTGATTGCCTGTATGCCCTGCCACAGTTGTTGGGTGTCTACGCTGTCCAGGAAGTATCTGTGGATACTAGGCCTCTAGTCTTCAGTAGTGCATGCACTTTAGCAGTCATCCACGGCTTCTGGTTGGAGCGTGTGTGTGGGTGATGGTCTTGGAGACGGTCATGTTATTAATGCACTAACCGATGTAGCTGGTCACTGATGCCGTTTACACCTCCAAGTTGATGAAGTTGCTGTTGGTTGAAGCCTCCCTGATGATGTTCCAGTCAGTGCACTGAAAGCAGTACTGAAGAGCAGAGGTGGCTCCTGCTGGCCAGGTTTTCACCTGTTTCAGAACTGGTTAAGAGCGTCTGATGAGTGGTTGCGGGGCTCTGCATTGAACTAATTTTAAGACTTTGGGAATGTTTTAACTCACTCTGAAGTCAGTTGTAATAGGTGTTGGAGGCATTATTGTATTAGGTTGTGCATCTGTCTGTCCATACATGTATAAGAGATTTTCATTTGCTCAAATTTGAGCAGTTGAATGATTGTAGGATTTATATGGAATTATTTTTCTAATGAACAGATGAACTAAAAGTCATAGTGAGGTCGAATGTCTGAATCCTCATATGTTCTTTAAAGGACATTTTAAGTGTATGTGTAAGTATGTATACAGTTTAGTACCACAAAGGGCTAAACTTGTAGGTGACCGAAGGATCATTTTTGAGGCCTTTTGGTATCAAGTTCTATTTCTGATTTCTATTGCCGTTTTGGAGATTCCATGGATTGATTATTGTATTCTTTTAATACTTTTCTACAGACATTTCTCACAAACTATATGGGTTTCAATTAACACTGGCAAGTTCAGTACTTACTGGGTGTTCAGTAGCAACAGTGTGCTTAAAAACTGTATGCAATTAAAGAGGCAACAAATTTAAGAGATGAAAAAGAAGGTAGCTATCATAAAACAATATGCAGGTTTTAGCCAGTTGACATAGTTTATCTCTATAACATTGTGACAGACAGACAAAAACATTCATGCCAGATCTTGAGCAAATGAGTGACTGTGTTCTTGGCTAAACTTGCCTAAAACCTGCTAGCCAAAAGTGTAATTCACATGGTTTGATTGTTTTGATGTTGTGTTTTATATATATACAGTACAGACCAAAAGTTTGGACACACCCCCTTTTCAACAGGACAATGACCCCAAACACACCTCTGTGTAAGGGCTATTTGACCATGAAGGAGAGTGATGGGGTGCTGCGCCAGATGACCTGGCCTCCACAGTCACCGGACCTGAACCCAGTCGAGATGGTTTGGGGTGAGCTGGACCACAGAGTGAAGGCAAAAGGGCCAACAAGTGCTAAGCATCTCTGGGAACTCCTTCAAGACTGTTGGAAGACCATTTCAGGTGACTACCTCTTGAAGCTCATCAAGAGAATGCCAAGAGTGTGCAAAGCAGTAATCAAAGCAAAAGGTGGCTACTTTGAAGAACCTAGAATATGACATATTTTCAGTTGTTTCACACTTTTTTGTTATGTACGTATATAATTCCACATGTGTTAATTCATAGATTTGATGCCTTCAGTGTGAATCTACAATTTTCATAGTCATGAAAATAAAGAAAACTCTTTGAATGAGAAGGTGTGTCCAAACCTTTGGTCTGTACTTTATATTAAATGTATTTCCGGTGATGATAAACAGTCTATCGGGGTGAACATTCTGCAGATTGCTAATAGCCCCATAGAGCTCCCATAGTGCCTCTTTAGCATTAGAGCTTAGGGGAATGTACACTCTGACAATGAAAACCATGGTGAATTCATGTTGTAAATATAATGGCCCGCATCTTACAGTCACAAACTCCACTAGTGATGAGCAGTAATCAGAAACAAGCACAGAGTTCTTGCACCATTCCGTCCAGCACGATACAACCAGCACGTGACTTAATTTTTTTCACATTAGCTCCACACTTGTTGCCATGCTTATTCCATAGCCTAGCTTTCTGGTGTATTCTGACTATAGTGCTTATATTGTGCTTTGAATAGCTATCATATGTGTTTTGGATTTGGTTCGACACACTCTGTATTCGATTAAGTTGACTTGTGTGTCGGACTGATGTTCTATTGATTACTTATGCCTTGCAGTTGCGGAAGTCAGTAAAAAGATCAATTCTGGTCTCATCAAATGGCCGAATGCATTACAGTGGAAAGATTCATCACAGAGCTGAGACAAAAAAGCAAAGACTGTGAGTTTGGTGCAAGTGAGAATGACATGCTTAGAGACCAGCTTGTATTTAGCATAACAAACCCTAATCTCAAAGAAAGATTGCTCCGTGAAAATGATTTATGGGAAATGATTTATTCATGGGACACATAAACACACCAGACGGCCTCCGACCTCACGATGCAAAAGTGATTGTGATCATGGACATGCCAGCTGCAGAGGATAAACAAGGCCTGCAACGTCTACTCTGCATGACTAAGTACTTAGCTCAGTACATTCCGAATGAAGCTTCACTCACAGCGCCTCTAAGGCAATTGCTGAGAAAGGATGTGGTATGGCAGTGGAATCCCCATCATAGCGCTACTTCAGAGAGTTGAAAGGCCACTCTCTAAAAATCACCTGTGCTTAGAATCTATTAGGGCTGGGCGATAAATTGATTTTATCGCTTAACTCGAATGTGTAGTTTACATCGATTTGTTTGAATGACAATCGGCTTTCTCTTTAACATCCACTGACGCTCCCCTCTGGGCTCCCGTAGTTCCTAATGGGTTCAGCCCTCCCCCCATGCGTTTGCCATAGAGATACACAAACAACATGGCAGTGAGCAGGGAAGAACTCGTTCCCAATAAAGGCACAGTGTCATTTGTCATACGGAATTGGTTCGGTTTTGCGGCATCAGACCTAGAACACACAACACCCCGCTGCCAAGTGTGTTTAAAGTCTGTTGCTAGCAAAGGTAGCAGTACGACTAATTTACTGCAGCACCTTAAACAGAGCCATGCTGTCGAGTGGGAGAGATGTTGCGCCCTGCGAAATGAAAAAGACCGTGGCAGCACAAGCACACCGCCAAAAAACAACCTACCGTCTTAGAAACATTTAGAAACTGTATACAGTATGATGAGAAGGTGGCCCACTGGAAAGTGATCATGGATGCAGAGAATCCCTGTTATAAGCATCAACAAAAATTATACTCTATGTTGTGTATTGAGACTTAAGTAAAGTTGGCCAAATATTCACAGATTCGAGTTTCCTGAGTCAATAACTCCTGAGCTAAACACTTTTATTACACAAATAACACCTCTTTTTTTATCGTAGTAATGTAGAGAGGCAGCTACAACCTAATTTTCCTCAAAATCAGCTTTCCTCCTCGTTGGACAAAGTACATAAGTCTCTATGTGCAAACACCTGACAGATTCCAAGGGACCGTCGGCAAAGTGCAAAACCCGAAAAATTTTACAGTGAAGTTATTAAAAACATTCAATAACTTCACTGTAATACGCTGCACTGTTTTTTTTATATGAAAAATCATAAAAATTATACAAAAAGACATTTCCCCCAAATATGTGTTGTTGTATAACTATCAGGACATCAGTGGTGTGTGAGCTGAATTTGGTGACAGTACAGTGTATTAAAGTGAAGTTATTGATTGTTTTTATAGTATTTGCTTTTCGGGGTTTGCACTTTGCAGACGGTCCCTTGGAATCTGTCTCAGCAGTGTGTATATAAATATACAAAAAATCGGGGATTTTTTATTTTAGGCCATGTCTCCCAGCCCTAGATTCTATGATCACAAAAAGCTACTAATACAAGCAGACATCAAAAGACGGCTTGGGAGCCTGTCTCCTGCAAGAGGCAACACTGTGTGTTACGCATCACGAGCACTCCCTGATACTGAGCAAAGATATGCTCAAATTGAGAAAGAGTTACTCACCATACTCTTCGCAGCGAGGAAGTTTCACCAGTATATATACGGCAAACCAGTGACCGTGCAGTCAGATCATAAACCCCTCGAGAACATCATGCAGAAACAGCTGTGCAAGGGCCCAGCACATTTGCAGCAAATACTCTTACAACTACAAAAGTATGAATTGAACATTGCATATACACCGGGCAAGCATATGTATATTGCTGATACGCTATCCTGTGCAACTGTAACTAGAGAGGCTGAAGAAGGTGAAGACCTCTATGATGAGAAAGTTGTGCATGGCTTGGAGGCCACTGATGCATTGAGCCCACAGACACAACAGCTGAAGAGGCCACTGCTTGCAGACATGTTGTTGCAAGATCTGTGTAAGAAAGTAAGAAACCGGCTAGCCACTGAAAAGACGCAGCGTGAACAACAACCTACACAGTTACTGGCCTATGCGACACAGAATCAGCATACAGAACAGAATCATGATGGTAGGAGACAAAATAATCATACCTCAGAGCTTCAAAAAAGTCATCTTAGATAAGCTACACATAGCTCACCAAGGTATCCAGGTGGAGAAATGTGCGCCTTGTCAACAACTCCAGCCACGACATCAGAAAGAGCCACTCATCACACATGACGTTCCAGAACTACCATGGATGAAGGTCGGAGTGGAGATTCTTGTGAAACTTCAGTCTTATCTACTGCGAGTGGACTATCTGACAAAATACCCAGAGGTGCTAAACTTACCTGACAAATCAGCCCACTCAGTAATACAAAAAATGAAATCAGTGTTCCATTTGACAGCTACGAGATGAAGTCATTTGCAGCAATATAGGGACTTTAAGCTCACATTCTCCACTCCTGGATACCCTCAGTCCAATGGACTTGCTTAAAGAGCAATAAAGACTGTCAAACATGTGTTGAAGAAAGCGATGCAAACAGGCACAGACCCACATCTGGTATTAATGTCACTAAGAAACACACCAGTGACAGGCCTGAATGAATCCCCTGCACAGATGCTAATGGGCAGAGTCCTGCGGAGCACACTCCCATGCTCTGGCGCTGTGCTTCAACAGTCAACCCCACAACATATACACAAAAGGCTGGTGGATTTGCAATCTCATATGCGGCATCAGTAAAACCCACATGCCAAGACACTAGCTGAGCTTGTTCCAGGATCCACAGTACATATGCAGACCAGACATAAGTAAAATATTGTCAAAGAAATTTGAAGGGACTGATGTTTACAGAGAACACTTGTGAATAAATGTTTACAATGGTGTTTTGGTTAGTTAAATTAGTCAAATGTTTAATTAAAGTCTCTGTCTGATAGAGTTGAATATGCACATTAGTAGATTTGACTGGATCACCTTGAATGTAAGTTAAATATCTGAAATTTGGCTAAAAAAGGCGGATGTGGTGGATTTGGTTCGACACACTCTGTATCCGATTAAGTTGACTTGTGTGTCGGACTGATGTTCTATTGATTGCTTGAGATGTCACACTTGCCTGTCTTCAAAACTTGAGAGCCCTGTGAATGATTGTAGGATTTATATGGAATTATTATTCCAATGAACAGATGAACTGAAGGTCATAGTGAGGTCAAATGTCTGAAAGTTCAAATGTTCTTTTAAGGCCATTTTTAAGTGTATGTGAGGTATACAGTTTAGTAACACAAAGGGCTAAACTTGTACAGACCAAAGCATCATTTTGAGGCCTTCTGGTATCAAGTTCTATTTCTTGCATTTATTAAATCAGATTAACAACTGTTTTTAAAAAAAAATATTGCAGTTTTGGAGATTCCATAGATTGACTATTGTATTCTTCTAATACTTTTCTACAGACATTTCTCCCAAACTATATGGGTTTCAATTAACACTGGTAAGTTGTTTATCTGGGAGTTCAGTAGCAACAGCGTGCTTTATGTGATTAAACACTGTATGCATTTAAAGACACAATAAATTTAAGACATGAAAAAGAAGATAAATATCATCAAACAATATGCAGGTTTTAGCCAGTTTACATAGTTTATCTCTATAACATTTGACAGACAGACAAAAACATTCATGCCAGATCTTGAGCACATGAGTGACTGTGTTCTTGGCTAAACTCAGTCTGCCTAAAACCTGCTAGCCAAAAGTATATTTCACATGGTTTCATTGTTTTGTTGTTGAGGTTTTTTATATATGTAATTGTGATAGTTAAATGGACACATGAATAATTAATTCTGATTGTTATTAGCAAAACAGAAAAGGGTGCCTACACACTGTGTATAGATGACAGAATAAACTGTTTCATTCATTAAAAGAGATGAATAATTCATTTTGTCAGCAAAACAGTTTTGAATAAATTAATCAGTGATAATTTCCTCATTAATGTAAGAAAGTAAAAGAAAAATAATTTGGTCTGTGAAATTCGAATGATTTACCTCAGGAGATGAGACAGTAACTGATAGGGATTATGCTGATAATCAAAGAAATCACTTGTTTCACAGTGTAAACTAATCTTTTTTTTTTTTGCTGTAATGGTTTAACATAAGTATACCAAGATATATTATTATCTTTCAGGAGTTTCTCCTTTTATTTTTTACTTTCTAAGCAACATTTAAAACATTACTTAACTTCAAAAGGGAAATATATTTAATTCAGGAACATCTGTACTTCTGAGAAGTATATTATATTTATATACTATTGATATAAATATAATACTATATATTTCTATATATTTTATAATTTACAGAATATACTGTATTAAATATGTATCACTTGTAGGGTTTTCCCTGGCTACCACATACATTAGCTATGACGCAGAGCTTTACGTCTCTGCCGATATATTTTAACAAACCCTTGTCTTATCTGTGTTAATTTAAATCCATATATTATTGGGTTTAGGAGAGGAGGCACAACAAGAAATTCAATTCCCAAGATGTTGCGTAGAGCTTGCATTCCCTGGATTTTGCCATAACGTGCATACATGACATCAAAGAGCAGGGAAAGAGTGAAGTTTGTGACTGCTATTAAATGAGGAAGGCATGTCTGCATGAATTTTGCCCACTGTGTCTTGGATCTTAAAGAAGCTCTGATAATGCTTATATATGACACAATGATGAATACAGCTTGAGATGTATTAGAAACTGTTATAAAATACCCATACACATTGTTCACGGTCACATCTGTGCAAGACAGCTTAACAATTTCCCAGTTAGAACAGTAAAGCTTGTCAATGACATCACTACATAACGGAAGTCGGGCAGTCAGCAAAACCCCAACAACAGCCTCTAGTATGGAACAGACCCAAGTAATAATCAACAATTTTAAACCTTTCTGAGGTGTCATAATAGAATGATATTCCAAAGGCTTACAAATGGATATGTATCTGTCAAATGACATGACTGTTAAACATGTGTATTCACAGAAAATATAAGAATAAATTAGGCTAAGTTGCGAGAGGCATCCTATATAGGAGATAACATGATATTCTGATAAAAGGTCAGCAAGGATTTTTGGATAGAAAGCAGAAGCCCCAAGTATCCCATTAACAAACAAATTGCATACAAACATATACATAGGTTCATGAAGTGTTTTGTCAAGTATGATTGTAATAGCTAATGTCATATTTAGGAATAAAGTCATAATATAGATAATTAGACCGAATGCAAAATAAATATATCTGTTTGTCCATGTGTCATTCAGTCCTTGAAGGACAAACATGAATTCTCCAGAGGAATTTTCCATCACTTCTTTTCTGTGTATCTGAGGACAAAACACACAGTGAGCTATAAAATAGTCCTTTAAGCATAGTTTTCAAAAAAGAAATCACAATTCGAAACCTCTGTCTACAAAGTTGGTCACTGACGGTCTATCCTTTAGTAGGAGTCTCTGATTCTCTAGCTTATATATACATTTATTTTTAGGTTCAAAATGTGCTGTTCACAAATAAGCATGTAGGATGTCTCCCTGCAGATTTGTCAAGGGTGATTCCATCTGGGACCATTTTCATCAGTGGGTTTAGCCAATGTCCAACTTTTGTAGTTATCCTGGTGATGAGAATATGGATAAATAAGTTAAATGGCTAAATTTGTATATAACCGAAGCATCACTTTTTGGGACCTTTGGTATCGAGATCTACTTTTTTTTTGTATTTAATTATCATTTTGATTTGATTAATAACTGTTTAAAAAGAAATATTGCCGTTTAACCATACATGGATTTTGGACTCATTAGACTAAACCAGCAGTTCCCAAAGTGGGGACTCATGTGGTCGCGGAGTGGGGGGCGGGGGGTCGCGAGATGAATTCCAGAAACTTTATTTCTTTTTTTATATTTATTTATATTTATTTTTAAAATTGTTTTAGATGTTAAAGGTTGTAATGATGCGAGTATAACTTTAGGATAATTAAAATAAACTGGAAATAAAACTTTATTTGCTCCGATTAATTACAACAGTTAAGTGACGGCGTCAATCACAATTTACAGCACAACAACATGCTCTAGATAGACGCACATTTAGTGTTTTGTTAAACAGCGGTTGGTCTATTTTGAGATCTAAACACAAAGGGCTAAACTTGTACAGTATGTGACCAAAGCATCATTTTTGAGGCCTTCTAGTATCAAGTTCTATTTCTTGCATTTATTAAATCAGATTAACAACTGTTTTTAAAAAAAATATTGCAGTTTTGGAGATTCCATAGATTGACTATTGTATTCTTCTAATACTTTTCTACAGACATTTCTCCCAAACTATATGGGTTTCAATTAACACTGGTAAGTTGTTTATCTGGGAGTTCAGTAGCAACAGTGTGCTTTATGTCATTAAACACTGTATGCATTTAAAGACACAATAAATTTAAGACATGAAAAAGAAGATAAATATCATCAAACAATATGCAGGTTTTAGCCAGTTTACATAGTTTATCTCTATAACATTTGACAGACAGACAAAAACATTCATGCCAGATCTTGAGCACATGAGTGACTGTGTTCTTGGCTAAACATAATCTGCCTAAAACCTGCTAGCCAAAAGTATATTTCACATGGTTTCATTGTTTTGTTGTTGAGGTTTTTTTTTTTTTTATATGTAATTGTGATAGTTAAATGGACACATGCATAATTAATTCTGATTGTTATTAGCAAAACAGAAAAGGGTGCCTACACACTGTGTATAGATGACAGAATAAACTGTTTCATTCATTAAAAGAGATGAATAATTAATTTTGTCAACAAAACAGTTTTAAATAAGTTAATCAGTGATAATTTCCTCGTTAATGTAAGAAAGTAAAAGAAAAATAATTTGGTCTGTGAAATTCGAATGATTTACCTCAGGAGATGAGACAGTACCTGATAGGGATTATGCTGATAATCAAAGAAATCACTTGTTTCACAGTGTAAACTAATCATTTTTTTTGCTGTAATGGTTTAACATAAGTATACCAAGATATATTATTATCATTCAGGAGTTTCTCCTTTTATTTTTTACTTTCTAAGCAACATTTAAAACATTACTTAACTTCAAAAGGGAAATATATTTAATTCAGGAACATCTGTACTTCTGAGAAGTATATTATATTTATATACTATTGATATAAATATAATACTATATATTTCTATGTATTTTATAATTTACAGAATATACTGTATTAAATATGTATCGCTTGGAGGGTTTTCCCTGGCCACCACATACATTAGCTATGACGCAGAGCTTTACGTCTCTGCCGGTATATTTTAACAAACCCTTGTCTTATCTGTGTTAATTTAAATCCATATATTATTGGGTTTAGGAGAGGAGGCACAACAAGAAATTCAATACCCAAAATGTTGCGTAGAGCTTGCATTCCCTGGATTTTGCCATAACGTGCATACATGACATCAAAGACCAGGGAAAGAGCAAAGTTTGTGACTGCTATTAAATGAGGAAGGCATGTCTGCATGAATTTTGCCCACTGTGTCTTGGATCTTAAAGAAGCTCTTATAATGCTAATATATGACACAATGATGAATACAGCTTGCGATGTATTAGAAACTGTTATAACATACCCATACACATTGTTCACTGTCACATCTGTGCAAGACAGCTTAACAACTTCCCAGTTAGAACAGTAAATCTTGTCAATGACATTACTACATAACGGAAGTCGGGCAGTCAGCAAAACCCCAACAACAGCCTCTAGTATGGAACAGAACCAAGTAATAATCAACAATTTTAAACCTTTCTGAGGTGTCATAATAGAATGATATTCCAAAGGCTTACAAATGGATATGTATCTGTCATATGACATGACTGTTAAACATGTGTATTCACAGAAAATATAAGAATAAATTAGGCTAAGTTGCGAGAGGCATCCTATATAGGAGATAACATGATATTCTGATAAAAGGTCAGCAAGGATTTTTGGATAGAAAGCAGAAGCCCCAAGTATCCCATTAACAAACAAATTGCATACAAACATATACATAGGTTCATGAAGTGTTTTGTCAAGTATGATCGTAATAGCTAGTGTCATATTTAGGAATAAAGTCATAATATAGATAATTAGACCGAATGCAAAATAAATATATCTGTTTGTCCATGTGTCATTCAATCCATGAAGCACAAACATGAATTCTCCAGAGGAATTTTCCATCACTTCTTTTCTGTGTATATGAGGACAAAAACACACAGCGAGCTATGAAATAGTCCTTCAAGCATAGTTTGCAAAAACAAATCACAAAACGAAACCTTTGTCTACAAAGTCACTGGCTGTCTATCCTTTAGTAGGAGTCTCTGATTCTCTAGCTTATATATACATTTATTTTTATGTTCAAAATTTTCTGTTCACAAATAAGCATGTAGGATGTCTCCCTGCAGATTTGTCAAGGGTGATTCCATCTGGGACCACTTTCATCAGTGGGTTTGACCAACTTTTCAAGTTATCCTGGTGATGAGAATATGGATAAATGAGTTAAATAGCTAAAGTTGTATATAACCGAAGCATCACTTTTTGGGACCTTTGGTATCGAGATCTATTTTTTTTGTGTATTTAATTATCATTTTGATTTGATTAATAACTGTTTAAAAAGAAATATTGCCGTTTAACCATACAGGAATTTTGGACTCATTAGACTAGACCAGCAGTTCCCAAAGTGGGGACTCGGGGGGTCGCAGAGTGGGGGCGGCGGGTCGTGAGATGAATTCCAGAAACTATATTTCCTTTTATATATATATATTTTTTAAAAAAGGTTGTAATGATGCGAGTATAAATTTAGGATAATTAAAATAAACTGGAAATAAAACTTTATTTGCTCCGATTAATTACGACAGTTAAGTGACGGCGTCAATCACAATTTACAGCACAACAACATGCTCTAGATAGACGCACATTTAGTGTTTTGTTAAACAGCGGTTGGTCTATTTTGAGATCTAAACTTGATAAAAAATGAAACGGCGGTTATGAAGTTATAATTGTTCCAAGGCACCAGCCAAAGCTGTATGTGTGTTACAGGCAGCTTTTTTGTATTCTGTCTGTAAGCATTTCACAGTTATGGGATGTATTTGTTTTTGTTTGGGGGGGGGGGATCATCAGCAGTCTTATATTGGGCGTCACTGTCTGAAAAGTTTGGGAACCCCTGGACTAGACTACTTTTTTTCACATTGGCTCCACACTTGTTGTCATGCTTATTCCATAGCCTAGCTTTGTGGAGTGTTTTGACTATACAGTAGTTGTTCTGTGAATAGCTATCATATGAGCTGATTTCTGAGTTCTAACATACTCCTTTGTTGAGAGCTGTCAGGGAGTAGGGGTATCTCATTTATCTTATTAAATCTGGGAGGAGTATTAAATGCAATATTACTTCAGGAGGTCACCATGTAATCTTACAATACCTGAAGCCTACCCTTGTCGATCTGTAGTGTCCACACACAATAAGATAAAAATAACACATACACACAGTGTTTTAGATATATGCGTGTGAGATCCTGATGTGTCAACACTTGTCCTCAACCACGATCAGAAGGTTTTGGGATGATGCAATAATGGAATGTCCACGACATATATGGTTCAAACGCTCTGATTTATTCTAGAAAATCCACTTGAATCATGTTCAGTTTCCATTTGGGTTTATGTGTTTGTCTGTGTGTGTATATGTATGTGTGGTTTCTGAAATAAAACAAATAATAAATTCACTTAACAGGAATTTACAAGTGGTAAAATAAAGTATGCATTTAGACTAATTCAACAAACAGTGAAATAGAACATATACAAGAAAGGTAAATTATTCACCTTTAGCCACTATATGGCGCTATTACTCCGGAAATAATTTCAACATCTAACGTAGGTAATCGCGATAAATACGATTAAGCTTTATAAATAATATATGTGTGTCAAAATTCTAATATCTTAGCTTAACAACAAACATATACAAAGAATTAAATATTTGCTGCCAGTATGAGCGATTGCAACAGCAAGCTAAGCTTTGAACATGCTCATGCTATCATGACACGTGACCAAAAATTATTACAAACATAAATGTGATAGGAATTATTAATGCACATAAACAGTCGCATAACGTATCTTAACCATTAATAAACGTAACTTACAGTCTCAAGGACGCACATATCCAAACAAACAATAATCCGCCTGTTACGTAGCGACTGAACTAGTTAGAACTTGTCTGCGCAGGTCTATCACTCCGCCCACATATTACGTCACCAACGAAACAGCAGGGTATTTTATACAGCCGCCCCCTAATTTGTTCAACAAATTAGAAATAAATAAAATTACACCTGCAACTAAAGGTTATATACCACTAATCATTTGGTAACTCTGGGAGGACAATAAGTTTGGAAACAGGGCACCTGTAGATACTGTCCCCAATAGTTACTTCTGCCACTCTAACTGTTCCATCACTGCTAGGAAAAACTTGAGTTATTTTACCCACAGGCCAATGAGATCGTGGCAATTGAGAGTCCATAACCATGACTACTTCTCCCACTGATAGGTTGGGTGTAGACTGTCTCCATTTAGGACGATGTAGGGTTGGCAAGTAGTTCTGAATGAACTGTTTCCAGAACTGGTCAGCAATCACTTGGCTATGTCGCCATTGTCTCTTGTTCAATAAATCTCTTGGACCATAAACCACTTGTGGCAGAGATGCATCTCGCCGCCCCATGAGCAACAGATTTGGAGTGACTGGGTCAGTATCGGATATCTGTGATGATACGTAACCAAGTGGTTTAGAATTTAGCATCCCCTCTACTTCTACTAGAACAGTGGAAAGGACTTCCTCTGATACAACCTGATCCTTAAGTATCACTCGAAGACAGAACTTAATAGAGCGTATTTCCCGTTCCCAGACCCCTCCGAAGTGAGGTGCATGTGGAGGGTTAAACTGAAAAGATATACTCTGTTTCATTAGTTTTTCTTTGAGTGTTGGTTCAAGAGCAGAGAAGGTAGACTGGAGTTCTCGGTTGCCACCTCTGAAATTTGTGCCCTGATCGGATATTAATTCGAAGGGCTTACCACGTCGGGAAATGAAGCGACGTAAAGCCATTAGAAAGGAGTCCGTATCCATACTATGTAGCAGGTCTATGTGGACACATCTTGTGGTGAGACACTTGAAAATAATACCCCAGCGCTTTTCATGTCTTCTGCCTATTTTTACCGTAAATGGTCCAAAGCAATCAACTCCTGTCGACCAAAAGGGTGGCTGATAAATGCGGAGACGAGCTACAGGGAGATCAGCCATTTTGGGCTTGATTGGAGTACTACGCCACCTCCTACATTCTATGCACTGTCGTTGATACTTTCTTATGGCCTGCCTGCCTCTAAGTATCCAATAAGTTCTTCGCAATTCGGCAAAGACGCGTTCAGGTCCAGGATGAAAGAGCGATTATCATAATCCTGTATTATGAGTTTAGCGATGGGGTGTTCTGGTGCGAGTACAATGGGGTGCAAAGCATCAATCTCTAGTTTCTCTGCTTTACGAAGACGACCACCTACTCGAATTAATCCTATCGCTTGGTCATATTCAGGTGACAAAGAGTTTAATCTGCTGTTGGAGCTTATTACCTTCCCGTTTTTTAGTGCATGGATTTCATCGGGAAAACAGTCCTGCTGGGCCTGTTTCAGGAGGAGAATTTCAGTGTCGATACGCTGTGTGGCTGACATTGAGGGTGTGGTCGCCCCATGCACAGACTGATAAGCAGATTGTACTAAGTCTGCCCATGTTGTGAACTGGTCTGGGGCTGGTAGAGAAGATGAAGTAACAGCGACATGTGCACAGAAATATGATTTTCTTAACTCCTCATCTGCTGAGGATAAGTTGGGTTGTATTGGCCAGTTTTCTCGTGGTTGCTGTAGAAAGTGAGGGCCCTGATTCCATTGGCATACTTGAGAGAGCTCATAAAGAGATTTGCCTCTTGTAATGTCATCTGCAGGGTTTAGTTTTGAGTCTACATATTTCCAACTATCTGAAATTGTCAATTCCTGTATCTCAGCAATCCGTGTGCCAACAAACACTTTGTAATGACAGGATTCTGATTTGATCCAAGTAAGGACTGTTGTAGAGTCTGTCCATAGAACAGGGATCTGTATGGGTATGGAAAGTTCAGTTAGGAGGAGTTTAGCTAGCTGGGCACCAGTTAAAGCAGCACACAGTTCTAATCGTGGTATTGATAACTGCCTCTTAGGGGCCACACGGGACCTAGCCATTACAAAGGAGACTTGAACTTCTTTCTCAAGTTGCAGACGTAGGTACGCGACCGAACCATATGCGCGCTCAGTCGCATCACAAAACACATGCAACTCAACTGTGCCACGATCTGTATTTGGACAGAGAGGGAAGTAGCACCTTGGCATGCTTATTTTGGGCAGAACCTGGAGCTCACTAGTCCAATCTTGCCATTTTTTTAGCATTTCTTCTTCAATGATATCATCCCAGCCTCTTTTCTTGTTCCACAGAGCTTGTACTAAGATTTTAGCCCAGGTGGTATAAGGCAAAATATAACCAAGAGGGTCATATCGGGAGGCTAGTACTCTGTATATATTGCGCATGGTGGGCTCCTCGGGTGATAATTCTTTACTTTTGTAACTCAGACTGTCAGATATGCAATGCCAAGAGAGCCCAAGGGTAGACTCTTGATGGTCGGTTTTGTGCTCAGTCAGCTGTAGTTCGCAGTTTTCGGACCGTGCCTCAGTGGGTAGGTGTTCAATTACTTCTGGGTAATTACTGGCCCACTGTCTGATTTCAAATCCGCCGTTTGATAGTAACTGTCTCATTTTGTCAACAAGTCGCTTGGCTTGGTCTTTTGTGGGAAGAGACTGCAAACAGTTATCTACATAAAAGGAGTGTAATACTGAGTCCACTACCTCTTCGTTGGTTTCGTGATGATCTATGACATGACGCTGGAGGGTGTATATGGCACAACATGGGCTACATGTAGTTCCAAATGGTAGGACGCGCCACTCATAAATGTCAGGGCTCCTCTCTCTTTCCAGATTTCTCCACAAGAACCGAAGCAACGGATGATCTTCTGGTAGGAGACGAACCTGGTGGAACATTGCTCGGATGTCACCACTGATGGCTACCGGATACTGTCTGAATCTGAGGAGAACACCCAGCAAAGATGGACCTAATGTAGGTCCTGGAAGTAGCTGATCATTCAACTTGCTGATACTGATAAGAGCAGTTGAACACAACTCTGGATTTCCCGTTGTGATGTACAAGATGATGTGGAATGAACCATGACTCATTTGTACCTTTAGCCTCTTCAGGAGTGAGCTTCACTGCATATCCTGCATTCTTCAGTTTTTGGATTCCATTATTATAAACTTCGGCCAATTCTATATTTTGTTGCAATCGGCGTTCTGTGGCTCGTAGGAGGGCCATAACTGATTCTGGGCCAGTATTTAAGACCTTTGCATCCTTCAGGCGGAGAAGAGGTGTTGCATAACGGTATACTCCATCTACATCTACTCTTTTGGTCTTTGTTTCCAGCACTTTAAGAGCGTCCTTATCCTGCTTGGAACGTGTACAGTCTTTCACCGTTTGGAAGGGAAGTACATCTACCTGCCATAACTTTTCCACGTGTTGGTATAGATCTTGTGTGAGAGAGCAGAACAGGGAGGTGTTCAAACAGGTGAAGTCAGATGACTGATCCAGAAAGGTTGCTGGTCCTTGAATAGCCCAACCCAAATTTGTATTAACAGCTACAGGACTGCGTAGTGAGCCCATACAGACTGGGGCTATTGGTATGATGAGTTCGGGGTAATCAGAACCGATCAACAGCAGTGGCTGAACATCCTTGTAAGCAGTAAGGGGAATATCCTTGAGATGTTTGAATTTTGCTTTCAACCTATCCACGGGGCACGATTGTTTGGCTAAGTTCAGCTCCTGAGCAGTAAATGCTGTGTGTATTTTATGCCGAATGCTAGGATCGACAGGTGTAGACAGTTCAAATGAAACTGATGCGCCTTGAATCTCGACTACTTCCTGTCTAACGGTCCTAAGAGCTAATGATTCGACCACGGTTTCCAGCTCAAGGTAATTTACTGCTGTGGGGGGAATTATAGTCCTCTCAGAACCATCGTCAATGATCGCATATGTATCCAGTGTTCTTCCATTATTATGGAGTCTGACGGGAACCACTTTCAACATAACTCTGCCAGAGTGAGTCACATGATCAAGGTAAACTGTTCTGGGTACCGTATTCATAGTAAGAATGCTCTTGTTGATAGTGACTGCTGTTTCGTGGAGAACCGTTAAATGCTGTTCACTACAGAGGGTACAGGGCCTTTTCAGGGTACAGTTAGCAGGCTTATGTCCTCTGCCACAATTCCAACATCTGTTGTTATCCTTTATCCAGGTAGTTATTTGTGATGTGGTCAGTTTACCAAATTCGGCACAAGAGTTAAGATAATGCATTTGGCATTTACAGAAGGGACAGTATGGTTTAAAGCTTTCCCGTTTCTTAACCTTTGTCAGATCCTTCTTCGGGTTGGGAACATACATTTACCGGAGCTGAAGTTTCAGCTGTCTGATTCATGCCATAGTAAATTGTAGACTGTACCTTAGGTGGTTTTAGGGTTCTCTGTTCTCTATTCTCTTAGCGAGTTCTTTCTGAGCTGTAAAGTTCAACTGCTTTCCTGGATATCTGCAGCGCTTGTGATTTCCTCTCAAGCCACTCTGCAAATTCAAGGAGGGTATACGTTTTATCAGTCCCATTCTGGAAAATGCCCTTTGACAGACAATATTCAATGAAGCTATCTCTGTACAATGATGGGAGCTTGGTGAGTAATCTGTCAACATGAGATCCACACATAAGCTCAGTCTGAGAAGGCCCTTCTAATGTACTAAGAAGGCCAACCAGAGTACTGACTGATAAAGAGAAGTCTTCAAAGGCTTGGGAATCCCCAGGTTTTATTGTAGGAGTGCGCAGAATGCTGCCAATTTCTCCTTGAACTAGTTGACGAGGCTGCCCGTATCTCTGTTGCAATGCTTGCATGGCTCGAGTATATGGCATGGGATCATACATGTACCTCTTTGCTATTTGGAAGGCAGCTGGCAGTTTCAGATGATCAAGTAACACTTGGTATTTGTAGTCTTCTGTCAGGTGCATATGAGGACCCAATATGCTATCAAGTCCCCTTTTCAGCAAAGCAAATTCACTTTCTCTTCCAGACGTGAAGTTGATCAGCTTAGGTTTAGGTATTCCGTATGAGGAAGCAATAGCCATCTCCACCATGTTAGGAACTTGAGCTGCTGGCAGTGCAGTACATGAGTATGGTGCAGAATACATCTGGTGCTGAGACACTGCACCTGGTTGTCTGACAGGTTGATAACCCATTAAATATGTGTCAGAGAACCATACAGACTGGGACAGATCCTGGACAAGACATTGACTGTTGAACCTGAGGTATTAACTTTGATAACTGATTTGAACGCTGACTAGGTAGCTGAGAGTAGATGACAGGGCTCGATGGGTGTGTAGGAATTAATGGTGTGGAGTACCTTGTTATTTCAACATTATCTGGGGTTGTTGAACTAAGTTCAATGTCTGCACGAATAAGAGGTAAGCTGGCACTACGTTGCAGGATGGGCTGTTTCTGGATGCCTGAGTGAGGAACTGATTGTTGATGTCCGACACCTGTGGCACAGGGATGAAATAAGCCCTGATGCATGCGTGGTGAACCTTTATGCTGTGCAAGAGACGATTCCAATGTGCTTTGCAACTCCTTAATTTGCCCTTGTACATTCCATACTCCTTCCTCAACTCTACGAAGCCTCTCTGTTTCAGTCAAGCGCTCAGTTTGAAGCCTCTCAGGTGTTGCCGAGTGATATTCCACGTCTACATTATCATGAAACCTTACATCGTCATGAAAGGGGTTTGAAACTGTATGCCGTGACTGGGAAGTAAGTAGAAAGTCCTCCAGATGTCCGGGAATCCGTCGGATCCTGCTAGGACGATGACTCTGCTCTTCCCTGTAATCCTTTGATGTTGCCATGAGGACAAGGTATCAACATCCGGCTCGAAGGACCACTTTGTTTTAGATATATGCGTGTGAGATCCTGATGTGTCAACACTTGTCCTCAACCACGATTAGAAGGTTATGGGATTATGCAATAATGGATTGTCCACGACATATATGGTTCAAACACTCTGATTTATTCTAGAAAATCCACTTGAATCATGTTCAGTTTCCATTTGGGTTTATGTGTTTGTCTGTGTGTGTATATGTATGTGTGGTTTCTGAAATAAAACAAATAATAAATTCACTTAACAGGAATTTACAAGTGGTAAAATAAAGTATGCATTTAGACTAATTCAACAAACAGTGAAATAGAACATATACAAGAAAGGTAAATTATTCACCTTTAGCCACTATATGGCACTATTACCCCGGAAATAATTTCAACATCTAACGTAGGTAATCGCGATAAATCCGATTAAGCTTTATAAATAATATATGTGTGTCAAAATTCTAATATCTTAGCTTAACAACAAACATATACAAAGAATTAAATATTTTGCTGCCAGTATGAGCAATTGCAACAGCAAGCTAAGCTTTGAACATGCTCATGCTATCATGACACGTGACCAAAAATTATTACAAACATAAATGTGATAGGAATTATTAATGCACATTAACAGTCGCATAACGTATCTTAACCATTAATAAACGTAACTTACAGTCTCAAGGACGCACATATCCAAACAAACAATAATCCGCCTGTTACGTAGCGACTGAACTAGTTAGAATTTGTCTGCGCAGGTCTATCACTCCGCCCACATATTACATCACCAACGAAACAGCAGGGTATTTTATACACACAGTGTGTAAAGGGACTAAAAAGCTTGGGGAGCGGGGGACTAAGAACCTTTCTTTGTAGAAGCTACCGGGGCAGCTGCGATTGATTTCCCCTACACGACGGGCTAAATAATCCCCGTTACTCATATATTAGAGATTTTCCTTTGCTCAAAATTGAGCAGTCGAATGATTGTAGGATTCATTTGGAATTATTATTCTAATGAACAGATGAACTGAAGGTCATAATGAGGTCAAATGTCTGAATGCCCATATGTTATTTTAAGGGCATTTCTAAGTGTATGTGAGGTATACAGTTTAGTAGCACAAAGGGCTAAACTTGTACATGACCAAAAAATAATTTTTGAGGTCTTTGGTATCAAGTTCTATTTCTTGTATTTATTAAAACAGATTAACAACTGTTTTTAAAAAAAAATATTGCAGTTTTGGAGATTCCATAGATTGATTATCGTATTCTTCTAATACTTTTCTACAGACATTTCTCGCAAACTATATGGGTTCTGGTAATCTGTTTTTCTGGGAAGCAAGTCCTCTCCAGGAGCGTAGCGTAGGCTCAGCCGGCAATCTGAAGTCTTGGATAAGCTGGAGGTTTCTGAAAAAGAATGTCAAAGAGATAACGTCCATAGGTTCATCAGGCATGCCCACTTACCTCTGCCTAGCTGCTGAGCAGAGGGGCATGGTCTGTCACAAGGGTAAAGTGCCGTCCTGCCAGGTAGTACCGAAGGTCCTCAATGGGCCACTTGACCGACAGGGCTTCTCGTTCCACTGCAGCATAGTTATTCTCGGCGGGGGTCAGTTTTCGGGAGATAAAGAGGACCGGATGCTCTTCCCCATCGAACTCCTGCAAAAGAATGGCTCCTAGCCCCGTTTTGGAAGCATCCTTTTGTAGCATCTGGTGATCAAAATCCGGATTCCACAGTACTGGCTGGGTGGTGAGGGCCTCCTTGAGCTGGCAGAATGCCCGTTCTGTGTTGTCTTTCCAGTGCGTCTGGGCTGGCTGAACTTTTTTGGTTAACTCTGAGAGGGGGGCAGCTAAAGAGTAGAAATTAGGCACAAAACGTCTGTAATAGCCCGGCAATCCTAAAAAGTCCCAGGTGGAGGAGTGGACTAAGACATCGTCAAGATAGGCGCAGTGAAAGTGCGGAGGGGTTGGAGGACTATGTCCATGAGGTGCTGGAAGGTGGCCGGAGCCCCATGTAGGCCAAAAGTAAGGTGCTGTAAGACCTGCACCACAGTGGGTTCAGGAGCTTCCTCCATGTCTGGTGCCCGCATTCTCCACCAGTGTAGGGCACTTAGAGAGATGGGACAAGGAAGAACAGGCACAGAAACGGGATTAGAGCAAGCAGTGGCATGGTTTTATATTTCTTTAAGTCTCTAGTGCAGCAGAAATTCATTGATGAAGAGAAAACAAACTAGTTCATTCCTTTAAGGGGTTGCTTGGGCAGAAATTCAGGCTCCAAGCCTAGGCAGCAGAAGGGGGGACGGCAGTAACAAGGTGAAGCAGTCCTCTCCAGGAGCGTACCATAGTCTCAGCCGGCAATCTGAAGTCTTGGATCAGTTGGAGGTTTTTGAAAAAGAATATCAAAGAGATAACGTTCATTAGTTCCATCAGGCATGCCCCCTTACCTCTCCCTAGCCACTGAGCCTAGCTTTTTGCTGTGCTCTCCTCCTGGAGGGTGAATGCTCCAGCAGCACTCCTGATTGGCCCTTGCTTTTTGGTGGGAGTTTCTGCTGCCCTGCCTCACTCTCACTCCCAGCGGCATTGACCAAGGGCCTGAAGTTTTGAAGATCGCGTTCAGAACTGCTAGGCGAGGTGCTGAACTGCCGCCTTTTTCACTCTCTCTTCTTGGCTGCTGATGCAGAGGGCGAAGAGCATTTTTTCGTCCATAAATTTGCACAACATACATTTATTTTTATGTTCAGAATTTGCTGTTCACAAATGAGCATGTAGGACATCTCCCTGCAGATTTGTCATTTGGGACCATTTTAATCAGTGGGTTTGGCCAATGTCCTTTTCAAGTTCTCCTGGTGACGAGAACATGGGTAAATGAGTAAATGTCTAAACTTGTATGTGACCAAAGCATATCTTTTGGAACCCTTTTTGGTATCGAGATCAATTTCTTGTATTTAATTATCACTTTGATTTGATTAACAACTGTTAATATTGCAGTTTTGGGATTCCATGGATTTTGGACTCATTAGACTAGAGTACTTCAAGTCAAGTCAAGAAGCTTTTATTGTCATTTCAACCATATATAGCTGTATATAGCAAAATAATACAATGTTTCTCCAGGACCATGGTGCTACATAAAACAAAGACAGAGCTAAGGACTTAGTAAGTACTCCTAGCCACATAAAATGCATCTGGGCAACCTGGTGCAACAGTGCAGGACAAGACAAAAACGACAGTGCAGGACAAAAGACAGTGCAAACAAAAAACACAAGACAATACACAAAAGACAGAAACAGAAACAGCACCGACCAGTGTAAATACTGTATGTTCAAACAATATTGCATGTGCTTAAATACTGGAATGAACAAAGTATTATAGCAGCAGTTACATGAGATATTGTAAAGTATTGTGCAAAACAGCAATTTGACTGAAATGTGAGACAGCATGTGCAAAGAGCAAAAACAATGTGCAAAACAGCATGTAAACAGTTTAATGGATATATATTGGAAGAGTGTGGATATGGTGTAGGTCTATGCAGTCCATACAGTTGTGTGTGTTGTGCTAAGTACAGTTCAGTTCATTTGTTAAGGAGTCTGATGGCTTGTGGAAAGAAACTCTTACACAGTCTGGTCGTTAGGGCCTGAATGCTTCAGTACCTTTTTCCAGAGGGCAGAAGGATGAAGAATGCGTGTGAGGGGTTTGTGGGGTCATCCACAATGCTGTTGGCTTTGCGGATGCAGCATGTGGTGTAAATGTCCACGAAAGAGGGAAGAGTCTGACTGTCTTTTGTCTGCACTGTTTTGTCTCTCTTGTTTGTCTTGTCCAGCACTGTTTGCTCCAAGTTGCACAGTTGCACTTTATGTGGCTAAGACTTACATACTAAGTAGCACCATGTCCTGGAGAAAAGTTATCTAATTTCACTGAGTACTGCAACAGCTATATATGGTTGAAATGACAAAAAAAGCTTCTTGACTTGACTTGACTTGACTTGAAAAGAGACTCCAATGATCTTCTCAGCTGTCCTCCGCTGCAGGTCTTGCGATCCGAGATGGTGCAGTTCCCAAACCAGACAGTGATGTAGCTGCTCAGAATTCTCTCAATGGTCCCTCTGTAAAAAGTAGTCAGGATGGGGAAGATGTGCCTTTCTCAGCCTTCGTAAGAAGTAGAGATGCTGCAGGGCTTTCTTGGTGATTGAGCTGGTGTTAAGTGACCAGGTGAAGTGACCTGGTTGGAGCGTGTGTGTGGGTGATGGTCTTGGAGACGGTCATGTCATCAATGCACTAGCCGATGTAGCTGGTCACTGATGCCGTTTACTCCTCCAAGTTGATGGAGTTACCATTGGTTGCAGCCTCCTTGAAGAAGTTCCAGTCAGTGCACTGAAAGCAGTACTGAAGAGCAGAGGTGGCTCCTGTTGGCTAGGTTTTCATCTGCTTCAGAACCGGTTAACAGTGTCTGATGAGTGGTTTGAATGCTGGAATTAGGATAACAGAGATGTGATCTGAGTAACTGAGGTGAGGGCGGGGCACTGCAAGATACGCGCCAGGAATGTTTGTGTAAACAAGATCCAGTGTGATAGCCCCATAGAGCTCCTATAGTGCCTCTTAAGCATTAGAGCTTAGGGGATTGTACACTCCGACAATGAAAAGCATGGTGAATTCATGTTATAAATATAATGGCCTGCATCTAACAGTCACAAACTCCACTAGGGGCATGAGCAGTAATTAGAAACAAGCACATTCCGTGTTGATGTAAATACACAGACCACCAGCACGAGACTTACCTTTTTTCACATTAGCTCCACACTTGTTGCCATGCTTATTCCATTGCCTAGCTTTGTGGAGTGTTCTGATTCTATAATTGTGCTCTAAATAGCTATCATAATAGCTGATTTCTGAGTTCTAAAAGGGAACCAAAGGAATATAACTGATCTAACTTTAAGACTTTAGGAATGTTTTAACTCACTCAGTAGTCAGTTGTAATAGGCGTTGGAGGCATTATTGTATCAGGTTGTTTGTGCATCTGTCTGTCCATGCATATATTAGAGATTTTCATTTGCTCAAATTTGAGCAGTTGAATGATTGTAGGATTTATTTGGAATTATTATTCTAATGAACAGATGAACTGAAGGTCATAGTGAGGTCAAATGTCTGAAAGTTCAAATGTACTTTTAAGGGCATTTTTAAGTGCATGTGAGGGATACAGTTTAGTAACACAAAGGGCTAAACTTGTTGGTGACTGAAGCATCATGTTTGAGGCATTTTGGTATCAAGTTCTATTTCTTGCATTTATTAAAACAGATTAACAACTGTTTTTTTTTTTTTTTTTAAATCCAGTTTTGGAGATTCCATAGATTGACTATTGTATTCTTCTAATACTTTTCTAAAGACATTTCTCCCAAACTATATGGGTTTCAATTAACACTGGTAAGTTGTTTATCTGGGAGTTCAGTAGCAACAGTGTGCTTTATGTGATTAAACACTGTATGCATTTAAAGACACAATAAATTTAAGACATGAAAAAGAAGATAAATATCATCAAACAATATGCAGGTTTTAGCCAGTTTACATAGTTTATCTCTATAATATTGTGATAGACAGACAAAAACATTCATGCCAGATCTTGAGCACATGAGTGACTGTGTTCTTGGCTAAACTCAGTCTGCGTAAAACCTGCTAGCCAAAAGTGTATTTCACATGGTTTCCTTGTTTTGTTGTTGAGTTTATTTTATATGTAATTGTGATAGTTAAATGGACACATGAATAATTAGTTCCGACTGATAGGGATTATGCTGATAATCAAAGAAATCACTTGATTCACAGTGTAAACTAATCATTTTGTAGTAATGGTTTTCCATAAGTATATTCAGATATATTATTATCTTACAGGGATTTCTCCTTTTATTTTTTACTTTCTAAGCAACATTTAAAACATTACTTCTGAACCAGTTAACTTCAATAGGGAAATATATTTCATTCAGGAACATCTGTACTTCTGAGAATTATAGTATATTTATATACTATTGATATAAATATAATACTATATATTTCTATATGTTTTATAATTTATAGATTATATGAAATAGGTATCGCTTGGAGGGTTTTCCCTGGCCACCACATACATTAACTATGACGCAAAGCTTTACGTCTCTGGCGGTATATTTTAACAAACCCATGTCTAATTTGCGTTAATTTAAATCCATATATTATTGGGTTTAGGAGAGGAGGCACAACAAGAAATTCAATACCCAAGATGTTGCGTAGAGCTTGCAGTCCCTGGATTTTCCCATAACGTGCATACATGACATCAAAGAGCAGGGAAAGAGCAAAGTTTGTGACTGCTATTAAATGAGGAAGGCATGTCTGCATGAATTTTGCCCACTGTGTCTTGGATCTTAAAGAAGCTCTGATAATGCTAATATATGACACAATGATGAATGCAGCTTGAGATGTATGAGAGACCATTAGAAAATACCCATACACATTGTTCACTGTCACATCTGTGCAAGACAGCCTAACAACTTCCCAGTTAGAACAGTAAATCTTGTCAATGACATTACTACATAACGGAAGTCGGGCAGTCATCAAAACCCCAACAGCAGCCTCTAGTATGGAACAGAACCAAGTAATAATCAACAATTTTAAACCTTTCTGAGGTGTCATAATAGAATGATACTCCAAAGGCTTACAAATGGATATGTATCTATCATATGACATGACTGTTAAACATGTGTATTCACAGAAAATATAACAATAAATTATGCTAAGTTGCGAGAGGCATCCTATATAGGAGATAACATGATATTCTGATAAAAGGTCAGCAAGGATTTTTGGATAGAAAGTGGAAGCCCCAAGTATCCCATTAACAAACAAATTGCATACAAACATATACATAGGTTCATGAAGTGTTTTGTCAAGTATGATTGTAATAGCTAATGTCATATTTAGGGAAAAAGTCATAATATAGATAATTAGACCGAATGCAAAATAAATATATCTGTTTGTCCATGTGTCATTCAGTCCTTGAAGCACAAACATGAATTCTCCAGAGGAATTTTCCATCACTTCTTTTCTGTGTATATGAGGACAAAAACACACAGCGAGCTATGAAATAGTCCTTTAAGCATAGTTTGCAAAAAATAAATCACAATACGAAACCTCTGTATGGTTTACAACTGCTTACAAAGTTGATCACAGCTTGGTCACTGACTGTCTGTCCTTTAGTAGGAGTCTCTGATTCTCTAGCTTATATATATTTATTTTTATGTTCAGAAATTGCTGTTCCCATATGAGCATGTAGGATGTCTCCCTGCAGATTTGTCAGGGGTGATTCCATCTGGGACCACTTTCATCAGTGGGTTTGGCCAATGTCCAGCTTTTCAAGTTAGAGAGAAATAATGATATATATATATATATATATATATATATATATATATATATATATATATATATATATATATATATATATATATAAATAAAATCCTAAACAAGATGATTATCTAAAACTGAGAAAAAAGGGATGGAATATAACTGATCTAACTTTAAGACTTTAGGAATGTTTTAACTCACTCTATAGTCAGTTGTAGTAGGTGTTGGAGGCATTATTGTATCAGGTTGTCTGTGCATCTGTCTGTCCATACATATCTAATAGGTATATACTTATATAATCTTAAGAGATTGTATTTGTGATACTTTTATTTTGACAAGTAATCTAACTTGCATTCTCGGAAGTATGGCAGTAGAGAGAGCACATGGCGAGTGTAGGCCACACATTAGTGAGTGTAGTGTTGTGTTTTGGGAAGCTTGTTTGATAAAGTTGTTTCAACAAAGATTATTGAGACTTAGAGTATTAAAGACAACAGCACTAAGTTACAATGTGGATAGTGACACGCGTTCTTTAGTAAAAAAAAGGGGGTTTTATTAGTATTTGTTTCTACAAGATGTGTTAGTGGTTAGCATGACGCCGTGACATATCGTGAATGCCATGTGAGTACACTTAGAGTGCAAACTCTGCTGGGTTCTTGTCAGCCAAAGTTTGATTGAGGGGTAGTGTTGAGGACCAACACATCTACGGGACCATTCTCCAGTGTTAGAGTTTCCCGCACGTGTCGGAGCCCAAGACCGAGGCCGCTGCATGATGCAGTTGGTGCAGAGATGTAGCTTTCAGGTGGTTCGGAGCTGTAGATTGTTTGTTACCTTGCCATCCAGGTGACATCTTCAACTGGTTCATCTCAAATGAATCTTTTTTACTTTTTGTACATTTTCACAAAGTCAAGTGGATTGTTTAAGTTAGCCACTTCAACTACTGTACATATACACTGACACATTCTGATGTGGTATTTTATATATGCCTGTGTTTTTGTTCTTTGTGTTTCTTTTTAACGTGAATGTTCATTGATATTTATTCATTGAATGTGCATGTACATATCTACATATCTGCAAGTGTTTCATCCTGATTTATGTCATTTGTTACACTGTCATTGAAGGGAAAGTTATTTTGCTATAGCATTGAGTTAAATTGTGTGGATTCCAAGGACTCAGATTTTTGTTATTTTTTTATTCAATATTCATTTGATTGATTGGTAAAATAAGCAATAGTTAATAGGTAACAACTAATTCTATATTTAAAATAAATATTGTTTAATTTCTTTTGCATTTACTTGAAATGTACCTTTTTGTTGAGAGCTGTCAGGGAGTAGAGACATCTCATTTATCTAATTAGATCTGGGAAGGGAGGAACACTAAATGCAATATTACTTCCAGAGGTCACAGTGTAATCTTACAATACCTGAAGCCTACCCTTGTCGATCTGTAGTGTCCACACACAATAAGATAAAAATAACACATACACACAATGGTGTATAGGGACTAACAAGATACTTTCGTTGTCGAAGCTACCTGGGCAGCTGCGATTGATTGATTGATTTTCATTTGCTCAAATTTGAGCAGTTGAATGATTGTAGGATTTATATAGAATTATTATTCTAATGAACAGATGAACTGAAGGTCATAGTGAGGTCAAATGTCTGAATGTTTAAATATTCTTTTAAGGGCATTTTTAATATGTGAGGTGTACAGTTTAGTAACACAAATGGCTAAACTTGTACGTGAACGAAATATAATTTTTGAGGGCTTTGGTATCAAGTTCTATTTCTTGCATTTATTAAAACAGATTAACAACTGTTTTTAAAAAAATATATTGGTCTTGGAGATTCCATAGATTGATCATTGTATTCTTCTAATACTTTTCTACAGACATTTCTCGCAAACTATATGGGTTTCAATTAACACTGGTAAGTTGTTTTTCTGGGTGTTCGGTAGCAACAGTGTGCTTTATGTGCATTAACACTTTATGCGTTTAAAGAGACAATAAATTAAAGAGATGAAAAAGAAGATAAATATCATCAAAAAATATGCAGGTTATGCAAACAATATGCAAAAACTTTCATGCCAGACCCTGAGCACATGAGTGACTGTGTTCTTGGCTAAACACAATCTGCCTAAAACCTGCTAGCCAAAAGTGTATTTCAAATGGTTTGATTTTGTTGTTGTGTGTTTTTTTTTTTTTTTTTCAATTTAAATGTGATAGTTAAATCGACACATGAATAATTAATTCACACTGTAATTGGAAATTGTTGATCAAAATGTCTAACAGCCTTCAATCACATCAGCAAAACAGAAAAGAGTGCCTACACAATCTGTATAGATGACAGATTAAAAGTGTTAAAATAGATTAATAATACATTTTGTCAACAAAACAGCTTTGAATAAATGAATCAGTGATCATTTCATCATTATTGTAAAAAGTAAAAGAAAAATAATTTGGTCTGTGAAAATCGAGTGATTTACCTCAGGTGATGAGACAGTAACTGATAGGGATTATGCTGATAATCAAATAAATCACTTGTTTCACAGTGTAAACTAATCATTTTGCAGTAATAGTTTCACATAAGTATATTAGGATGTATTATTATGGTTCAGCAGTTTCTCCTTTAATTTTTTACGTTTTAAGCAACTTTTAAAACATTACAACTTTACTTCTGAACCAGTTAATGGCAAAAGGGAAATATATTTAATACAGGAACACCTGTAATTCTGAGAAATATATAGTATATTTATATACTATTGATATAAATATAATGCTACATATTTCTATATATTTTTATAATTTTTATAATATATAAAATCTGTATCGCTTGGAGTGTTTTTCCTTTGCCACCACAGGTATTAGCTATGCTGTAAAGCTTTACGTCTCTGCCGGTATATTTTAACAAACCCTTGTCTTATCTGCGTTAATTTAAATCCATATATTATTGGGTTTAGGAGAGGAGGCACAACAAGAAATTCAATACCCAAGATGTTGCGTAGAGCTTGCATTCCCTGGATTTTGCCATAACGTGAATACATGACATCAAAGAGCAGGGAAATAGCAAAGTTTGTGAGTGCTATTAAATGAGGAAGGCATGTCTGCATGAATTTTGCCCACTGTGTCTTGGATCTTAAAGAAGCTCTGATAATGCAAATATATGACACAATGATGAATACAGCTTGAGCCGCATGAGAAACTATTATAATATACCCATACACATTATTCACTGTCACATCTGTGCAAGACAGCTTAACAACTTCCCAGTTAGAACAGAAAAGCTTGTCAATGACATTACTACATAATGGAAGTCGGACAGTGATCAAAACCCCAACAACAGCCTCTAGTATTGAACAGACCCAAGTAATAATCAACAATTTTAAACCTTTCTGAGGTGTCATAATAGAATGATACTCCAAAGGCTTACAAATGGATATGTATCTGTCATATGACATGACTGTTAGACATGTGCATTCACACATAACATAAGAATACATTATGCTAACTTGTGAGAGGCACCATATATAGGAGATAACATGATATTCTGATAAAAGGTCAGCAAGGATTTTTGGATAGAAAGCAGAAGCCCCAAGTATCCCATTAACAAACAAATTGCATACAAACATATACATAGGTTCATGAAGTGTTTTGTCAAGTATGATTGTAATAGCTAGTGTCAAATTTAGAAATAAAGTCATAATATAGATAATTAGACCGAATGCAAAATAAATATATCTGTTTGTCCATGTGTCATTCAATCCTTGAAGCACAAACATGAATTCTCCAGAGGAATTTTTCATCACTTCTTTTCTGTGTATATGAGGACAAAAGCACACAGTGATCTATGAAATAGTCCTTTAAGCATATTTTGCCAAAAAAATAAAAAATAAAAAATCACAAAACGAATCCTCTGTATGGTTTACAGCTGTCTACAAAGTTGATCACAGTGTGGTCACTGACTGTCTATCCTTTAGTAGGAGTCTCTGATTCTCTAGCTTATATATACACACTTATTTTTATGTTCAGAATTTGCTGTTGACAAAGGAGCATGTAAGACGTCTCCCTAAAGATTTGTCATCTGGGACCATTTTCATCAGTGGGTTTGGCCAATGTCTAACTTTTCAAGTTATCCTAGTGACATGGGTAAATGAGTACATGGTTAAACTTGTATGTGACCAAAGCATCACTTCTGGAGCCCTTTGGTATCGAGATCAATTCCTTGTGTTTAATTAGCGTTTTGACTTGATTAACAACTGCTTTAAAAAAAAAAATTCCCGTTTTGGGATTCCATGGATTTTGTACTCATTAGATTAGAGTACCTCAAGTCAAGTCAAGAAGCTTTTATTGTCACACAGTTAAATAAGACAATGTTTCTACAGGACCATGGTGCTACATAAACCAAAGACAGAGCTAAGGACTTATGTAAGTTATTTCTAGCCACATAAAGTGCATCTGTGCAACCTAGTGCAAGACAAGACAAAAAAAAGAGTGCAGGACAAAAGTCAGTGTGAAGAAAAAATACAAGACAATACACAAAAGACAATAAACAGAAACAGTGGCAACCATTGTAAATACTGTATGTTCAAACAATATTGCATGTGCCAAAATACTGGAATGAACACAGTATTATAGCAGCAGTTATGAGATATTGTAAAATATTGTGCAAAACAGCAATTTGACTGAAATTTGAGACAGCATATGCAAAGAGCAAAAACAGTGTGCAAAACAGCATGTAACAGTTTGATGGATATATATTCGAAGAGTGTGTATATGGTGTGGATATGCTGTGCAGTCCATACACTTGATGTGTGGGTGTGTGTTGTGCTCAGTATGGTTCAATTCATTTGACAAGGAGTCTGATGGCTTGTGGAACGAAACTTACACAGTCTGGTCATGAGGGCCTGAATGCTTCAGTACATTTTTCCAGATGGTTAGAGTGTTTGTGTGTGTTGTATGGTGAAATCTATCTATGTCTGTCCAGCAGGTGGCAGTAACGTATTGGCTGGGCATTGTTAAAAGCCTGTGAAGAAGAGCTATCTGGGCTCACCACTGTTAAACTCTTAATGTGTGTGTGTTTGGCTGCTGTGATGTGTCTTAAATAAAGCGACCATCAAGTATGACTTCTCTGAGTATTTTTTGGTTGGTATCTCAAGATACTACGTATGGTGACGAGGATAAACTGAGAAGAATTGAGGATTGACCAAACAGCTATTTCCTGGAAATAGCTGTTTGGTGAATTGAGGATTGACCAAACAGCTATTTCCTGGAAATAAGTGAAAAGCAAGACACTGAAGCTGGTGAGCGGAGCAAATCTATTAACTACCACATGAAGTTAATTAGGAGGAATGGCTGGAATGGTTGGAGCGGTAACGCCGTTTGATAGTAAATCACAATCATGGGAAGAGTATGGTGAAATACTGAATCATTTTTTGTGGCAAATGATGTTGAAACTCTAAAGAAGAAAAGAGCCATATTGTTGTGTGGGAGCATAAACATATACATTGATGAGAAATCCAGAGTCCAGAGAAACCAGGTGGAAAGAGTTTTGAAGAATTGGTGAGTTTAATGAAGAACCACTTTAATCCAAAGTCAAGTGAAATTGTACAAAGATGGAAATTTATTCAAGAAACAGACATCCTGAGGAAAGTATAGTGGAGTATGTGGCGGAATTAAGAAAATTGGCACAAGATTGTAATTTCGGAGACACGTACAGTTATTCTACGAGACAGATTAGTTTGTGGAGTTAATGATGACAGCATACAACGAAGATTACTGGCTCAGGATGGATTAACGTTTGAAACTGCACTGAAGAAAGCTCAGGCTATTGAAACTGCAAACAGAGATGTGGCAGCTTTGAATAGAGAGAAGGGCAATCGTCTGAGTACTGTTTTTAAAGTGGAAACTGCAAAAAGAAGTAACTCAAATGACACAGCAACATGTTATCGATTTGGTGGAACTAATCATATGCCCAAAGACTGTAGGTTTATTGATGATAAATGTTACAAGTGTGGCAAAATTGGACATGTGAAAAGAGTATGTAGATTGAAATCACAAGAAACCTTTGTTCCCAAGTGAAAGAAAATGCAGAAGTAGTACAAAGAGAGCAAATTATCTTCAGGAGGAAGAGGACGATCAGTGGGAAGAAGCTTTCACTATGTATAGCATACAAACAGCCCAGTCACAGTTGCCTCCTCTCACAGAAAGTTTACTGGTTAATGAATATCCTGTGAAATTCAAAATTGACATCGGATGTAGTGTAACCATGTTATCACAATTGGATGTGCTATGGTTTCTTCTGTCAAAATAAATTCTGTGATTACGTTAGTCCAATGGTTGATATGACAAGATGATTTCAATTTCCATTTTTGAAAGACTATTTTCTTAGCGACAGCTAGAGAGATAAGAACTGGTGTTTTGTATTTGGGAGGGATGAGGGTATCTGAAATAACTCCTAGAAGACAGAGTGTAGGAGACAGTGGTACTCTGCAGTCCAGGACTGAAGACAGTGTGTTGGTTACTGTAGTCCAGAAAGAGTGAATGGGCCGGCAGAGCCAGGTGGCATGGAGATAGGTATCTGTGTTCCCAGAAATGTACTGTGAGCAGGTATCTGTGTCAGATAGTCGCATTTTAAATAGTTTACTCTGAGTGATGTGGATTCTGTGGATAGTTTTATATTGTATGAGTTGTAAATTGGCGTTGGTGGTCATGTTGAAGGTGTTTCTACAGATCTGTGTCCATAAATCCGGGTCTGAAGGTAGCGTGAGGTTGATATCCCATTTTTCCTTGGGCAGGGTAATTGTGGGGTTAGATGAAGTCATGAGTCTGTAAAGTTTAGATATGAGTTTTCTTGTGTGGTTGGCTATTTCCATTAACTGTTCACTGGTTTTAGAAGGCTGTAAGGTATTAGTTAAAGTTATTTTACTTTTAAATAAAGATTTAAGCTGTTGGTAGTGAAGAAATTGGTCTTTCTCAATCCCAAAATTCTGGATAATTGAGGTGAATGGCATAAATTTGTGATTTTCAAATATGTGGTGTAGGTGAGTGATGCCCTTTTCTGCCATTTAGGAAAATGGATTGATTTATTGTGAAGATGGAAGTCAGGGTTGTGCCAAATTGGGGTGTATCTACATGGTGCTAAAAGTGATTTGCTAATTTTATTGGTTTTCCACCAGGCTGCCAGAGTTGTTGATATTGTAATGTTATTATAGAAGTCGAGTTTTTGATTGACTGTGGTAAAAAGGGAAGGTCTGCGATTGAATTCAGGTAGCACAGATATTGCTCAAGATCAAGCCATGAGTTGGAATATGTATGTTGTTGAGTCCATTTACAGTATATAAGTGCTGTAGTTGATTTGCCAGGTAATAGTGCAAAAAATTTGGTGCTTCAAGTCCGCCTAACTGTTTTGAGTTTTGGAGTGTTGTAAGTGCTATCCTCGGTTTTTTATCTTTCCAGTAAAATTGAGTGGTGAGAGAGTCTAGTTTTTTGAACCAATAGTCTGTCGGAGTAGTCGGAATCATTGAGAATAGGTAATTAATCTGTGGAAGAGTCTTCATTCTAACTGTTGCGATACGGCCTATGAGTGTAAGAGGGAGCTTGTTCCATCATTTATAATCATCTTCTATACTCATAAGAAGTGGGGCATAATTGAGGTTGTATAGTTCTGACATCTTGGGGGAGATTGAAATACCTAAGTACTTGATGTTGCCTATGTTGAGGGGGAGGGAGAGATCATGAATTGCTGAGTCCACACCGTCTCCTGATAGTGGAAGTATAGTTGATTTGTTCCAATTGATTGTATAATGAGAGACTTTGGAGAATTCATTAATGACATTGAATGTTTTGCTGAGTGATTGGAATGGAGTTTGTAAATATAATAATAAATCATCTGCATATAGACTAATTTTGTGTTGAGATTTGTTGACTTGGATTCCTTTAATTTTTTTGGTTTTGGCGTATTGCTACAGCAAGTGGTTTTATGAATATGGCAAAAAGGGATGGAGAGAGTGGACAACCTTGTGTAGTTCCTTGGTGCAAGGTGAAGCTTGGTGAAGTGATCCCATTTGTGAGGACTGTTGCCTTTGGGGAAGTGTATAGGGTTGTAATCCATTGGATAAATGACTTTCCAAAACCAAATTTTTCGGAGGGTGGTGAATAAGAATGTCCAGTTGACCTTATCGAATGCTTTTTCTGCGTCTAATGATGCAATTATGGTTTCCTGTGGCTGTCTTTGTGCGAGGTTGATAATGTTGAAAAGTCTGCGAATATTATCTGTTGCGTTTCTGTTCTTGATGAAACCTGTCTGGTCTGGGGGAATTAGTGAATGCATAACTGTTTCAATCCTGGTTGCTAGAGTCTTTGTGATAATTTTTAGGTCAGTATTGATTGATGATAATCTATTAAAAGTTGGTGATAAAATATCCCAAAAGTGTTTGTAAAATTCTGCCGGTAGTCCGTCGGGTCCAGGTGATTTGTTATTTGGCATGCTTTGTAATGCTTTGCTGAGTTCTTCAGAAGTGATGGGTTGTTCTAAAAAGTTTGATTCTTCTGCGGTTAATGAGGGAAGGTTCAGAGTGTTAAGAAAGGATTCAATTTCAGATTGTAGAGGTTGAGTGCCGGGAGAATACAAACAGCTGTAGAACTGGCGAAAGGTGTTATTAATTTCTTGAGGATCCTGTGTAGTTTTACCAGAAGAGTCCAAAATGGATGGGATGAGTGACTTTTCTTTTTTTTATATTGTAGTATATTTGCCACATATTTACCTGCTTTATTGCTGAGGTGAAATTGATCATATTTGAGTTGTTGTATACAGAACTGTATTTTTTTGTTTATGATACTATTCAATTGGGTCCTAAGTTGCTTTATTTCGGTTTGTGCTTCTTCAGATGCGGTGGTAGACTGTTGATTACTTAGCTGTTTAATTTTCTGTTGAGAGTGTTTTCCAATTGTTGATGCTGTTTATTCCTTGTGTGAAGAATATGATATAATTATGCCTCTTATGACTGTTTTGTCTGATTCCCAAAGTATTGATGGTGAGATTTCTGAAGAGTCATTGATTTCCAGAAAAGATGCCCACTCTCTTTTTATAAGAGTGTTGAAGTTGGGCAAGTCGTGGCCTAATGGTTAGAGAGTCTGACTCGTAATCCTAAGGTTGTGGGTTCGAGTCTCGGCACTGTACCCCCCAACTGCTCCCCGGGCGCCGCAGCATAAAATGGCTGCCCACTGCTCCGGGTGTGTGTTCACTGCTGTGTGTGTGTTCACTGCTGTGTGTGTGTTCACTGCTGTGTGTGTGTTCACTGCTGTGTGTGTGTTCACTGCTGTGTGTGTGTTCACTGCTGTGTGTGTGTGTGTGTGTGCACTTTGGATGGGTCAAATGCAGAGAACGAATTCTGAGTATGGGTCACCGTACTTAACCGTATGTCACGTCACTTTTTCTAGGAGAGAGGTGATGAAGCGCCATTTTGTGGAGGTTTTCTTAGTACTGGGATGTTTAATGTTAAAGATACAGGGGTGTGATCACCGATAATAATTGAATAGATAGTATTTTCTGATAGCTGTTGAATTAGTGAGTTGCTAACAAGAAAAAAATCTATGAGAATATTCTCTTAGTAGTGGGTTCCTTGCTCTCCGGCTATCGCTAAGGCCATAGGCCATTATGTATTGTTTAATTACTTCTGATGAGTGACCAGTTCGTGTGTTGCTGTGGTTGTGTGTACGGTCAAGTGATGGGTTGAGAACAGTATTGAAATCTCCAGCTACTATGAGATTTGTGGTGTTATACAGCAAAGAAAAAAGATCATGAAAGAAAAGTCTGTGTTAAAGTCAGATGGATCTTTGAGACTTTGTGGAGATGTTAACTGGGAATCGTAACTAGAGCAGTATCCTATTCCTCGCATGGAAGATATGTTCACAGTTCTGTCTGGAGGTGACAAATACACTAAACTTCACTTACACCAGATTACCTTTTTGAGTGAGTTCTAGTCCAGCAATTTTTCAGAGAACTATGGAGGGAATTCTAAAGGATGTTTCAAGAGTAACAGTGTACTTAGATGACATTCTGTTGACAGGAAATAATGATCAGGAACATCTGAGGACATTGGATCAAGTGTTGCAACGGCTTGAGGAGTATGGATTAAGGTTGAAAAGAGGAAAATGTAAGTTCATGGAAAAAGAAGTGGTGTTCTTGATACATAAAGTTGATGCCACAGGTATTCATCCTTTTCCAGAAAAGGTGCAAGCTGTAAAGAATGCACCAAGGCCGACATCAGTGACGGAGCTGAAAGCATACTCTTCTGGATCCTTTGCATAAGCTTTTAAGGAAGGATGTGTGTTGGGGTTGGAAAGAGCAAGAAAAAGCTTTCCAGAAATCTAAAGAATTGTTACAGTCCAACCATGTGTTTGTTCATTATGATGAAATAAAAGAACTAATCCTTTCTTGTGATGCTTCAGCATATGGTGTGGGAGTGTATTAGCACATCGTATGAAAGATGGAACTTGAAAGACCCATTGGATCCTTACGAAATCAGAGAAGGACTACTCACAGCTAGAGAAATAAGGAATGGCTGTTGTGTTTGGAGTTAAAAAATACCCTAAATATCTGTATGGACATACCGTTCAGGACATTACAGGACCTGTATCCTATAAGGTGGCTTTGTGAAATGATCAGGTATTGCGGCGTCATGTAGATCAATTGTTAATTTGCAAAAGGAAATAACTGATTTTCAACCAATCAGAGAGGTTCAGTTGTGTGATTGTGTCTATGGATACTGATGCTAAAATGTTAACATCACCCAGTAGTCCCTCAAAATCCACTCTTCCAAAATCTACTCCTGAGAAAAATGAACTGGAATTGGTACAACCTACACTATCAGAATTGTCAAGTACTCCTAAAACACCTAAAGTAATACCCAGGGCAGAAATACCTGAATCTGTAAGGGAACAGAAATTACCTACACACCTTAAAGACTTTGTAATTTAAATTGTGTTGAAGACTTCTGAACTTTGTGAACTTTACTGTTGAATAGGTAATGGGTAATGCACTTTATTAAATGGCCATTGAAGGTGAAAAAGGTACTGCCTATTTTTGAAGAAGAAAGTGTTTGACTTCAGTGTGGGGGAATGTTGTATGGTGAGATCTATCTATGTCTGTCCAGCAGGTGGCAGTAAAGTAATGGCTGGGCATTGTTAAAAGCCTGTGAAGAAGAGCTATCTGGGCTCACCACTGTTAAACACTTAATGTGTGTATGTTTGGCTGCTGTGATGTGTCCTAAATAAAGCGATCATCAAGAATGACTTCTCTGTGTATTTTCTGGTTGGTATTTCAAGATACTACAGTGGGGTCATCCACAATGATGTTGGCTTTGCAGATGCAGCATGTGGTGTAAATGTCCATGATCGATTGAAGAGAGACTCCAATGACCTTCTCAGCTGTCCTCACTATCTGCTGCAGGGTCTTACGAGCCAAGATAGTGTAGTTCCCAAACAAGACAATGATGCAGTCAGTTGCTCAGAATGCTCTCAATGGTCCCTCTGTCAAAAGTAGTAAGGGTTGGGGAGGATGATGTGCCATTCTCAGACTTCGTGAGAAGGAAAGACACTGCTGGGCTTTCTTGGTGATGGAGCTGGTGTTGAGTGACCAGGTGAAGAAATTTGGTGCTCTTGACGATCTCTACAGAGTGGTTGCTCTGTGCTCTTCTGAAGTCAACATCTATCTCTTTAGATTTTTATCAACATTCAAAGACAGGTTGTTGGCTCTACACCAGGTAGTTAGCTGTTGCACCTCCTCCCTGTATGCTGACTCGTCGTTTTTGCTGATCAGATCCACCACGGTCGTATCATCTGTGAACTTGATGATATGGTTCGATCTGTGCATTGCTGCACAGTCGTGAGTCAGCAGAGTGAACAGCAGTGGGCTGAGCATGCAGCCCTGTCGGGCTCCAGTTTTCAGTGTGGTGGTGCTGGGGATGCTGTTCTAGATCCAGACAGACTGAGGTCTCCCAGTCAGGAAGTCCAGGATCCAGTTGCAAAGGGAGGTGTTTAGTCCCAGCAGGCTCAGCTTCCCAATCAAGTGCTGAGGGATGATTGTATTGACTGCTGAACTAAAGTCTATGAACAGCATTTGGACTAATGTGTCTTTATTGTTCAGGTGGGTGAGGACTAAGTGAAGGGTGGTGGCAATGGCATCATCCGCAGAGCGGTTTGGACGGTACCCGAACTGCAGGGGGTCCAGTGAGGTTGGTAACTTGGTCTTGATGTGCTTCATGACGAGCTTCTTCATAACGATGGGTATGAGTGCGACGGACTATAGTCATTGAGGCAGGACACCGTAGACTTAGTATAACAGAGCTGTGGTCTGAGTAGCCGAGGTGGGGCCAAGGCTCCGCACTATACGCGCCAGGAATGTTTGTATAAACAAGTTCTAGCGTGTTTTCCCCTCTCGTTCCAAAGTCCACAAACTGATATAATTTAGGGAGCACAAACTTGAGATTTGCATGATTGAAATCTCAGCTGATGATAAACAGTCCGCCGGGGTGAACATTCTGCAGATTGATAATAGCCCCACAGAGCTCCCATAGCACCTCTTTAGCATTAGCGCTGTGGGGAATGTACACTCCGACATGAAAACCATGGTGAATTCACATGATAAATATAATGGACTGTATCTAACGGTCACAAACTCAATCAGCAATGAGCAGTGATTACAAAACAAACACAGAGTTCTTGCACCATTCTGTGTTGATGTAAACACACACGCCACCACCGCGAGAGTTACTTTTTTCACATTAGCGCCACACTTGTTGCCATGCTTATTCCATAGACTAACATTGTGGAGTGTTCTGACTATAGTTGTGCTGTGAATAGCTATCATATGAGCTGATTCCTGAGTTCTAACAGGAAACCAAAGTTAGAGAGAAACAACGATGTGTATTTATATTCCTAAACAAGATAATTATGGACTATCTAAAACTGAGAAAATAGGAGAGAATATAACTGATCTAACTTTAAGACTTTAGGAATGTTTTAACTCACTCTATAGTCAATTGTAATAGGTGTTGGTGGCATTATTGTATCAGGTTGTCTGTGCATCTGTCTGTCCATACATATAGAATCAGAATCAGAAAGTTCTTTATTGCCAAGTATGTTTTCACATACGAGGAATTTGTTCTAGTACAGGAGTTCCACAGTGTAAACAGAATGGCAATGATAAGAAATGAACACATATAATACAGTTGTATATACAGTGGAAAAAAATGTGCAAATTGAAACATAGATGTGCAAATTCAAATATAGATGTGCAAATTGAAATAAATGAGTATGTGTAAAAAATGTAAGAATAGGGTTTGTTCTGTGTATGTTAGGTGTTCATCAGATATGTTACATGTTCATCAGATGGATTGCCTGAGGGTAGAAACTGTTCCTATATCTGGTTGTTTTGGTGCTCTGGGCTCTGTAGCGTCGACCAGATGGCAACAGTTCAAAGAGGGAGTGTGCTGGATGTGAGTGATTTTCTTTGCCCTTTTGCTCACTCTGGAGAAGTACAGGTCTTGGAGAGTGGGGAGTGTTGTGCCAATGATTCGCTCAGCAGTCCGGACTACCATCTGTAGTCTCCTGAGGTTGGATTGGGTGGCTGAGCTAAACCAAACAGTCACCGAGGTGCAGAGGATGTATTCAATGATGGCAGTGTAGAACTGTTTCAGCAAATCCTGTGGCAGGTTGAACGTCTTCAGCTGACGAAGGAAGTACAACTTCTGCTGATTTTGGTTCCCAGGAATCTGAATGAGTCCACTGCTGTAACAATGCTGTCCAGGGAGAAGAGCAGTGGGGAGAGAACACAGCCCTGGGGGGCACCAGTGCTGACGGTGCAGGTGCTAGATTTGAGTTTTCCCAATCGCACTAGCTGCTGCCTGTCTGTGTAGTGAACCATGTGCAGTGAACCATGGTTCATCATTGTAAGTTAAGTGAGTCCTGGTAGGAATACACAAATTTTCACAGAAACTAATATGTGATGTTAGTGTCTCTGTGAGCTCCTCCAGGTCGGTGGCAGCATCTTCAAAAAAAGACCAGTCAGTGAGCGAGAAACAGGCTTGTAAATCCTGCTCCATTGTCCATCTTTTTACAGTCCTTAATACAGGTTTAGCTGATTTCAGTTTCTGCCTGTGGGTTGGTATCAGATGATCTAAGCAGTGATCAGAGAGCCCCAGAGCTGCCCGTGGGACAGAGTGATATGCTTCCTTTATTGTAGTGTAGCAGTGATCCAGTGCGTTACTGTCTCTGGTGAGACATGTAACATGCTGTCTGTATTTAGGCAATTCACGTGAAAGAATCGCTTTATTAACGTCCTCAAGAATTATTACTACAGAGCCCGGGTGTTGTTGCTCACTCTCTGTGATCAGATCAGCGAGTGTCTGTAGGGTCGAGCTTACGTGCGCTTGCGGTGGAATGTAAACACTCACCAGAATGAACGAGCAAAATTCCCGTGGCGAATAGAACGGTTTGTAGTTAATGAAGAGTGTTTCAAGATCTGGGCAGCACATCTTTAACACAGTTACATCAGAACACCACCTTTCATTGATGTAAAAACACGTCCCACCGCCACGCAATTTCCCCGTTGATTCTACATCGCGGTCCGCTCTAAAGAGGTGAAAGCCCGGCAAACTTAAAGCTCTGTCCGGAATGGTGTCGTTCAGCCAGGTTTCCGTGAAGCAGAGAGCAGCAGAGTTCGAAAAATCCTTATTCTTCCGGGTGAGCAGAAGGAGTTCATCCGTTTTGTTGGGTAGAGAGCGGAGATTCACAAGGTGGATGCTAGGCAGCGGTGTTCTTAAACCGTGCTGACAGTTCCATTGGCGCGCCAGCGCGTTTTCCCCGTCTGCACGTCTTGAAGCACTTAAACAACGCAGCCGCTCGACCAACTACAATATGCAGCAAAACGTCAGAATACTCAAAAACTGATAAAAGGTCTTGTGGTGTGTACTGCCGAATGTTCAGCAGTTCATCTCTGGTGAAACTGACCGGATTTTCTTGACAAACAGCAGAAAAAACTAACAAAAACAGAGTAAACACTGAGGAGCTAAGCATTGAGGCTGCCATCCGCGGCACCATCTTGCATATATTAGAGATTTTCATTTGCTTAAATTTGAGCAGTTGAATGATTGTAGGATTTATATGAAATTATTGTTCTAATGAACAGATAAACTGAAGATCATAGTGAGGTCAAATGTCTGAGTGTTTAAATATTCTTTTAAGGGCATTTTTCCTGTAAGTGTATGTGAGGTATACAGTTTAATAACACAACGGACTAAACTTGTACGTGACCGAAGGATCATTTTTAAGGCCTTTTGGTATCAAGTTCTATTTCTTGTTTCTATTTCCTTTTTGGAGATTCCATGGATTGATTATTGTATTCTTTTACTAATTTTATACAGACATTTCTCACAAACTATATGGGTTTCAATTAACACTGGTACATTGTTTTTCTGAGTTATCAGTAGAAACAATGTGCTTTATGTGCTTTAAAATTGTATACATTAATAATAGACAATACATTTAAGAGATGAAATGAAGATTAATATAATCAAACAATATGCAGGTTTTAGGCAGTTTACATATTTTATCTCTATAACATTGTGACAGACAGACAAAAACATTCATGCCAGTTCTAAAGCACATGAGTGATGTGTTCTTGGCTAAACTCAGTCTGTCTAAATCCTGCTAGCCAAAAGTGTATTTCACATTGTTTGATTGTTTTGTTGTTGTGTATTGTTAATATTTAAATGGACACATGAATAATTTATTTAGACTGTAATTGGATACTGTTGATCAAAATGTCTTAAAGCCTTCAATCACATCAGCAAAACAGAAAAGAGTGCCTACACACTCTGTATAGATGACAGATTAAAAGTGTTTCATTCATTAAAAGATATTAATCAAACATTTTTGAATAAATGAATCAGTGCTCATTATTGTAAAAAAGTAAAAGAAAAATAAATTGTCAAATTTGAATGATTTACCTCAGGTGATGAGACAGTACTGATAGGGATTATGCTGATAATTAAAGAAATCACTCGTTTCACAGTGTAAACTAATCATGTTGCAGTAATGATTTTCCATAAGTATATTAAGATATATTATTATCGTTCAGGAGTTTCTCCTTTTATTTCTTACTTTCTAAGCAACATTTAAAACATTACAACTTTACTTCTGAACCAGTTAATAGCAAAAGGGAAAAAGGTCAACATTTTACTCAGGAACACCTGTACTTCTGAGAAATATGGTATATTTATATACTATTGATATAAATATACAGTAATACTATATATTTCTATATATTTTATAATTTATGGAATATATAAATTGGGTATCGTTTGGACGGTTTTCCCTGGCCACCACATACATTAGCTATGACGCCGAGCTTTACGTCTCTGCCGGTATATTTTAACAAACCCTTGTCTTATCTGTGTTAGTTTAAATCCATATATTATTGGGTTTAGGAGAGGAGGCACAACAAGTAATTCAATACCCAAGATGTTTCGTAGAGCTTGCAGTCCCTGGATTTTGCCATAACGTGCATACATGACATCAAAGAGCAGGGAAATAGCAAAGTTTGTGACTGCTATTAAATGAGGAAGGCATGTCTGCATGAATTTTGCCCACTGTGTCTTGGATCTTAAAGAAGCTCTGATAATGCTTATATATGACACAATGATGAATGCAGCTTGAGATGTATGAGAGACTATTAGAATGTACCCATACACATTGTTCACGGTCACATCTGTGCAAGACAGCTTAACAACTTCCCAGTTAGAACAGTAAAGCTTGTCAATGACATTACTGCATAATGGAAGTCGGGCAGTCATCAAAACCCCAACAACAGCCTCTAGTATGGAACAGAACCAAGTAATAATCAACAATTTTAAACCTTTCTGAGGTGTCATAATAGAATGATACTCCAAAGGCTTACAAATGGATATGTATCTGTCATATGACATGACTGTTAAACATGTGTATTCACAGAAAATATAACAATAAATTATGCTAAGTTGTGAGAGACACCCTATATAGGAGATGACATGATATTTTGATAATAGGTCAGCAAGGATTTTTGGATAGAAAGTGGAAGCCCCAAGTATCCCATTAACAAACAAATTGCATACAAACATATACATAGGTTCATGAAGTGTTTTGTCAAGTATGATTGTAATAGCTAGTGTCAAATTTAGGAATAAAGTCATAATATAGATAATTAGTCCAAATGCAAAATAAATATATCTGTTTGTCCATGTGTCATTCAGTCCATGAAGCACAAACATGAATTCTCCAGAGGAATTTTCCATCACTTCTTTTTTGTGTATATGAGGACAAAAACACACAGCGAGCTATGAAATAGTCCTTTAAACAAATCACACTATGACTCCTCAGTATAGTTTACAACTGTCTACAGAGTTGATCACAGCTTGGTCACTGACTGTCTATCCTTTAGTAGGAGTCTCTGATTCTCTAGCTTATATACATTATTTTTATGTTCAGAATTTGCTGTTCCCAAATGAGCATGTAGGACGTCTCCCTGCAGATTTGTCAAGGATGATTCCATCTGGGACCACTTTCATCAGTGGCTTTAGCCAACTTTTTAAGTTATCCTGGTGACGAGAACATGGGTAAATGAGTAAATGGCTAAACTTGTATGTCACTGAAGCAACCCTTTTTGGGCCTTTTAGTATCGAGATCTATTTCTTGTATTTAATTATCATTTTGATTTGATTAACAACTTTAAAATATAATATAATATAACTAACACAGCATACAGCATACTTCCACAATATGGTATGCTATACACTGCACTCAAACTTCAACAGTTCAACACTGGACTATACACACACATGCACACTGCATTCGTACTGCATCAATACACACGGGACTATACACAGACACTGCATTTAATTTAAAATAACAATCTATCTGACAATAAGCTATCGGTACCACAGGACATTTCTGTATCTATACAGTCCGTCGCACCTTACATGTTACACATATATTACATGTATATAATACTTATACTTATTTATATTTATACTTATACATACATGTATGGGTATATATATATATATATATATATATATATATATATATATATATATATATATATATATATATATATATATACATATGTGTGTGTGTGTGTTTAGTAGTACACTGTGTGTACTGACTATGTATGAGCACATTGCATCCTTTCCACATTTTCCGCATTTGCACATTTCAAATGGTACTAAGCATTTTGCACATTTTTTTCAACCTGTTTGTAAATTGTTCTATTTATGTTTCTTAACTATTGTATGTGAATGGTTCTACAATTTCTGGAGCTCGCTCCCAAGAATTTCACTCACCATGGCACGTGTCGTGGTGATATGACAATAAAGGTGACTTGACTTGACTTAAAAAAAAATTGCTGTTTAGGCATACATGGATTTTGGAGTAGTTAGACTAGACTACCTATTTTTACATTAGCTTCTGTAGTGGCAATTTTAAATATCATGAGTGTTGTATGTGCTTTCATGTTAAATTCTGTGTGTCAGACTAGGGAGAGAGAGAACAGGAGGCCATGTCCCTGCCATAAACATTCCTACCACAAATGCCCCTGCCATAAGTGTTCCTGCCATAAACATCCCTGCCATAAGCATTCCATGTGTTAAAAGGATGGGAACTTAGGGGAGAGTGGGTGCACGTGCTTGAAAAGATCTGACTTTAATAAGGTGACTGAGAGGTCACATAAACACAAGCACATATCTAGGGTATAAAAGGGAGAGCTGAATCAATAATCTTTGTCTCTTCACTGTGTAGACTTGCAATTCTGCACTGGATGGAAGATGCCTTTCGCTGCCGCAAAATAAATATCATTTTTATATCACTTTGCTTTTACCACCAACTCTGAGTCTGACTTTTTTATATGTAGATCAAAACTGCCACCACATTCCACACTTGTTGCTATGGTTAATTTTTTTTTTTTTTTTTACCGGAATATCATTTTTGAAGCCTTTGGAAGTGTTTTGTCAAGTATGATCGTAATAGCTAGCGTCAAATTTAGGAAAAAAAGTCATAATATAGATAATTAGACTAAATTCAAAATAAATATATCTGTTTGTCCATGTGTCATTCAATCCTTGAAGCACAAACATGAACTATCCAGAGGAATTTTTCTTCACTTCTTTTCTGTGTACATGAGGCCAAAAGCACACAGCGAGCTATGAAATAGTCCTTTAAGCATAGTTTGCAAAAAAAAAATATCACAATACGAATTCTCTGTATGGTTTATAACTGTCTACAAAGTTGATCACAGACTGTCTATCCTTTCGTAAGAGTATCTGATTATCTAGCTTATATACTGTATTATATGGCACTTAAAGAGATGAGTCACAGAAGAACAGGCACAGAAATGGGATTAAAGCAAGCAGTGTCGTGGCTAAATTTTTCTTTAAAAGTCTCTAGTGCAATTTCTCTAAAAGAATTTAATTCTCTAAAAGAATTTAAAAGTCTCTAGTGCAATGTAGTGCAACAGAAAGTCAGTGATAAAGAAAAAACAAACTAGTTCCTTCCTTTAAGGGGTTATAGGTGTTTTTGGGCAGAAGACCAGGCTCCAAGCCTAGGCAGCAGGAGGGGGGACATCAGTAGCAATCTGAAGTCTTGGATCAGCTGGAGGTTTCTGAAAAAGAATATCAAAGAGATAATGTCCATTAGTTCCATCAGACACGCCCCCTTGAATCTTTCTAGCCAATGAGCCTAGCTTTCTGTGGTGCTCTCCACCTGGAGGGTGAATGCTCCAGTGGCGATCCTGATTTCTGCCGCCCTGCCTCACTCTTATGCCCAGCAGTGCTGACCGTGGTTCTGAAGTTTGAAAGATTATGCTACGCGCCGCTGGCCGAGGTGCTGAACCGTCGCCTTTTACACTCTCTCTCTTCTTGGCTGTCAATGCAGAAGGCGAAGAGCGGTTTTTCCTTCATGAATTTGCTCTGAGCCACAGAGGCCATAGTGCCTCGAGAGGCCATCAGCGTTCCCGTGCCACCTCCTGGCTCGGTTTAGGACCTGAAACGAGAAATCTTGTAAAGAGAGGAACCACCTAGTTACATTGGCATTGGTGTCCTTTGCCTTGGCCATCCAGAGCAGAGGGGCATTTTCCGTCACAAGGGTAAAGTGCTGCCCTGCCAGGTAGTACCGGAGGTCCTCAATGGCCCACTTGACCACCAGGGCTTCTTGTTCCCCTGTGGCATAGTTTTTATCAACTGAGGTCAGTTTCCGGGAGATAAAAAGGACCAGGTGCTCCTCCCTATCGAACAACTGCGAAAGAACGGCTCCTAGTCCCGTCTCAGATGCATTCATTTGTAGCCTGTAGGGGCGATCGAAATCCAGATTTTGCAGTACTGTCTGGGTGGTGAGGGCCTCCTTGAGCTGGGAGAATGCCCGTTCTGTGCCGTCTGTCCAGTGCACCCAGTCCGGGTAACCTTTCTTGGTTAGATCTGAGAGGGGGCAGCTAAAAATGAGAATTTAGGAACAAAACATCTGTAATAGCCCACCAATCCCAAAAAGGCCCGTACCTGTTTCTTTGTAGTGGGTCGGGTGTATTTATGGGGATTTGCCGTAAGGCTAGCTGTCCAGAGCGCTCCCAGAACCTCCGCCAGATGGAACAGGTGGTCAGACCAGGTGGAGGAGTGGACTACCACATTGTCCAGATAGCAGCGAAAGTACGGAGGGGTCAGAGGAGGATGTCCATTAGGCGCTGGAAGGTGGCCGGAGCCCCATGTAGGCCAAAAGGTAGGACCCAGTACTGTCAGTGGCCATTTGCGGTGCTGAATGCTGTCTTTGGTTTCGCCTCCAGTGCAAAGGCCACCTGCCAATATCCATTTGTCCGGTTGAAGGTGGAAATGACCCGGGCCTTCCCCAAGCGCTCCACCAGGTCATCCACTCAGAGGAGGCGATAGCTGTCAAAATCCAAGATCTGGTTGAGCCTCAGGAAGTCGTTCCAGAAGCAAATGGTCCCATCCAGGTTAGGCACCACCACAATGGGGCTGGACCAAGGGCTGGCAGACTCCTTAATCCTTTCCTTCAACATTCATTCCACTTCCTCCTCAATAGCGCAAAGCCAGGACCCTTTATGGCTGCTGTCAGACCACCATCCCAGGAGGGGTCTTGATCTCATGGTGCACCAACCAGTACGTCCTGGACGGGATGAGAAGATATCTGAGAACTGGTCCATGAGGTCGTGCTGCTGGGCTGGTGTGAGATCATCTACCTTACTAGGGCACACTCTTTGGCTTCTTTTCCACCGTTTTTTTCAACATGTTGATGTGATATACTTGTCTGCATGCTTACCTGGTTGTTGCAACCGATAATTTACAGGTCCCACCTTCTCATGGACTGTGTACGGGCCCTGCCACTTTGCCAGAAACTTGCGGTGCTAGGAACGAGTAGCATTACTTGGTCCCCAGGGTGAAGTTCCCTATCCTGGACGGGCCGCTTGTACAGTATGTCCTTTGCTGTGCACGCTGGTTTTCTTCGAGGTGTTCCTATACGATGGGCCTGACTGTGCCTACATGTCCTGGAATAACTCGATGATGGACCAGATGGGGTAGGGTTGTTCCACCCCAGGCCTCCTGAGCCACATCCAGCATGCCACAATGTCTGAAGTGGAGTTCAAACGGTGTGAAGCCTGTGGACGCCTGGGGCATTGCTCGGACAGAGAAGTGTACCTAAGGAAGGAGGTGGTCCCAATTCCTTCCCTCCTGGTCTACCACCTTTCGTAGCTTTCATGTTTGACCTGCAAATGCTGACACAGATCCACCATTAATTTCGACATGAATGGTGTACCTTGATTGCTGAGGATGTCCTTTGGGATCTCGGCTCAGCTGAAGAGCATGAGCAGCTCCCTGGTAACATTCTGGGAGGTGGCCTTTCGAAGTGGGACCACCTCGGGGTAGGGGGTGGCATAGTCCACTATCACCAGGATATATTCATGACCTTGGGGCTACTTCAGTAGTGGCCCAATGAGATCCATGCCAATCCTCTCAAATGGGATGCCAATGATAGAAAAGGGAATAAGAGGGGCTGGCACTCGCTTCTTTGGGGAAGTCCGCTGGCATGGGGCGCAGGCCCTGCACAAGCCCAGGACCTCTGTGTTCATTCCTGTAAATCGATCCCGCCGCTTCTCTAGCTTGTTCTTGGGTCTAAGATGGCCCTGGAAGGGGTGCATGTGAGCTAGGTGGAGAAGAAGGGGAGTACGCTGGCTTGGAACCACTAGCAGGTCACAGGTTTCTCCTCTCCTGTGTGTGGAAGTATAGAAGTCCATTCTCTCACCTGTAGGACCTGGCCCCAGCAGTGCTTCAGCGGGTCATGCTTCTTTTGTTCCTTCTTGAAACCCCTCTCCTGGGTGGCCTGCTGAATGAACAGTGAAGAGAAAGGGTTAGTAGGTGACTAGGACTCCCCTGAGAGGAGTCTCTGGAGCCGCGTTACTCACAAGCCATACATGCGTGTCGGTCCCAGCCCTTTTTCTTTTGTTCCGGACCACTCTGGGTAGTGGACTTCATGGTGGTGGCAAACCCTGGCCAGTCATTTCCCAGCAAGAGTGGAACAGGGAGTTCTGGGATAAGGCCAATGAGGAGTAGCCACACCCCTGCTTTGCCCCGGTTCTTAACCTGTGCAGTGGGGACCAGACGGGCATCATCATAGACTTTACTGAGGGGGGAAGTATGGCCAGCCGGGTACTCCCCGAGTCCAAGAGCACAGACACATGGTGGGGTGGCTATCCAATTTTCTCTTCTCCCACATGAGTTCAGGCACCTGTTGTTGGGGCTGGTGGTGGCAGGGACTGGACTGGATGTCTCGTTGTGCCTCCCGGCCGATTTCTAGGGTAGCCATGGTACATTCTAGAGTTCTCAAGAAGTCTTGTGGTTTCTTGGGCCCTTCAGCCTTACTGCCTTTCATTCCTCAGTTGGTAATGCCGTAGGAACCGGTCCATGGCCACTCCCTCCATGGCCTCCTTGGCGGTAAGTTGATCATACTTTAACCACTGCCTGGTGATGCGCAGCAGCTTGACCATCTGTAGATGGGGGTTGCTGGTTGTCTCATACCACCATCTATGAAAATCACCAGCTGCAGTCATGGAGGATTGACCACAGTGGAAGAGAATCTCTTCTTTTGCTGTCTCGTAGTCTCGGGCGCTCTCTGGGTCAAGCACATAATACGGCAGTTGGGCGTCTCCGCTGAGCAGCGGAGCCAGGGCATCGGCCCAGTCCCGCTTAAACCAGCTCTCTCGGTCCCCAGTCCGCTCAAAGGTGTCCAGGAATGCCTCCACATCACCTTTGGCACTGAGCTTAGGGAGAATGAGCTAAGCATCGCAGCCGGGATCAGGGAGGGAAATCGATACTGCCGGGGGCCCCCACCGAAACTCCAGTAATTCCTCTTTGGTGCTCTTGACACTTTTGTCACCTCATGCTGATGCACCACAGTGGGTTCGGGAGCTTCCTCTGTGTCCAGTGCCCACATTCTCCACCAGTCTAGGGCACTTAGTGAAATGGGACATGGAAGAAAAAACACAGAAACAGGATTAGAGCAAACAGTGTAATGGTTTAATTTTCTTTAAGTCTCTAGTGCAATTTAGTGCAACAGAAAGTCAGTGATAAAGAAAAAACAAACAAGTTCCTTAGTTTAAGGGGTTATATGGGTGCTTGTGCAGAAATCCAGGCTCCAAGCCTAGGCAGCAGGAGGGGGGATGGCAGTATCAAGGTGAAGCAGTCCTCTCCAGGAGTGTAGCATTGGCTCAGTCTGAAGTCTTGGATCAGCTGAAAAAGGTTTCTGAAAAAGAATATTAAAGAGATAAAATCCATTAGTTCCATCAGGCACACCCGCTTACCTCTCCCTAGCTGAGACTCGCTTTCTTCTGTGCTTGTCTTCTGGAAGGTGAATGCTCTAGAGGTGCTCATGATTGGCCTGTGCTTTTTGGTGGAAGTTTCTGCAGCCCCGCCTTATTCTCCCTGCCAGCGGCGCTGACCATGGTCATGGAAGTTTGAAAGATCGCGCTCAGCGCTGCTGGCTGAGGTGCTGAACCGCCGCCTTTACACTCTCTCTCTTCTTGGCTGCCGATGCAGGGGGCAAAGAGCATTTTTTCCTCCATGAATTTGTGGAGGTGCGCGTGCCGCCATCACAATATACATTTATTTTTGTGTTCAGAATTTGCTATTCAAAAATGAGCATGTAGGACATCTCCTGCCCCTTTTCCTCCGGAAAGAACCGGGTGCTGGTTCAGAGCTAGCGCTAGTGCTGGTTCAAAGTTGGTTCCACTGGCGAACCTTCTAAGAACCGGTTTGATTTTCCACCGGCTAGAGAGCCATCACAGTGCCGAGTGTGACGTCACTATATACGCTATGTCCTAGCAATGTTAGCGCAGCAGCGGCAAACACAACAACAATGGCGGATGTTGCTTTACTGTTAATGCTCATGGCTTTGCGAACCTACATTGGCATCCAAACGCGGCGAATAAAACGTGTACGTGCATCTCCGTGTAATCTGCATAAAGTACATAACGTTATTTTATCGTTAACACAGAAAAAAAATTAGCCTTAGCATGTAGCTACCTACTATCATGTGTGCTGATAATGTATCATATCGCGGTAAAGTAAAAGTGTATTAAACATTAGTAAACTTAAGGTACATTATCAAATGCGCTAACACTAGCCCCGCCCCCAGCTCCCGCCCCAAGCGGTTCTTAAGTCTAGACCAGCAACGTTTTGGTGCTATTTAAGAAGCACTTTTCCTGGTGCAGAGCCGGTGCTTTGGCGGTCGAAACAGAAAGAACTGGTTCTAAATTAGGCTCTGGCTCCAAACCAGCACTCGAACTGCCTCGGTGGAAAAGGGGCATTTCTGTAGATTTGTCATTTGTCATTACCATTTTATTCAGTGGGTTTGGTTAATGTCCAACTTTTCAAGTTATCCTGATGAGGTATTGATCCTTTTGGTATTGAAATCAATTTCTTGTATTTAATTATCATTTTGATTTGATTAACAACTGTTTAAAAAAATATTGATGTTTTATGATTTCATGGATTTTGGACTCATTAGACTAGAGTAGCTCAAGTCAAGAAACTTTTATTGTCATTTCAACCATATATAGCTGTTGCAGTACACAGTGAAATAAGAAAACATTTCTCCAGGACCATGGTGCTACATAAAACAAAGACCGATTTGGAGAAACGTTGTCTCATTTCACGGTGTACTGCAGCAGCAATATATGGTTGAAATGACAAAAAAAGCTTTTTGACTTGAAAAGAGATTCCAATGATCTTCTCAGCTGTCCTCACTATCCGCTGCAGGGTCTTGCTATCCGCGATGGTGCAGTTCTCAAATGAGACGGTGATGCAGCTGCTCAGAATGATCTCAGTGGTCCCTCTGTAAAACGTAGTCAGCCTGGGGGGAGGGAGATGTGCCTTTCTCAGACTTCGTAAGAAGTAGAGACGCTGCTGGGCTTTCTTGGTAATGGAGCCGGTATTGAGTGACCAGGTGAATTTCTCCGCTAGAAGAACAAAAATAAATTTGGTGCACTTGACGATCTCTACAGATGAATGTTCAGCGGAAAGTGTTCGCTCTGTGCTCTCCTGAAGTCAACAATCATCTCTTTGATTTCATCAATATTCACTGACAGGTTGTTGGCTCTACACCAGGCAGTTAGCTGTTGCACCTCCTCTCTGTATACTGACTCATCGTTCTTGCTGATGAGACCCACCACGGTCATGTCATCGACAAACTTGATGATATGGTTTGATCTGTACATTGCTACACAGTCATGAGTCAGTAAGGTGAATAGCAGTTGGTTGAGCATGCAGCCCTGAGGGGCTCCAGTGCTCAATGTGGTGGTGCTGGAGATGCTGTTCCCGGTCCAGACTGACTGAGGTCTCCCAGTCAGCATTTGTTTGTACGTAGACTTCTTTGGGATGGGGACAATGGTGGTTGTCTTGAGGCACATAGGAACAACATCGCTGCTTAGGGAAATGTTGAAGATTTCAGTGAAGACATCTAGCTGTACTGTGCATTCCTTGAGCACCCTGCCAGGAATGTTGTCTGGTCCAGCAGCCTTCCATGGGTTAACTCTACGTAGAGTTCTCCTTATGTCGGCCGTTGATAGACAGAGTCCTGATCTTTGGGCGAAGGATGGTCTTCCTTGCCATTACATTGTTTTGCACCTCAAACCGAGCATAGAGTCATTCAGCGCATCTGGGAGGGATGCATCACTATCACAGGCAGGTGAAACTGTCTTGTAGTTCGTGATTGCCTGTATGCCCTTCCACAGGCTCCGTGTGTCTAGGCTGTCCTGGAAGTGACTGTGAAATGTCTGGGCATGTGCACACTTTGCCTCCCTAATGGCCCTTGCTGTTCTTAGGGCCACCTTTTCACCTGTTCTTAAAGACTAGGTCTTTAGTCTTCAGCAGTGCATGCACTTTAGCAGTCATCCATGTCTTCTGGTGTAGCTGGTCACTAAAGCCGTATATTCCTCCAAGTTGATAGAGTCGCTGTTGGTTGCACCCCCCCTAAAGAAGTTCCAGACAGTGCACTGAAAGCAGTGATGAAGAGCAGAGGTGGCTCGTTTAAGAGCATCTGATGAGTGGCTTATATGCTGGAATTAGCATAACAGAGATGTGGTCTGAGTAGCCGAGGTGGGGGCGGGGCTCTGCACAATACGTGCCAGGAATGTTTGTGTAAACAAGATCTGCGTGTTTTCCCCTCTTGTTTGAAAGTCCACATACTGATGGAACTTAGGGAGCACTGACTTTAGATTTGCATGATCGAAATCTCCGGTGATGATAAACAGTCTATCAGGGTAAACATTCTGCAGATCGCTAATAGCCCCATAGAGCACCCATAGCGCCTCTTTAGCATTAGCGCTGAGGGGAATGTATGCGATAAATAAAATGGCCCGCATCTAACAGTCACAGACTCCACTAGCGATTAGCAGTAATTAGAAACAAGCACAGAGATCTTGCACCATTCCGTGTTGATGTAAACACACGCATCACCACTGCGAGACTTACCTTTTTTCACATTAGCTCCACACTTGTTGCCATGCTTATTCCATGGCCTAGCTTTGTGGAGTGTTCTGACTATATTTGTTTTGCTTTGGGATTGTTTTATCTCACTCTGTAGTCAGTTGTAATAGGTGTTGGAGGCATTATTGTAGCAGGTTGTCTGTGCATATGTCTGTCCATACATATATTACAGATTTTTATTTGCTTAAATTTGAGCAGTTGAATGATTGTAGGATTTATATGGAATTATTATTCTAATAAACGGATGAACTAAAAGTCATAGTGAGGTCAAATGTCTGAATCCTCATATGTTCTTTTAAGGCCATTTTTAAGTGTATGTGAGGTATACAGTTTAGTAACATAGAGGGGCCAAACTTGTATGTGACTGAAGGATCATTTTTGAGGCTGTTTGGTATCAAGTTCTATTTCTTGTTTCTATTGCCGTTTTGGGGATTCCATCAATTGATTATTGTATTCTTTTACTAATTTTCTACAGACATTTCTCACAAACTATACAGTATGGGTTTCAATCAACACTTGTAAGTACACTTGTTTTTCTGGGTGTTCAGTAGCAACAGTGTGCTTTATGTGCATTAACACTTAAGACAATAGACAATAAATTTAAGACATGAAAAATAAGATAAATATCAAACAATATGCAGGTTTTAGCCAGTTTACATAGGTTATCCCTATAACATTGTGACAGACAGTCAAAAACATTCATGCCAGATCTTGCGCACATGAGTGATTGTGTTCTTGGCTTAACTCAATCTGCCTAAAACCTGCTAGCCAAAAGTATATTTCACATGGATTGATTGATTTTGTTTTTTTTTGTATGTGTGTTTTTTATTTATTTGTTTGTTTGTTTGTTTGTTTATTTATTTATTTAAATGTGATAGTTACTGTAAATGGACACATTATTAATTAATTCAAACTGTAATTGGATACTGTTGATCAAATTGTCTAAAAACATTCTATCACATCAGAAAAACAGAAAAGAGTGCCTACATATTCTGTATAGATGACAGATTCACAATTTCATTCATTAAAAGAGATTAATAATTCATTTTTTAAACAAAACAGTTTTTAATGAATCAGTGATCATTTCCTCATTATTGTAAGAAATTAAATAAAAAATTAATTCTCTATATTTTTTCAGTAATGGCTTTACATAAATATATTAGAATGTATTATTGTCTTTCAGGAGATTCTCCTTTTTTACATTTTTAATCCACTTTCAAAACTTTACAACTTTACTTCTGAACCAGTTAACTGCAAAAGGGAAATATATTTAATTCAGGAACACCTGTAATTCTGGAAATATATAGTATATTTATATACTATTAACATAAATATAATCCTATATATTTCTATATAGATTTTATAATTTATAGAATATATAAAATAGGTACTGTTTGGAGGGTTTTTCCTTTGCCACCACGTGTATTAGCTATGCTGTAAAGCTTTACGTCTCTGCTTGTATATTTTAACAAACCCTTGTCTTATCTGTGTTAGTTTAAATCCATATATTATTGGGTTTAGGAAAGGAGGCACAACAAGAAATTCAATACCCAAGATGTTTCGTAGAGCTTGCAGTCCCTGGATTTTGCCATAACGTGCATACATAAGATCAAAGAGCAGGGAAATAGTGAAGTTTGTGACTGCTATTAAATGAGGAAGGCATGTCTGCATGAATTTTGCCCACTGTGTCTTGGATCTTAAAGAAGCTCTTATAATGCTAATATATGACACAATGATGAATACAGCTTGAGCTGTATGATAAACTATTATAAAATACCCATACACATTGTTCACTGTCACATCTGTGCAAGCCAGCTTAACAACTTCCCAGTTAGAACAGTAAAGCTTGTCAATGACATTACTGCATAACGGAAGTCGGGCAGTTAACAAAACCCCCACAACGGCCTCTAGTATGGAACAGAACCAAGTAATAATCAACAATTTTAAACCTTTCTGAGGTGTCATAATAGAATGATACTCCAAAGGCTTACAAATGGATATGTATCTGTCATATGACATGACTGTTAAACATGAGTATTCACAGAGAACATAAGAATAAATTATGCCGACTTGTGAGAGGCATCCTATATAGGAGATAACATGATATTTTGATAAAAGGTCAGCAAGGATTTTTGGATAGAAAGCAGAAGCCCCAAGTATCCCATTAAAAAACAAATTGCATATAAACATATACATAGGTTCATGAAGTGTTTTGTCAAGTATTATTGTAAGAGCTAGTGTCAAATTTAGGAAAAAAGTCATAATATAGATAATTAGACCAAATGCAAAATAAATATATCTGTTTGTCCATGTGTCATTCAGTCCATGAAGCAAAAACATGAATTCTCCAGAGGAATTTTCCATCACTTCTTTTCTGTGTATAAGAGGACAAAAGCACACAGCAAGCTATGAAATAGTCCTTTAAGCATAGTTTGTAAAAAAAAAAAAAAAAAAAAAATCAATCAAAATACGAATCCTCTGTATGGTTTATAACCTCTCTACAAAGTTGATCACAGTGTGGTCACTGACTGTCTATCCTTTATTAGGAGTCTCTGATTCTCTAGCTTATATATACATTTATTTTTATGTTCAGAGTTTGCTGTTTACAAATGAGCATGTAGAACGTCTCCCTGCAGATTTGTCATCTGGGACCATTTTCAGTGGGTTTGGCCAATGTCCAACTTTTCAAGTTATCCTGTTGATGAGAACATGGGTAAATGAGTACAAGGATAAACTTGTATGTGACCAAAGCATGACTTTTGTTGCCCTTTGTTATCGAGATCAATTTCTTGTATTTAATTGTCATTTTGATTTAATAATTAAAAATAATGATTTAATAATAATTAATTTGATTTTATTGTCATTTCAACCATATATATCTGTTGCAGTACACAGTGAAATGAGACAACGTTTCTCAAGGATAATGGTGCTACATAAAACAAAGGCAGAGCTAAGGACTTAGTAAGTATTCCTAGTCACATAAAGTGCATCTGTGCAACCTGGTGCAAACCGTGCAGGACAAGACAAAAATGACAGTGCATGGCAAAAGACAGTGCAAAAGACAATAAACAGAAACAATGCTGACCAGTTTAAATACTGTATGTTCAAACAATATTGTGTGAGCTTAAATACTGGAATGAACACAGTATTATAGCAGCAGTTACATGAGATATTGTAAAGTATTGTGCAAAACAGCAATTTCACTGAAATGTGAGACAGCATGTGCAAAGAGCAAAAAACAGTGGGCAAAACAGCATGCAAACAGTTTGATGGATATATATTGGAAGAGTGTTTATATGGTGTGGGTCTGTGTAGTCCATACAGTTGATGTGTGTGTTGTGCACAGTACAGTTCAGTTCAGTTCAGTTGTTAAGGAGTCTCATGGCTTGTGGAAAGAAACTCTTACACAGTCTGGTTGTGAGGGCCCAAATGCTTCAGTACCTTTTTCCAGATAGCATGAGGGTGAATAGTGTGTGTTAGGGGTGTGTGGTCAACCATAATGCTGTTGGCTTTGTGTATGCAGCGTGTGGTGTAAATGTCCATGATAGAGGGCAGAGAGACTCCACATGATCTTCTCAGCTGTCCTCACTATCCTCTGCAGGGTCTTGCGATCCGAGATGGTGCAGTTTCCAGTACAGTGATGAAGCTGCTCAGAATGCTCTTAATGGTCCCTCTGCAAAAAGTAGACAGGATGGAGGGGGAAGATGTGCCTTTCTCAGCCTTCGTAAGAAGTAGAGATGCTTTCTCAGCAATGGAGTTGGTGTTGAGTGACCAGGTGAAGTTCTCCTCTAGATAAACAAAAATAAATTTGGTGCTCTTGATGATCTCTACAGGTAATACAGTGATGTTCAGCGGAGAGTGGTTGCTCTGTGCTCTCCTGGAGTCAACAACCATCTCTTTGGTTTTATCAACATTTAGAGACAGGTTGTTGGCTCTACACCAGGCATTTAGCTGTTGCACCTCCTCTCTGTATGCTGACTCATCGTTCTTGCTAATGAGACCCACCATGGTCATGTCATTGGTGAACTTGATTATATGGTTCAATCTGTACATTGCTGCACAGTCATGAGTCAGCAAGGTGAATAGCAGTGGGTTGAGCATGCAGCCCTGAGGGGCACCAGTGCTCAATGTGCTGGTGCTGGAGATGCTGTTCCCGATCCAGAATGACTGAGGTCTCCCAGTCAGGAAGTCAGGATCCGGGTGCAGAGGGAGGTGTTCGGTCCCAGCAGGCTCAGCTTCCCAGTCAGGTGCTGAAGGGTGATTGTATTGACTGCTGAACTAAAGTCTTTGAACAGCTTTTGTACGTATGTATCTTTATTGTCCAGGTGTGTGAGGGCTAAATGTAGGGCCATGGCAATGGCATCGTCCGTGGAGCGGTTTGGATGATACGCAAACTGTATGGGGTCCAGTGAGGGTGGTATCTGGGTCTTAATGTGCCTCATGACAAGTTTCTTCATAACGATGGGTATGAGTGTGACGGGATGATAGTCATTGAGGCAGGAAACCGTAGACTTTTATGGGACAGGGACGATGGTGGTTGTCTTGAGGCACATAGGAACAACAGCGCTGCTCAGGGAAATGAAGATGTCAGTGAAGACCTCTGCTAGCTGTTCTGTGCATTCCCTGAGCACTCTGCCAGAATTGTTGTCTGGCCTACCAGTCTTCCGTGGGTTAACTCTGCATAGAGTTCTCCTTATGTTGGCCGTGGATAAACAGAGTACCTGATCGTTCAGGGGAGGGATGGTCTTCCTTGCCGTTACGTTGTTTTGCACCTCAAACCGAGTGTAGTAGTCATTCAGCACATCTGGAATGGATGCAGCACTATCACAGGCAGGTGAAGCTGTCTTGTAGTTTGTAATCATCTGTATGCTCGGCCACATGCGCCGTGTCTCCCCTGTTCTGGAAGTGGCTGTCTATTGTCTGGGCATGTGCACACTTTGCCTTTCTGATGGCTCGTTTCCGCTTGGCCTTTGCTGTTCTTAGGGCCACCCAGTCACCTGTTCTGAAGGCTAGGTCTCTAGTCTTCAGCAGTGCATGCACTTTAAAAGTCATCCACAGCTTCTGGTTGGAGCGTGTGGTGATGGTCTTGGAGATGGTCATGTCATCAATGCACTAGCTGATGAAGCTGGTTACTGATGCCAACCAGCGGTGACTCCAAGTTCATGGAGTCGCCGTTGGTTGAAGCCTCCCTGATGCCTCCCTAATGAAGAGCAGAGGTGGCTCCTGCTGGCCAGGTTTTCACCTGCTTCACAACCAGTTTAGATCGTCTGATGAGTGGTTTGTATGCTGGAATTAACATAACAGAGATTAGGTCTGAATAGCCGAAGTGGGGGCGGGGTTCTGCACAATACAGGCTGGGAATGTTTGTGTAAACAAGATTTGCGTGTTTTCCCCTCTCGTTCCAAAGTCTACATAATGATGGAATCTAGGGAGCACTGACTTGAGATTTGAAGATAAACATCTACATATTGCTATTAGCCCCACAGAGCTCTCATAGTGCCTCTTTAGCATTAGCACTGAGGGGAATGTAACCTCCGACAATGAAAACTATGGTGAATTCATGTTGTAAATAAAATGGCCCGCATCTAACAGTCACAAACTCCACTAGTGATGAGCAGTAATTAGAAACAAGCACAGAGTTCTTGCACCATTCCGTGCTGATTTAAATACACACACCACCAGCAAGAGACTTACCTTTTTTTCACATTAGCTCCACACTTGTTCCCATGCTTATTCCATAGCCTAACTTTGTGGAGTATTCTGACTATAATTGTGCTGTGAATAGCTATAATATGAGCTGATTTCTGAGTTCTAAAAGGGAACCAAAGGAATATAACTGATCTAACTTTAAAACATTAGGAATGTTCATTTGCTCAAATTTGAGCAGTTGAATGATTGTAGGATTTATATGGAATTATTATTCTAATGAACAGATGAACTGAAGGTCATAGTGAGGTCAAATGTCTGAATGTTCAAATGTTCATTTAAGGCCATTTTTAAGTGTATGTGAGGTAAACAGTTTAGTAAAACAAAGGGCTAAACTTGTTGACTGAAGCATAATTTTTGAGGCCGTTTGGTATCAAGTTCAATTTCTGATTTCTATTGCCGTTTTGGATATTCCATGGATCGATTATAGTATTCTTGTAATACTTGTCTACACGCATTTCTCACAAACTATATGAGTTTCAATTAACACTCGTACAGTAAGTTGTTTTTCTGGCTGTTCAGTCGCAGCAGTGTGCTATAACACTGTATGCGTTTAAAGATAGATTTAAAAAAATAGATTTAAGAAATGAAAAAGAAGCTTAATATCATCAATCAGTGTGCAGGTTTTAGCCAGTTTGCATAGTTTATCTCTATAACATTGTGACAGACAGACAAAAACATCCATGCAAGATCTTGAGCACATGAGTGACTGTGTTCTTGGCTAAACTCAGTCTGCCTAAAACCTGCTAGCCAAAAGTGTATTTCACATGGTTTGATTTTGTTGTTGTTGTTATGTTTTTTTTATTATTTTTAAACGTGATAGTTAAATAGACACATGAATAATTAATTTAGACTTTAATTGGATATTGTTGATCAAAATGTCTAACAGCCTTCTATCACCTCAGCAAAAAAGAAAAGGGTGCCTACACATTCTGTATAGATGAAAGATTAAAAGTGTATTATTCATTAAAAGAGATTAATAATACATTTTGTCAACAAACAGTTCTGAAGAAATTAATCAGTGATCATTTCCTCATTATTGTAGGAAAATTAATGAAAAATGATTTGGTATGTCAAATTCGAGTGATTTACCTCAGGTGATGAGACAGTAACTGATAGGGATTATGCTAATGATCCAAGAAATCACTTGTTTCACAGTGTAAACTAATCATTTTGCAGTAATGGTTTTACATAAGTATATTAGGATGTATTACTATCTCTCAGGAGTTTCTCCTTTTTAAGCCACTTTTAAAACATTACAAGTTTACTTCTGAACCAGTTAATTGCAAAAGGGAAATACATTCCATTCAGGAATGCCTGTAATTCTGAGAAATATATAGTATATTTATATACTATTAACATAAATATAATACAATATATTTTTATATATATTTTATAATTTATAGAATATATAAAATATTTGTACTCCAAATGTTTGGAGGGTTTTCCCTGGCCACCACAGGTATTAGCTATGCTGTAAAGCTTTACGTCTCTGCCTGTATATTTTAACAAACCCTTGTCTTATCTGTGTTAGCTTAAATCCATATATTATTGGATTTAGGAGAGGAGGCCCAACAAGTAATTCAATACCCAAGGTGTTGCGTAGAGCTTGCAGTCCCTGGATTTTGCCATAACGTGCATACATGACATCAAAGAGCAGGGAAATAGTGAAGTTTGTGAGTGCTATTAAATGAGGAAGGCATGTTTGCATGAATTTTGCCCACTGAGTCTTGGATCTTAAAGAAGCTCTGATAATGCTTATATATGACACAATGATGAATACAGCTTGAGATGTATGAGAAACTATTATAAAATACCCATACACACTGTTCACTGTCACATCTGTGCAAGCCAGCTTAACAACTTCCCAGTTAGAACAGTAAAGCTTGTCAATGACATTACTACATAATGGAAGTCGGGCAGTCAGCAAAACCCCAACAACAGCCTCTAGTATGGAACAGAACCAAGTAATAATCAACAATTTTAAACATTTCTGAGGTGTCATAATAGAATGATACTCCAAAGGCTTACAAATGGATATGTATCTGTCATATGACATGACTGTTAAACATGTGTATTCACAAAAAATATAACAATAAATTATGTTAACTTGTGAGATGCATCCTATATAGGAGATAACATGATATTCTGATAAAAGGTCAGCAAGGATTTTTGGATAGAAAGCAGAAGCTCCAAGTATCCCATTAACAAACAAATTGCATATAAATATATACATAGGTTCATGAAGTGTTTTGTCAAGTATGATCGTAATAGCTAGTGTCATATTTAGGGAAAAAGTCATAATATAGATAATTAGACCGAATGCAAAATAAATATATCTGTTTGTCCATGTGTCATTCAATCCTTGAAGCACAAACTTGAATTCTCCAGAGGAATTTTCCATCACTTCTTTTCTGCATGTATGAGGACAAAAAAACACAGCGATCTATGAAATAGTCCTTTAAGCATAGTTTGTAAAAAAAACAATTCACAATATGAATCCTCTGTATTGTTTACAACCTCTCTACAAATTTGATCACAGTGTGGTCACTGACTGTCTATCCTTTATTAGGAGTCTCTGATTCTCTAGCTTATATATACAGTAGATTTATTTTTATGTTTAGAATTGCTGTTCACAAATGAGCATGTAGGACGTCTCCCTGCAGATTTGTCAAGGGTAAATCCATCTGAGACCACTTTCATCAGTGGGTTTGGCCAATGTCCCACTTTTCAAGTTATCCTGGTGACGAGAACATGGGTAAATGAGTAAATGGCTAAACTTGTACAGGTGTGACCGAAGCATCACTTTTTTGGGCCCTTTGGTATCGAGATCTATTTCTTGCATTTAATTAGCATTTTGGTTTGATTAACAACTGTTTTTAAAAATATATTGTTGTTTTGGCATCCCATGGATTTTGGACTCATTAGACTAGACACCTTTTTTCACATTAGCTCCACACTTATTGCCATGTTTATTCCATAGCCTAGCTTTGTGGAGTGTTCTGACTATAATTGTGCTGTGAATACAGTAGCTATCATATGAGCTGATTTCTGAGCTTTAACAGGAATCCAAAGTTAGAGAGAAACAATTATGTACATACAGTATATATTCCTAAACAAGATAATTATGGACTATCTTAAACCGAGAAAAAAGGGACAGAATGTAACTGATCTAACTTTAAGACTTTAGGAATATTTTAACTTACTCAGTAGTCAGTTGTAATAGGTGTTTGGAGTCATTATTGTAACAGGTTGTCTGTGCATCTGTCTGTCCATGCATATATTAGAGATTTTCGTTTGCTCAAATTTGAGCAGTTGAATGAGTGTAGAATTTATATTTTATTTTTATATTTTATTTTAAAATTGTTTGTGACCAAAGCATAATTTTTGAGTCCTTTTGGTATCAAGTTTTATTTCTGATTTCTATTGCCATTTTGGAGATTCCATGGATTGATCATTGTATTCTTCTAATACTTTTCTAAAGACGTTTCTCACAAACTATATTAGTTTCAATTAACACTGGTAAGTTGTTTTTCTGGGTGCTCAGTAGCAACAGTGAGCTTTTTGTGCTTTAACACTGTATGCATATAAAGATACAATAGATTAAAAGATAAAAATGAAGATTAATATCATCAAACAATATGCAGGTTCTAGTCAGTTTACATAGTTTATCTCTATAACATTGTGACACACAGACAAAAACATTCATGCCAGATCTTGAGCACATGAGTGACTGTGTTCTTGGCTAAACTCAGTCTGCCTAAAACCTGCTAGCCAAAAGTGTATTTCACATGGTTTGATTGTCTTGTTGCTGTTGTTTTTTTTTTATATTGAAATGTGATAGTTAAATAGACACATGAATAATTAATTTAGACTGTAATTGGACACTGATGATCAAAATGTCTAACATCCTTCTATCACATCAGCAAAACAGAAAAGAGTGCCTACAAACTGTATAGATGGCAGATTAAAAGCATTTCGTTCATTAAAAGAGATTAATCATACATTTTGTCAACAAAACAGTTTTGAAGAAATGAATCAGTGATCATTTCCTCATTATTGTAAGAAAGCAAAAGAAAAATAATTTGGTCTGTCAAATTCGAGTGATTTACCTCAGGTGATGAGAGAGTAACTGATAGGGATTATGCTAATGATCCAAGAAATCACTTGTTTCACAGTGTAAACTAATCATTTTGCAGTAATGGTTTTACATAAGTACATTAGGATATATTACTATCTCTCAGGAGTTTCTCCTTTTAAAGCCACTTTTAAAACATTACAAGTTTACTTCTGAACCAGTTAATTGCAAAAGGGAAATATATTTCATTCAGGAGCACCTGTATTTCCGAGAAATATATAGTATATTTATATACTATTAACATAAATATAATACTATATATTTCTATATATTTTATAATTTATAGAATATATAAAATAGGTACTGTTTGGAGGGTTTTCCCTGGCCACCACAGGTATTAGCTATGCTGTAAAGCTTTACGTCTTGGCTGGTATATTTTAACAAACCCTTGTCTTATCTGTGTTAGTTTAAATCCATATATTATTGGGTTTAGGAGAGGAGGTACAACAAGATATTCAATTCCCAAGATGTTGCGTAGAGCTTGCATTCCTTGGATTTTGCCATAACGTGCATACATGACATCAAAGAGCAGGGAAATAGTGAAGTTTGTGAGTGCTATTAAATGAGGAAGGCATGTTTGCATGAATTTTGCCCACTGTGTCTTGGATCTTAAAGAAGCTCTGATAATGCTTATATATGACACAATGATGAATACAGCTTGAGCTGTATGATAAACTATTAGAATATACCCATACACATTATTCACTGTCACATCTGTGCAAGACAGCTTAACAACTTCCCAGTTAGAACAATAAAGCTTGTCAATGACATTACTACATAATGGAAGTCGGGCAGTGATCACAAGCCCAAAAACAGTTGCTAGTATGGAACAGAACCAAGTAATAATCAACAATTTTAAACCTTTCTGAGGTGTCATAATAGAATGATACTCCAAAGGCTTACAAATGGATATGTATCTGTCATATGACATGACTGTTAAACATGTGTATTCACAGAAAATATAACAATAAATTATGCTAAGTTGTGAGAGGCATCCTATATAGGAGATAACATGATATTTTGATAATAGGTCAGCAAGGATTTTTGGATAGAAAGCAGAAGCCCCAAGTATCCCATTAACAAACAAATTGCATATAAACATATACATAGGTTCATGAAGTGTTTTGTCAAGCATGATTGTAATAGCTAGTGTCAAATTTAGGAAAAAAGTCATAATATAGATAATTAGACCAAATGCAAAATAAATATATCTGTTTGTCCATGTGTCATTCAATCCATGAAGCAAAAACATGAACTCTCCAGAGGAATTTTCCATCACTTCTTTTTTGTGTATATGAGGACAAAAACACACAGCGAGCTATGAAATAGTCCTATAAACATAGTTTGCAAAAAACAAATCACACTATGACTCCTCAGTATAGTTTACAACTGTCTACAGAGTTGATCACAGCATGGTCACTGACTGTCTATCCTTTAGTAGGAGTCGCTGATTCTCTGGCTTATATACATTTATTTTAATGTTCACAATTGAGCATGTAGGACGTGTCCCTGCAGATTTGTCAAGGGTGGTTCCATCTGAGACCATTTTCATCAGTGGGTTTGGCCAATGTCCAACTTTTCAATTTATGCTGGTGATGAGAACATGGTTAAACATGGAGAACATCCTTAAGAATTGTTTAGCAATGATCCAGTGTATTTTTCTCTCTTTGGGACAATTAAGCCAAAGCTAACGCTAAGGCTTGCCCATGGGAGCAACACACCTCCCCGCTTCACATGTCTAACAGGTTTGCTCTCCTCAGTGAAGCACCCGCTGAGAAACCTGGAAGAACTCTGGTTATAGGAGACTCCATCTTAACTCTGTAAAACCCAAATATTGAAAAAATAAATGTTTGACCTCTCGTATATTGTTTTAGGAGGCCTCTGATGTAGAAATTATCGGTTGTCTCAAAGCAGCTTTACAGAACAAAAACATAGACCAAAAGGTTATTATAAAGAATAATATAAAAATGAATATAATACAAAATTTGAGATCAATATTAGATATATATTTAAATGTGTTTGTATTTATCCTGTTACGAACCCCACTTTCAACACTGCTTGTAGGAGGTGGCAAGTAACATAAAAGGACACGCGAGTCAGAAAGGACAGTTTTATCAGTTTATTAATTAATTAGCTGCACTCACGCATCACAGGCAACTAGTAACTTCCCTAAACCATTCATGAACACACACAACACAGAACAAAAAGGAGAATATAATGGAAACCAAAAGGAACACAGCGTATCAGCAACACCTGGGCAAGACGCACACATGAAGCTCAGTTCGATACAAAATGTCAACACGAATGTGACGGAAGAGAGGAAGAAAGAGCTTCCCTCCAGTGGGTGCCGCGCTCACTGGAAGCTAAGCCAGGGGTAGTGGCCATGACCTGCTGACTGGAGTTCTTCGTGGAAATAGTGCAAACTCAGGCCCCCTCTTCGCTCGTTACTCTCCCCTTTTATCTCTACCCGATTAGGAATGGCCGCAGGTGTGCAGGGGCGGAGCCTAACCTGGGAGAAAAAAAAAAGAAGAAACCAAGTCAAATTGAAAACACCACACTAAAGTAAGAATAAAGGCTTAAGCCGTAACACTTCCCCCCTAAAAAGACAGAAACCGTTCTGTTTAACTCCTTTTGGAGCAACAACGAAAAAACAAATAAAACTGGTTCTGTAAACAAAATGTGAGTTTAAGCCCGTGACAAAGCATCCGCCACCACATTCTCAGATCCCTTCTTATGACGTATCTCTGGATTATACTGCTGCACCATTAGAGCCCACCTCATCAAACGTTGATTGTGATTGTACATTTTACTGAGAAAGACTAACGGATTGTGGTCCGTATATACTATGACCGGATGCATACTGGCTCCCACATAAACATTAAAATGTTGTAATGCCAATAAGAGGGCTATTGTCTCCTTCTCAATGGTTGAGTAGTTACGCTGATGACAATTAAATTTGGAAGAGAAATAGGATACGGGATGAGCTATTCCATCAGCACCCTCTTGTAGGAGAACAGCTCCTGCTCCGACATCACTGGAATCTACCTCCAGCTGGAACGCCCGATATACATCCGGAGCAGAAAGGACTGGAGCACTGCAAAGAAGAGATTTTGCAGACAGAATTGCCTGTTGTCAGTCATTAGTCCAACTGAAATCAATCTTAGGACTACACAATTGAGTTAAAGGAGCAACAACACTCGAAAAGTTCTTGCAGAAACACCTGTAGTATCCGACCATTCCGAGGAATCTACGCAGCTCTCGCCTCGTAGTGGGCACCGAATACTCAAGAACAGCAGCCACTTTCACATCTAATGGTCGAACCTGCCCATTTCCGACCTGTTTCCCCAAGTACGTGACCGAAGCTCTAGCAAATTCGCACTTTTTTAAATTTAATGTAAGAGACGCTGCAGACAAACGACGGAACACTTCATGCAAAATTGATAAGTGTTCAGCCCAGGTAGACGAATAGATAACTACATCGTCCAGATAGACGTTACAGTTCGAGACGTCACTCAAAACCATGGAAATTAAACGCTGAAACGTTGCCGGTGCATTTCGCAGGCCAAACACTAACTCAGAAGGGCTAAAGCCCAACGAATCTTGTCGTGCCTTCCGCCGGTCTGGCAGACGTGACATGTTTGACAGTATTTAGAGACATCAGATTTTAAACCTGGCCAGAAAAAATGTTGGAGAACTCGATTATAGGTTTTATTAACTCTGAGGTGTCCAGACCAAGGATGATCATGAGCCAAACTTAGTACATGCTGTCGAAATTGTGAGGGAAGCACAATTTGATGCACCACATTCCAATCATCTACCTCCTCAGCATTACGTGGATGGTTCCATTTGCGCATCAGCACATCGTCACGCCAATAAAAATGTTGATTACACGGCGACAGTAGATTCCAGGCACTCGCACGACATTTTTGTAAGGTCGCATCATCTTTCTGCGCATCAGTCAGGGTTTCACGAGAAATTGACGCATCAGAAACAAAATCAGAGTACACTTGTGAACTCTGAGTCATCGTAGTAGCAGGCAAAGATTCTGAAAGTGAATCATTTCCTAGAATATCTGAGAAGGCAGTCTCACGAAGACTAACCTTCTCCTGAACGTCCCGTTTTGCTTGTGCTCGTGTTGTCACAGCACTTATAGAAAAAACATCAGGTAACAATTCAGCCAGCACATCAGACTGCATCTCTCTGCTCGGAGCATCAGTTACCCTTACAACCGGCATGACTTTACCACCAGCAACATCATTCCCCATTATAAAGTCAATACCTTTCACAGGTAGCGATTGGCGAACTGCGACTTCAAAACATTCAGATGCTAATTCGGAAGTTATCCATATGCGATGGAGAGGAGCGGTTACAAACCCCATCTCAATACCCTGCACAATCGTGCTGGTTTCACAAGCAGAACTCCCAGAAAAATCGAAAACATTTGACATTATGAAGGATTGAGATCCTCCAGTGTCACGTAAGATACGCACTGGTTTACGACTTTCGACCCCATCTAAAGATACGAATCCATCAAACACAAAAGGCTGGAAACAGGGATCAAGAGTAGAAGTAGTGCCGGATGTAGAGACGGTTTTTACTAAAACAGTACCGCGAGGCTGAACAGGCAGAGAATCCTGTCGCTCGCGTTTTTGTTTCAAGCTATGACATTTCGCCATCACATGTCCCATTTTGTGACAATAACTACACTCTTTACGAGCGTTTGCACTACTGGGAACCAATTTGCTTTTAGCATCTGAGTCAATCTCATGTGGTGCGGTACCTCCAAAATCACTTGAACACTTATAAAACACTGTTTTATGCATCAGAGCATATTCGTCTGCTAATACAGCAGCTTGCTGCACCGTACTGACTTTCTGTTTATTTAAGTACAAAGCAGTGTGCTCTGGAACACAGTTCTTAAATTCCTCAATCAGTATCAGCTCTCGCAAAGAAGTATAATCCGTAACCTTACACGCTTTAATCCAGCGGTCAAACAACATTGCTTTCTCACGAGCAAACAACGAAAGTTTGAGACGCAGATTTTTTTGTGGTACGGAAACGTTGTCGGTAATGTTCGGGGACCAATTCATATGCCCTCAGAATCGCAGTTTTCACGCCATCATATTGAACGCTCTCTTCCAACAAAAGAGACGCACACACATCTTGTGCTTTACCGTTTAATTTACACTGCAACATCAGGGCCCAAACTTCAGTTGGCCACTTCAGAGCACTTGCGATACGTTCAAAAGCTTGAAAATAGGCTTCAACTTCTTTCTCACGGAACGGTGGAACGATTGCAATATTTTTAGCCACATCAAAATGTGGAGATGACTCAACTACAGACTCAGATACATGACCTGATGGAACAGAGTGATTGGAGACAACATTTGGATTTGGTGGACCAGCAGCTGCCTCAGAATGATCATTGAAACTAGTAGATGTTTTAGCAATCGTTTGCTTAGAGAGATCTTGAGCAGCCTGCAACTCCACCTGCCGAAGTCCCACTTTTGTGTCAGCATCAATTCGATACATTTCAATCTGACGTTTTAAATCATCTTGTCTCGCCTGAGCTCTATCCTGAGTTTCTAATTGTAGACGAGCTAAACGAACTTTTAAGCGCACATCCGCATTAATTTCAGGCGAAGCCCCGGAAGAAAGAGAACTTGGGTCGAATTTAGGCATGGAGAACGGTGGACCTACCGCGGCACTAACAGTCACAGGAGTAGACTGATCACCAACCGGAACTCGTGAGGGAGGACTTCCTGCAGCAGTTATCGCGGGACCCGCTGTCTCCACAGAAACAGTCTCCATAGGAGGAAAAACCCCTGTCTCAATCAAAGCAGACATAATAAAAGATTTGATTTCCGCTTTACGCTGTGTTTTCAAAATAGAAATCTCATAATGCTGAGCGATCAGAAACAAATCAGTTTTCCGACACACCTCTAACGCCTCAACACTAGGCTGATCTATGAATTTGTGAATGTCAAAAGTTGCCATCTTACAAAACCAGGCGAAGCGAATACGCAAAAATCCACACAAACTCCGGTCCTACCTACCTAACCAGAAGCCTAACTATATCCTACTGCTAGTCTTCGAAGGGTACCGATTAAGAGATTTCTCTTTCCCCCCGGAATACCTCCAAACAAAATAAACTAAAATAATAAAGAAAACAACAAACAGTAAACCGTAGCCAGAACTGGCGCTAAGCACAGTCCTGTTGGCTTACTCTGACTCACCGGAGAATGTGTAGGACAAACTCAATGCGTGCGCACACGCAACACGTTAATTACTAACAGGTGAACTCTCGGGAAACAGTAACACAAGGCATATCCCGGACGAGCCCCCATTTATCTTACGAACCCCACTTTCAACACTGCTCGTAGGAGGGGGCAAGTAACATAAAAGGACACGCGAGTCAGAAAGGACAGTTTTATCAGTTTATTAATTAATTAACTGCACTCACGCATCACAGGCAACTAGTAACTTCCCTAAACCATTCATGAACACACAAAACACAGAACAAAAAGGAGAATATAATGGAAACCAAAAGGAACACCGCGTATCAGCAACACCTGGGAAATACGTACACATGAAGCTCAGTTCGATACAAAACGTCAACACGAATGTGAGGGAAAAGAGGAAGAAAGAGCTTCCCTCCAGTGGGTGCCGCGCTCACTGGAAGCTAAGCCAGGGGTCGTGGCCATGACCTGCTGACTGGAGTTCTTCGTGGAAATAGTGCAAACTCAGGCCCCCTCTTCGTTCGTTACTCTCCCCTTTTATCTCCACCCGATTATGAATGGCTGCAGGTGTGCAGGGGCGGAGCCTAACCTGGGAGAAAAAAAAAAGAAGAAACCAAGTCAAATTGAAAACACCACACTAAAGTAAGAATAAAGGCTTAAGTCGGAACAATCCCCAATGAACAAGTCTGAGGTGACTCAGGCAGCAGTGGCAAGGAAAAACTCCCTTGAATGGAAGGAAGAAACCTTGAGTAGATCCAGACTCAAAGTGGAACCCATCCTCATATCTGAGTCAGTTCCACTTATTGTTATTTACAGACCTCCTGACTTATTTTTCTGACTATTTTTCCTTCAAAAATTATCAACCTGCATACTGGATCCTTTACTCAAGTGTTTCTTTAAAAAGATACTACCAGTGGCTATGTGCCAAAATCTTTTAATATTTAATAACAGTTATCAAACCTTTTGTTTTTCAAAAGCACTGGTTAAAGTAGCAAATCACCTGTTACCGGCCTCTGACCAGGGTTGTGCCTCTTTGCTAGTATTACTTGATCTTAGTGCAGCTTTTGATACCATTGACCATTCTATACTACTTGATAGGCTGGAACATGTTGTTGGTGTTACAGGGACAGTTCTCTTCTGGATCGGGTCTTATTTGACAGAATGATATCAGTTCATAGATCTAAATGGTGACCACTCTAAACAAACTAAGGCAATGTTTGGTGTTACGCAATGTTCTGTTTTAGGGCCATTGCTTTTCTCCCTATATATGCTGCCCCTTTTTGCAATCATTCGTAATCATTGTATTGACTTCCAATGTTATGCTGATAACACGCAGCTATATGTTTCAGCTACAGTAAGTCAGATGTGAGTCACCAGCTTGAAGATTGTGTGAAGGACATTAGACAGTGGATGCTTACTAACTATCCTCCTCAGGGATAGGGATAGATATATAGTATTTAAAATTTAAGTTAATCTTTTTTTTTATGAATTTTAAACTTTTATTGTATATATTCACTGATTTATTTTTATTCTTATTTTTTCTTCTTTTTATTATTATATATTTATTTCTTTTTCTCTCTCTTCTGTTTCCATACTTCTGTAAAACTGCTTTGAGACAAGGTGAAATTGTTAAATGTGCTATACAAATAAAATGAATTCAATTGAATTGATATCATAAAGTTCACCGATGACACGACCATGGTGGGTCTCATCAACAAGAACGACGAGTCAGCTTACAGAGATGAGGTGCAATATCTAACTGTCTGGTGTAGAGCCAACAACCTGTCTAATGTTGATAAAACTAAAGAGATAATTGTTGCCTTCAAGAGAGCACAGAGCGACAACTCTCTGCTGAACACTGACGGATCACCTGTAGAGTTTGTCAAGAGCACAAAATTTCTTGGTGTTCATCTAGCGGAGAACTTCACCTGATCACTCAACACTAGCTAAATCACTAAGAAAGCCCAGCAGCGTCTTTACTTCTTACGAAGGCTGAGAAAAGCCCATCTCCCTCCCCCCATCCTGACTACGCTTTACAGAGGGACCATTGAGAGCATTCTGAACAGCTGCATCACTGTCTGGTTTGGGAACTGCACCATCCTGGTTTGCAAGTCCCTGCAGTGGATAGCGAGGTTAGCTGAGAAGATCATTGGAGTCTCTCTTCTTTCTATCATGGACATTTACACAACATGCTGTATCAGCAAGGCCAACAGCATTGTGGATGACCCCACCCACCCTTCACACACTCTTCACCCACCTGCGGTCTGGAAAAAGGTACTGTAGCATTCGGGCCCTCATGACCAGACTTCAGCCATCAGACATTTCAATAAATGATCTGAACTGTACCGAGCACAACACACACACTCTCACACACATACACACACACACACACACACATATGCACAGTCAACTGTATGGACTGCAATGACCCACACCAAATACACACTCTTCCAATTTACATACATGTCTACAGCACCATAATATCAAACTGTTTACATGCTGTTTTTGCATACTGTTTCTGTGCTGTCTCACATTTCAGTCGATTGCTGTTTTGCACAATACTTTACAATACCTCGTGTAACTGCTACAATAATACCAATGTGTTCATTCCAGTATTTCTGCACACCTAATATTTTTTTAACATACAGTATTTACACTGGTCGGTGCTGTTTTTATGTATTCTCTTGAGTGTACTCTCTTATATTTTTTGTTTGCACTGTCTTTTGTCCTGCACTGTCTTTTTTGTTTTTTTGTCCTGCACTGTTTGCACTAGGTTGCACAGATGCACTTTGTGTGGTTAGGACTATTTACAGTAGAAGTCCTTAGCTCTGTTTTTCTATGTAGCACTATGGTCCTGGAGAAACGTTGTCTCATTTCACTGCAACAGCTATATATGGTTGAAATGACAATAAAAGCTTCTTGACTTGACTTGACAATTAAAAGTACCAAAGACTACTTCTGTGTGTACTGAATTTATATAATACACAAGTTGCACTATTTGAGTTGACTTACTGAATTAAATGAACTTTTCTAATTTATTGAGATGCACCTGTAATCCTAGATGCATAACTGTGTTTAAATCTCTACACACACCTGTTAAAATGTCAGAAAAAATAAATATTTATTTTTAAACAAATATGCAATAATATTTGTAAGAAAATATGTGAAATTACTCCAAAAACATTTTTAGTTATAAAAGAAAGAAAGAAAATAATGCATTACCCTAGATGCCTATGTGTGCATACAACAAAATGAATACCTTGTTGAAACATCTTTTCAGTTTATTACTCCACTCAATCTTTTGGAGTCTATCAGCTTGGTACAACATTTTCCCAATCGTTCTTGCAAAATCATTCTAGATCAATCAATTTGTAATTGTTTGTCTATGTGTGTGTAAGTTTGGTGAAGGATTTAGATCTGCATTCTACTAATTAGTAGATATCACCAAACTTAGTAAATATTTATTGATAAATAAGGTAAAGGAAACTGGTTCCTCTCAAGGTTTCTTCACTCTAAAAAAAATTATTCATTGGCTGAACAACCATTACTTATAAAAATAAATAAACTAAACACAAATAACAAAGTAATTTTAACTTTTCAACCTCTACTTAGCATATATAGTGTCTGTAACATAAATATATAAGTTACAAGGTGAACCTAAGTGTATGCCTAAATATAATGAAAAAACATAAGTCACGTCAACTAGTATTAAAATTGCATCAAAACTAAGTAATTATAACATAATATTTTAAGTATATGACTGAGCCACGTGATATGCAAATCTGGAAAAAACTGGATCCATCTGGTGATGCACATGTGAAGACGGTGGAAAGGGGTAAGCTTAACTTTCTATAAACTAAGCAAAATATTTGTTTTGACATTAATAAACACTTGTTTGTAGTGTTAGGTGAAGAGATGAAGGCAAAGAGGCGAAGACGCTGAAAAGAGGTAAGATTTGTTGTTTTAAGGTACATTCGTTTATTTGTGTTAATGCGTTTGTGGTCAAGAAAGAAACTTTTTTCAATTGAATTTCTGAATTGCTACGAATTTAGCTTCAGCAATTAGAAATGTCTTACTTAAATACTTATGAAAGTCTAGGTTGTACAAGTAAGTTATTGTATGAAAGGAGGAATGAGTGTGCACGTGATTGTGCGACTGCTAAAGCAGACTCCCTCGAATGAATGTTCCAGTGGTTAATTTGTTTATTTCAGAGGAATATGACCATGCATCGCATTGGCACGTTTGCATTAAGATAATTCTGTTCCTGTGCAAGAAAGTGTTGCAAAGGGGGCAGCATGTAGGAAGTGTCCTGTTGGAAGTGAACTTTCATTTGTTAATGTGACACATTTGGTGTACATTCATGATGTGTGGTTTTAGGCACCATTGCATTGCAGCCTGTTTCAAAAAATAAATTGAAATGCTTTATTTTGTGTGATTTGCATGTGTAATTTATTTTTCGTGAAGTGACATATGGTGACCCATACTAGGAATTTGTGCTCTGTGTTTAACCCATTTAAGCAGCAGTGCAATATGCAGACCAAGCTGATATTCTACAATAAGTTAAAATTTTACATTGGTTCAACTCAATTAATTGTCTTTTTTTAACATAAATGAGCTTAAATTTTAAGTTTACTTAACTTGCAATTACTTAGTAGATTCTATCATGTTACATATATTTTTAAATAAACAATGTTATGTGTACTCAAAAATTTAAGTACATATAACAACGGTTTTCTTGTTAATTTTAAGTAATTTTTTTCCAAGTTGGGTTTACTTAGAAAGTGTGATGCAAAAATGGTGCATACATATTTTAAGTATATCCAACACATCATTTTTACCAGTGCTCTTTACAATCTAAGGCAGTTTTTCCTTGCCCCTGCTGCCTGAGTCACCCCAGACTTGCTCATTGGGGATAAATACAAACACATTCAAATATATCTAATATTAATCTTGAATTTTGTATTCTATTAATCTTTATATTATTCTTTATAATAACCTTCTATTTTATGTTTATGTTCTGTAAAGCTGCTTTCAGATAATGTCAATTGTTAAAAGTGCCATACAAATAAACTTGGATTGAATTGAATTTGAGTGTCATTTTTTTGTTTCTTTAGGAGACTCTGCATAATAACACATTTTTTATAAGACAACAGGTTGTTGAACTGACTTTTAATTGTTTCTTAAAAGTAAAAACTGAACAATTTACAGAGAAATGCATACAAATTAATCAGGAAGAATTCTATTGTGCAGCAAAGCAATGACACCAAACACACTGCCAGATCAACAAAACATTTTATTAGGGGAAGAATTGTAATGATTTAGACTTCTTATCTATCACCTGAACTTATTATTTCCTAAAGATGAAAGTGAACATTTGAAAGTGAGTGCAGTAAAATCCTGGAAAAACATTACAAAAAAAAAATAATAATTGATGTCAATAGTTGCAAACTTGAAGACGTTATTGCATACTGTACATGTGTGATTTACTTCAACTTCTCTGTTTCGATATTTTTGTATCAGACAAAAATTGTGTTGTCTGATGCAAAAGATTTTATGTAACACATGTAGATCTAAATACCTTGAAATAAATGCTCAAATCCCACAATCTCATCTTTTGATCTCCTACACAAATGTCTTTGGTGTAGACAAATTAATTGGCCTTGCCATTTCAGTAGTTTCAGAGAAGATAGTATATTCTTTAGATGTCCACAGAATTATGAAAAAATAAAAATAATCTAAAAACTGCTTAGCAGGAATTCACTTCCAGCTTTCAAGTTCTTGGAGTCAATTTCCTGATAGTTTCAGCAGAAATACTTGTTTTACATAGAGGATGAACATTGAACGATATCTATAAAAAAAATAAAATAAAAAAAAACTCACTCATGAACAGTCTTGAGGGAACTAAGCAGCTATGGGTTATACTTTTGTAAGCTTTTAACTTAAATGTACTAAATAAAGTTTCCAACTGTATGCAGCATATTTTATTTTGTTTGCTGTTTTAGAGAGTTATAGTCAAGGTGTTTGGTCCTGCCATGTGTCAAAATTCATTACATTTGTAGTTGCATTGTCCAGGTTACTTCTGTTGTTACTTTAAATCGAACCATTTCCAGTTTATGTTTTAATTATGTTGATTTTTAAGATCGTTCTTATCACTTTCTTTCGTATTTTTGCCAGTTTTAGTCCATAAATAATGGGATTTAAAACAGGAGGTACAAACAAAAAGTCCAATGCCATGAAGTTTCGTAAACTTTGAGGTAAAGATGTGTAGCCATATCGACTGTAAAAAACATCAAACAACAAAGCAACAGCGATATTCAACAGAGCAAGTAGATGTGGCACACATGTCTGCATAAATCTATATTTGCTCTCCTTTGATTTTGTGCAGTTTCTAATCAAGTGAATGTAAGAATAAACAATCAATACCGCATGTCCAAAATAAACAATAATAACTATATATCCAATCACATTGTTCACTACTGTAGAGGAACAGGCCATTTTAACAACCGCCCATGTTTCACAGTATAATTTTTCGATATTTGAACCGCATAGCGTTAGTCTTGATGCTAAAAAAACAACAATAGTCATACAAATTAATGGTGGAAACCAACATAGAAGGAGACATTTTACAACTTTTTGGCTGTTCATTTCTGTGTGGTATTCTAGTGGTTTACATATGGCCACATACCGGTCATATGCCATTACTGTCAGAGTTGATACATCACATAAAGCAGATGAATAAATAACAAATACCTGAATCAGACATCCAACATATGAAATTTCATGAAACTGGCTCAGTAAATCATATATAAATTTAGGGTAAAAGCCTGTAGTGCCATAAACTGCATTGATACATAAATTACACAAAAATATGTACATAGGCTCATGAAGCTGCTTATCTAAGACAATACATGAAATAACAATAATGTTGCACAACAAGATAACATGATAAACCAATGTGGTCAATGAAATAAAAACATATCTGGTTTCCATTGTTACATTTAATCCAGAGAGGGAGAACAATAAGACGTTGGAAACATTATTCATTCTGGATTGAGTCTATAATAGAAAAAGTAATTAGGTTTAATTTCTGACTACAACAATAAGTTACACATATTATTTAATTTATATTTGCAAATGAACATATGTTCAAATTATGTAAGTGTGTTATTATTAAACTCTAAACAGATTAATATGATTCATAATTTAGAGGAATTTAGAATCTTATTAGTTTTTAACAAGTAAATAAATAATTATGCCATACCATCTCATGTCTTTGTGTTTCTTCCAGTGAAGAGACGACTGGATCCTTTTTATAAGAAGCTTTGTACTCCTCTACTGACAATTCTCTTAAGAATTCCCCTAAGTGAAAAACATTATTTAATCACAATAAACAATTAATTAAATGTTCCACGTAATAATTTGTTTTTACTGCTATTTATTCTGATAAATGTTTTATACACTGAAAAAAGAACAACCTTTTACAAATTGCTAAATTGTCAGTATATGTTATAATTCAAACCATAAGGTAATGACTTAATTTTAACTGTTTAATTTTATGACTGCAAGCGAATTTCCCTAGCAAATAAAAACACTGCTAGCTTGTAAATTTAATTCTGTTGATGTCTTCTTTAAAAGTTATGTCTCAGGTTTAGGGGGTACAGTAGTTGCTTAATGGTTAGCATGTTCTATTTTTAGAAATTTCTAGTGATTTTATTCATGTATCCCTCTTCCTCACACTCACAAGTTTTTTTCCAAAGAAAAAACTATTTTTATCTATTTCAAAAAACCATAAACGTAATCATAAACATAATCAGATTTTTTAGTATTATGTTCAAGAAAGATCTACATTATAGCACAGAGGCCCATTATTATCACCAGTCCTCTGGGCCAATCTCATGTTCATTCGTTCATCATTCATCATCATCAAAATTTTATTAGGTTAATTGATTATTAGAAAACCCTTTTGCAATTGTGCTAGTAAAACTAACAACTGTTGTACTAATGGGGTCAATAAAAATCTTCTGTTCACAGGCCCTAAATTTCTAGGAAGAACTTACTTTTTTCATATAACTTATTTTAATACGCTTTGAACTAATCTGAACTGTTTTGGAAAATGTTATGGGGTTTGATAGAATCATCTCCAGGGTCCTAAAGACCTTCTCCTGCCACCTTTGTTGTGTGCTACACCATTTTTTCTCTCAGCTCTAATATTCTGAAAACAATATCTGTAAACATCTACCACACTGGTCCCTTGAATGTCTCATGCTTTTATGCAAATTTTAACACATCTATACAAATACAGTGAATACAGTTGTCTGTGCTTAAATCTGTATATGTATAGTTTTAATAGGCTACAAAATAACATAGATAATTTATCATAACAAGATAAAAATTACATTGAGTTGCATTAGTAAGCATTTACTGTCAAAGAAAAAGCAGAATGAGACGGACACTTCCAGTGTCAACTGTCAGAATGACAAAACATCTAAACTTCTTTGTCACTAAACTTCTAAACGTCTTGGCCACTACTGCTTACACAATTACAGAAGAACTACTTTTAATCAAAGTTTTGGTTAATTTGGTTAATTATGGAAAACCTGCAATACTATCATGCCTGTGTTTTTTCTTTTTTCTTTTTCTTTTTTTTTTTTTTTATCTTATCCTGTCTCTTGCATTGAAGCCTTTTTCAGTGTGTGGTTTTTTATATATAAATTGAATGTCTGCTAAGCACCCAAATTTCCCCTCAGGTGACAATTTGCCTTGATATACTGTACATGACAATCTTATAACAATAGCATGTATATTTCTGTAAAATACTTCTCTTTTTATGGGTACCATCATTTCAGTAAGCCAGGTTAAAACGTACTATATGAATACAGCATTCAGAATTGTTTACAGCACGCCTTTGTAACACGCTTTGTACTCAATCATATTAAATCAGTTGCAGTCATACAGTTTATTTATTTATTTGGAAAACACTTTACAAAAAAAGAAAAACTAAACATGAAGGAGAAACAAATACATGTATAAACCTGAGCAGTTGATGGTTCATACTATCTGTTCAAAGGCCGTAGAGCGCAGATTTAACCATGGACTGCAGAACCAAACCAAAAATGATAATGAAATGAAACAAATGACAAAATAATATGGTGTTTCAGGTGTTCAGTTCATTGAATTGATCAAATAATACATTCATGTTGTAGTTTATCCACATAATAAAACACATTCCCTTGGCTGACTGGCCTTTCGGCTCAGAGAAATTCAGATAAATTATCTATGTGTAAATATTATATATTAGTTGTGTCTGAGGAACAATCTCGTGACTTGCTTCCGTATTTTAGTAAGTTTTAATCCATAAATTAGGGGATTTAAAATGGGAGGTATGAAGAGGACTTCGAGTGCCATGAAATTTCTCAAAGTTTGAGATAAGAAATGTGATCCATATCGACTGTAAAAGACATCAAACAATAATGCAATGGTTATGTTAAACAGTGCCACTAAGTGAGGCACACAAGTCTGCATGAATTTATATTTGCTCTCCTTTGACTTCCTGCAATTTTTAATCAAGTGAATATATGAGAATGCAATCAGTACTGCATGTCCAAAATATGTTAATATAACTATGTATCCAATTACATTATTTACTGTTGTAGAGGAACAGGCCAGTTTAGCAATTGCCCAGGTTTCACAATAAAGCTTTTCGATAGTTGAGCCACATAAGGTTAGTCTTGCTGCTAATAAGACTACAACAGACATGCAAATAAATGGTGGAAGCCAACAAAAAATAATACATTTTACAATTTTTTGATTTGTCATTTCTGAATGGTATTCTAATGGTTTACATATTGCAACATATCTGTCATAGGCCATTACTGTTAAAGTAGAATAATCACACAAAGCAGAAGAATAAATAACAAAAACCTGAATAAGACATCCCGCATATGAAATAACATGAAATGGGGCAAGTAAGTCATACATGAATTTAGGGTAGAAGCCAGAAGTGCCATATAGTGTATTTATACACAAATTACACAAAAATATGTACATAGGCTCATGAAGCTGCTTATCTGCAGCAATGCAAAAAATAATAGTAATGTTACACAACAATATAAGCTGATAAATCAATGCAGTGAATGAAAAAATCACATATCTGTCCTCCATTGTCATATTTAATCCAGAGAGAGTAAAAACTAAGATATTGGAAGCATTCTCCATCTGTAATAAAAATAAGCAATTGTATTAAAAATTTGTCTGCGATAGCAGATGCTGTAAAACTGGTATTAAACTTCCTATTTGCCATTGAGCTTTTTTGCAAGAAAAACACACACTTACACAGCAAAGAGTACAGCAAAGTAAATAAGTATTATTATTATTTTGAAATGCTTATAGCTCTTGACTCTTTTACTATTTTATTCTGGAAGAATATGTACAGTATACAATGGTTCAACATAGAGAATGCACATAGTAAGACTAGTAAAAGTAAAGCTTTGTTTTATATAACATATAAAACATGTATCTTCATATGACGTTAAACCTTATTTGTTCATGTTACTTCTTTGAAGGTAGAACAATTAAGAATTGGTAAATTTGTGCTGAATCACAACTCTCCAGTAAACATTAGTTTTAATATTAGAAAGCTTTATCTCTCAATGTATACAAAAATATTTTAAAAAAGAAAATAAGTAAATAAATGTCATACCATCTTGTGTCTGTGTCTTCCAATAGGAGGGCTGAATCATCTTTTATAAGCAGTGTTGCAATGCTTCAGCACCTCTGTCCAATTCCCTTTAGACTTCTTCCAATTCTGTGTCTTTTCAATAGTATTGTAGAAAAATAACTTTGTACTTTGTGTACTCCACACTGCAGATGATCTGGGGCCAATAAACTTGTGCCTTGCATAATTACAAAGTACTAAATACAATTTTATATTTCACATAATACTGTAGATAATAATATATACATTCAACACTTTATTTGGAACATAATTATAATAAATGGCATTGTAATGTTCATAAAACCTTTGTTTCAAAAAAAAAAAAAAAACAACAACATTGTTTGTGCCTAGAAAACCTTTCCCACACCGTTACACCACCTCCACCAGTCTGGACAGATGACACAATTTTGAGTTCAGGGACTTATGCTGAAGGTATCAAATTATGATCCTACAGTACCATCTTATGCCTCAGCAGAAATCAAGATTCATCAGAACTGGTTAAATTTTTAGAAGCTGAACCCAATGTGGGCTTCTGCTGTTGTAGCCCATCAGGCTGAAGTTTTGGCATGCTGTGCATTCTGATATACTTTTCCAGTCCTGTCACAGTTGCACAGAGTGGTTATTTGAGTATCTGTAGTCTTTCTGTTAGCTCAAACCACTCTGGCCTTTCTCCACTGACCTCTGTTGACCTCTTTTTTCAGCAAGGCTGTACTGTTCACATAACTGCTGCTCATTCGATTATTCTTTGCTGTTACCTGCTGTCTGAAGTCCTATGTGTAATTTTTTTCTGGTTTTTTTTTTTTTTTTTTTTTTTTTTTTTTGTATTTTTACCTTTTATGTAGCCTGTAGCCATATTGGATAATAAACCTCTGTATTTTGTTGCATCACATCTACTGGGTCTGTTTCCTTTGGACAATGCCTGGCAGTTAGTGCTCAGTAATCCTGAGAGCTACTAGAGAGCTCTTTGACATTGTCAGCATGGAAAATGTTTCAAAGACTTATGAATACTGTTTCATGTTTTGTTCATGTCATGTGGTTTGTTTGTTTTGACTTTGTTGTGATATTTGACATTGATTTTGGGATTTTTTCCAACCCCCTGATCACAGAGTTTTTGCCTCCATGGTCTCTGATGGTGCATGGTGTCATTTTTAGTTGTATTAATGCCTTCCATGCCATTTACATTTTGTCAAAAGTATTCATTTGATTAGAACTTTGTTTATTATCATTTATTTATTTTCTAAACTTGGTCCACTTTTTTTACAGCAGGTTTTTTAATCTTGATCTTACACAGAGAATATATTACACCCTAGGGTATTATTATTATTTAAAACACCACTTTGTAAAACTATTTATAATAATGTAATTTATGGGAGACTTTAAATACACAAAGACAAAATACAATAAAACTGAACTTTTATGGTTTCACTTTTTTCTTTTTCATTTTTTGTTGCATTTTTTTTTTTTAAAGAAAACAGAGTTTACTGGATAGGATTTCATGCTTGCTACCATTCATGTGTATCTCTATTTCTTTACTTTAAAACAATACATTTTACCTGTAAATGAAAGAAAGTTTGGGAAAAAAGCACAGATAAACAATTTTCCAAACTATGAAGAACATGCTTATATTATAACACTTTACATGTTTATATTGCTCTAACACTTCATTCTAATCAACAAAGACTCTTAATTTTAATCTCCGTCTGCTTTGATTCAAATACATGAACTCATTAATTCCTACTATTCTGAATTCACTCTTTTTTAATAAGAAGAGTAAAAAAAAAAAAGAAACTTATTTAACTTTTCACATTTTGACAGCAGCAATGACTGAGTAGTATTCCCATCACTTGCTTGCGGATTTTAGTGAGTTTTAGTCCATAAATAATGGGATTTAAAATAGGGGGCATAACTAGGAAATCCACAGCAAAAAAATGTCTTAAGCCCTGTGGAAAGGAAGCTGAACCATATCGACTGTAAAGAACATCAAATAGCAAGGCAATAGAAACATTGAACAATGCCAGCAGGTGTGGCATACACGTCTGCATGAATTTGTACTTGCCCTCTTGTGAAGCTTTACATTTTATAATCAACTGAATATATGAGCTTACAATCAACACGGCATGTCCAAAATACACAATTATAATTATGTATCCAATTACATTATTCACTGCTGTAGAGGAACATGCCAATTTAACAACTGCCCAATTTTCACAATATAGCTTTTCAATATTTGAGCCACACAGGGTCAGTCTGGAGGTTAACGAGACTAAAATAGCCATGGAAATAAATGGTGCAAGCCAACAAAAAAGGATACATTTCACAATTTTAAGGTTTGTCATTTCTGAATGGTATTGTAGTGGTCTACATATTGCAACATATCTGTCATAAGCCATTACTGTTAAAGTGGAAAGGTCACATAAAACAGATGAATAAATAACAAATATTTGAATCAGACATGCTGCATAAGAAATTGAGTGAATACGGGACAGCAAGTCATACATTAATTTAGGGTAGAAACCAGAAGTGCCATAGAGTGCATTTATACATAAATTACACAAAAATATGTACATAGGCTCATGAAGCTGCTTATTTGATGCAATACAAAAAATGATGGTAATATTGCATAATAAGATAAAATTATATGCCAGTGCTGTAAAAGAAAATAACATATATCTGTTTTCTATGTTTCCATCTAAACCAGAGAGAGTGAACATTAAAATGGTTGTAATATTTTCCATTGTTAATAGTTATCACTGCTTTCTTTTGTTCTAAAGTCTGTAAAGGAAAAAAGGTGAATAAGTTATTAAATATTATACTTCCATACATAGATATTTATACCTGTAAAACTCTCTTTGACTCTACCTCTATGTCACAACTACTGCACAGTTCATTTCTGCTCTATGTGAACTGTTATGCAGATATTTATCTGAGTTTGTTTAGAGGTGTGGCTTCAGAGGTGTGGTAGTAGATTTTAAGATGCCTTCTCTGTCTATATTGTTTCACAGCTACTGTACCCTTGAGAATTGTTGGCAACCTTAATGAAAATGAGCTTTGTCTAATTTTGTTTAAATATGTCCATGACACAAGGTGGACCAAAAGGTGAAATGAGCAGATGTGATGTAGGAGCAGCTGGAGCAAATTAAAATGATGGCTCTGTATTCATCATCAGTATGCTTTAAATTTCAACGCATTTATCTTCCTCTGTACATGTGTATACATACGTAGATAGACAACTGACATATTCATTAATTCAGGCTGTGTACCACCATCACTGGCGGTAGTAAAGGGTTTGACAAGGCCAACATGAGTTACTATTTAAGCCTTATTTCTAGCTAGGGGTGTTCCTAGTATAAGAATTTGTATCTTGTCAGAATTACATAGCAGGTAGTTAATAAGCGTCTAATGTCTAAGTTCCTTTGCACATTCTTAAACTTTATTAAACTGGTGCTTTTAAATTTTGATTGCAGGTGCTGAGGGCACACCAGTTTATTTACAAGTGGAACTGAGCCATTACAAATAATATTTTTTTAATTTTATGAAATTAAAGAAGCACTCAGATTACAATATGAAATGATTTCACATAGACATTAATTGAGCACTTCAGAACAAACACCTGTAGCACTGGGGTTATTTACCAGATACTGCTTAATAATAGTTACCAGTTATTATTTTGAGTCTCAAATGACCAGGACAGTGCAACTTAATTTTTTCATAATTATATGAAATAAAAGAAGCACTAAAATTTAGGCAAATTTATCAATGATACGTTTAGCATGCAGGGCCTTCGCTCTTCAAGTGTCAGAGATGCGGGGTAAAAACAGGCCGAAATGCAGGATGTCATAAAGATATTTATTTAATATATTTAATATTTAAGCTTTATTAACTAAAAAACACAAAACAGGAAAAAGACACAACCAAATACATGACAAGACTTGACACGAGAAATACTACAGAAACACCAAGAAATGTTTTCTAATATACAGTAAACTGAAAGCAACAAAATGAAATAAATATTCAATATCACCATCTGTGCATTGGTGTTTTTACATGTACACTGTTGAGAGGTTTACATAGTGGTTGGTTTGCATAGTTCCCTTTAAAAGAGCTTTCTATTGTGTATCTACAGTACAAAGCTCAGTTCAAACTGATACTAATAATGGTGGGTTTAAAGTTACTCATTGATTAAATATATTTATTGGTTGTTATTATTATTATTATTTAAAACACCACTTTGTAAAACTATTTATAATAATGTAATTTATGGGAGACTTTAAATACACAAAGACAAAATACAATAAAACTGAACTTTTATGGTTTCACTTTTTTCTTTTACTTTTTTTATTGTGCTCATTTTTTGTTGCTTTTTTTTTTTTTTTTAAAGAAAACAGAGTTTACTGGATAGGATTTCATGCTTGCTACCATTCAGGTGTATCTTTATTATATCTGTAGTAGAAGAAATTTTGGGAAAAAAGCACAGATAAACAATTTTCCAAACTATGAAGAACTTGCTTATATCATAACACTTTACATGTTTATATTGCTCTAACAATTACTTCTAATCAAGTAAGACTCTTAATTTTAATCTCCTTCTGCTTTGATTCAAATACATGAACTCATTAATTCCTACTATTCTGAATTCACTCTTTTTTAATAAGAAGGGTTCAGTAAAAAAAAAAAAACTTATTTAACTTTTCACATTTTGACAGAAGCAATGACTGAGTAGTATTCCCATGACTTGCTTGCGGATTTTAGTCAGTTTTAGTCCATAAATAATGGGATTTAAAATAGGGGGCATAACTAGGAAATCCACAGCAAAAAAATGTCTTAAGCCCTGTGGAAAGGAAGCTGAACCATATCGACTGTAAAGAACATCAAATAGCAAGGCAATAGAAACATTGAACAATGCCAGCAGGTGTGGCATACACGTCTGCATGAATTTGTACTTGCCCTCTTGTGAAGCTTTACATTTTATAATCAACTGAATATATGAGCTTACAATCAACACGGCATGTCCAAAATACACAATTAAAATGATGTATCCAATTACATTATTCACTGCTGTAGAGGAACATGCCAATTTAACAACTGCCCAATTTTCACAATATAGCTTTTCAATATTTGAGCCACACAGGGTCAGTCTGGAGGTTAACGAGACTAAAATAGCCATGGAAATAAATGGTGCAAGCCAACAAAAAAGGATACATTTCACAATTTTAAGGTTTGTCATTTCTGAATGGTATTGTAGTGGTCTACATATTGCAACATATCTGTCATAAGCCATTACTGTTAAAGTGGAAAGGTCACATAAAACAGATGAATAAATAACAAATATTTGAATCAGACATGCTGCATAAGAAATTGAGTGAATACGGGACAGCAAGTCATACATTAATTTAGGGTAGAAACCAGAAGTGCCATAGAGTGCATTTATACATAAATTACACAAAAATATGTACATAGGCTCATGAAGCTGCTTATTTGATGCAATACAAAAAATTATGGTAATATTGCATAATAAGATAAAATTATATGCCAGTGCTGTAAAAGAAAATAACATATATCTGTTTTCTATGATTCCATCTAAACCAGAGAGAGTGAACATTAAAATGATTGTAATATTTTCCATTGTTAATAGTTATCACTGCTTTCTTTTGTTCTAAAGTCTGTAAAGGAAAAAAGGTGAATAAGTTATTAAATATTATACTTCCATACATAGATATTTATACCTGTAAAACTCTCTTTGACTCTACCTCTATGCCACAACTACTGCACAGTTCATTTCTGCTCTATGTGAACTGTTATGCAGATATTTATCTGTTAGTTTGTTTAGAGGTGTGGCTTCAGAGGTGTGGTAGTAGATTTTAAGATGCCTTCTCTGTCTATATTGTTTCACAGCTACTGTACCCTTGAGAATTGTTGGCAACCTTAATGAAAATGAGCTTTGTCTAATTTTGTTTAAATATGTCCATGACACAAGGTGGACCAAAAGGTGAAATGAGCAGATGTGATGTAGGAGCACCTGGAGCAAATTAAAATGATGGCTCTGTATTCGTCATCAGTATGCTTTAAATTTCAACGCATTTATCTTCCTCTGTACATGTGTATACATACGTAGATAGACAACTGACATATTCATTAATTCAGGCTGTGTACCACCATCACTGGCGGTAGTAAAGGGTTTGACCAGGCCAACATGAGTTACTATTTAAGCCTTATTTCTAGCTAGGGGTGTTCCTAGTATAAGAATTTGTATCTTGTCAGAATTATGTAGCAGGGTAGCTTATAAGCATCTAATGTCTAAGTTCCTTTGCACATTCTTAAACTTTATTAAACTGGTGCTCAGGGGTGGCCAAAAATCAACCAGAGAATTTTGATTGTGTTATCTATGCTTATACACTCAACACTTGCTACATACAAAAAGTCAAAAAGTCATAAAACTAAAATAAATTAAATAATTAAACATTGCTTTTTAAATAATGATTTAGAAATTAAAAAAATATTCACAGGTTGAACTTTTCTGAAGTTTTCCAAATGAATTATATTTTGTGAAAATTTTACACAATTTTCAAAACTCCTTAATTAACGTTTTCTTTTCCCCTAAAACAATCACTATTATTGTTGAGTAACTGATACAAGTCAAATAAGTATGTGCAAACAACATTTTTTTCAATTTTGTTTATTATATACAAGATCTGGTAAGCCAGTATCCATTTAATTTTATATGTGGTAGAATAAAAATGCTCGGCAAAAAAGTGGGCAAAAAGACTGGGACACTAACAGAATGTTGCAAAATGATGTATGAATAAAATGATCATGAATTATAATCTAATATTATGTTACAATATAATTGTAGGTCAGAATCAAGAATAGAACATATTCATGTTGTATTTGTGACAGTGTATTTGTTTAAGATTTAAAATATTTCCCAATATTAGTAAACCACGGTAGCTACTTTCTACACAATAGCATGGCAATAGGTTCAGCCTGCACGTTGAATAACAGCACATTTCTTTGATATTTTCAGACGATGTTGGATTTTTCTGCGAATTTCCGGAAAATTAAGGCCATAAATAACAGGATTTAGGAGAGGAGGTATAATCAGAAACTCTAATGACAGAATTATAGCTATTACTGGAGGTAAGTTTTCAAAACGTGTAAAGGACATTTCACAGAAGATAGTAATTGAGTAGTTCACAAAAGTCACTAAATGTGGCAAGCAAGTATGATAAGCTTTTCTCTTTAACTCTTTTGAAGATTTCTGGCAAATCATAAGAATTTTAATATAAGTATATAAAATAAAAGTAAATGGAATCAAAACTGTAGTTACTAGCACAACAAAACCATAAATGTTTGAAAAAATAGCATTTTCACAAGACAGCTTTGCAATGATCCAGTTGTTGCAATACAGTTTGCCTAACTCATTACCACAGAGTCTCAGTTTAGCGGTAAAAACTATGCCAAGACCAATGTAAAGCATTGGATAAATCCCAGAAATAGTTATCAAAATAATAAGCACCTTGGGTGTCATAATGCTATGGTATTGCAATGGCTTACTTATAGCAACATATCTGTCATATGCCATTAATGTTAAGATTGTAAATTCATATGATGCATAGGTATAAATAACAAATGTCTGCATATGGCATCCAGAACGAGTGATTGAGTGAGAATATAATAACAAATCAAATAGTAATCTTGGAAAGAAGCCAGCAGTACCGTAAAGAGAATTGATAGATAAACATGCTATCAAAATGTACATAGGCTGGTGCAAAGGAGATTCCATAAATATTACAAGAATAATAATGACATTGAAGAATAAAATAGTACAGTATAGGAGAGATCCTAAAATGAAGTAAATGTATTGAAAGTTGCCCAGGTTTTCAAACAGGGAGAAAAATAGAAGAGTGTCATTTTCAATTACACTGAAAGATTTTGATGTCATTGTCTTGAGCTGAAATGAAGGAAGAACAGAGAATTTGCATTATATATGGAATTTTAACCCAAACTCGACTCCCATTATTATAAAAAAAAAATTAACTAGCTAAATTCACATAAACTTTACTAAAATATTATTTAAAATAAAATCTTTAGTATAATAATGTAATAACAAATTATATAATAAACTTGTGCCTAAATGTATAACAAAAAACATTATTTAAACTGAGAAGCATACTGTACCTCATTACAATTAAAATAAACTGCATTAATGTTTACAAAAAAAGGTCCACGTGAATATGTAAGTATTCAACACTCTGAGCTTATATAGTACTGTATATGTCAGTAAGGATGTCCCTTTGAGCGAATGTAAGTACATTGCTTATTAGCTGTTTCTAATTGGCTGGTAGTATCTGATGTTTACTAAGTCATATGCCATATTTCAAAAGTAGTGTATTATCTTTATTTGTGCTGTGAGTAGTTCAATAAGTAGGATATTCAAATAAAAAAACAAAAGAATATTTCCCATAATGTATATACAGCTGTGTATATAGCAAATTTTTGTTTTTTTGAAGTTAAAAGCAGTATGTTTGTGTCTGAGAATAAAAAAAGAATCCCCAGATTATGGTGTTGCCACCACCATATTTTTCTGTAGGGATGCTGTTAATTGGAGTATGGCCTTTTGGCCTGTAACTGTGACTGTTGACCTCACTATGATTTCCCTCACTTGTGGCCATCTTATTTTTGTGCTGTCTTAGTTTTGAGAGTGGGCCTTATATATATATTGATTGTGTTGTGTGATACATTTTCCATTTATTTGTTATTGATCCAGCCGTGCTTACTGGGATATTCAACCTCCATATTATATATTATACTAACACTTATTCTAAGCTCTGAAATTCTAGTGCATTATCTTCAACTTTCTTAGAAGGCTCATCATGGTAGATGGTCAGTACAACAAAAACTCCACTTTTGCAAGTCATGGATCTTGAGTATCAAGATTATATCTGGATAGAGATTAACCTGTTTGCACATTGTGTGGCTTTGTGCCTGTTACTTGACTCTGATCGTTGTGTTACTATTTGATTTGTTTGTACAAGGCAGTCGGTTTTCATAAACACATTCACTGCAACTATCTCCATCTCTGACATTATACTTTGCCATCATCATGGAAGCAGTGGGAATGAATGACTTACAACATGCAATATTGGCTCAGGGACACAACAGCTAGACGCAACAGCATTAATATTTTGGCAAGCTTTTGAATTGGATCCTCCCTCATCACTTGCCCCAAGTATTAAGGTGACCCAGCTAAATGTCAGGGGCTCCTGTACAGGATTCACTATTTAATCTCTCTTTCTTATTTGACAACCTACTGTGCAACTGACAATACTAAAAGTTCTTAGAGAATGACTTGACAGATGCAAGCTTGATGCATATTGTTCAGGCCAAACTCAGATCTTTACTCATTGTTGTCTCAGGCCTTATCCCGTGCCTTTGCTTTGCCTTTTTGGTTCCATTCATGATCAGCTCTTCGTCTTAATAATCTTGCTGTAACTGGACCCATAATGTGTCTCCATCAGCCCTGACTATCAATTTGTATATACTGTATGAGTATGCTTGAAAGTTTATTACTAATAGCCATTACCCCTAGGCCCCTAGCTAATAAAGGAGCTTTCTTACTCATAAGGAATTCTCCCTAATTTTCATACCAGAATCAAATTATTTTTTTTTTCCCTTCTTTAAATTTTCACATAAAAATCCTGGCATTTCATTAAACTGCCACTGATGCAATGCAATGCATTTGTTCTGTCAGTCCTATTCAACCATATTAAGAATGGTTGTGTCACCATTCAGTCAGACTAAAATAATTTTTTTGTTTTTACTTTTTAATTGTCTTTCGGTTTTATTAAATGTTATTTCTTTCATTAGTATTCTGCATTTTACTGAATGTCTTCCAGGTTAAATGCAACTGCTCCTATTTGAAGTTGTTGGCCTAGATCAACCAGAAAATCAGCATAAATAATGTTTCTGAATATGTGAAACCTTCCACTAATCAGTTCTGAGAACAAAAATTGGACTTTAGTTGTCATGCATCAGTTTGACTGTGTTTTGAGTGAGACATCAAATTTAATTAACCAATTTTTGGAAAAATGTTTGTAAATATAAATCATTTAATGCAGTTTGTTTTAAAAAGATCACTTGACATTGTTTTTGTTGTAAATCATTATTATTTTTTCCAGTCTTTCAAATGTTTCCCTAGTTCATTAATCCCAATTGAGCTCTGTGTCCACCGTTTCCCAGTGGCCTTCTTTGTATAGACCTTTGAATATTAAAAACAAATTGAAGTTAATTGTTGTTCATGTTAATTAGTCCCACTGGTGAGCTCATTAAAACAAACACATTGACCACAGCTGTTATGTAAGAAAGGCTGTGATTATGGCCTGACCTAGTATCTAACAACATACATAATATTGAAAATATTATCTATTCATCCAACCATCTATCCATCCATCTTAATACTGTTTGGTAGATTGGGTAAACTAAATTGCCCCATTTTGTAAATAGGTGCCAGTGTGTAATCTCAAATCATGGTCAATTTTCCCAAGATGCTTTAGATGAAGTTTCATGAAATGAATGGAAAAATCAAAAGATGCAATGGATTTAATAAGAGCAGGTGTGCAAAATTATAATAGCTAGTCAAAATTTAACACAAAGTTTTAGTCACATCATAGGACTAGTAGTCATAAGAAAGTTTGCAGAGCTCCAAATATAAAGATCAATGACCCGATATTGCCTTAAATTTTAGATAAAATACAACAAAGCAGGTTTTTGTAGCTTTCAACTTCAGCTTTTCACCTGTCATTTAAACACACTTTTACAGTTGTCCTACTCAAGTTTACCAAATAATAGTCCTTAAAGTCTTTAAATCAGCCTAAGGATGAATATAACTTTTCCATTTTAGCCACAGCATCCATATCATGTTTTACTGCATTTTCCTAACTAGTGTCACAATAGATACGAATTTTGCTAGTCTTGACTCCAAGAAAAGTTAAACCTTAGTTGCTTGGGTAAGGGTTTGGGTTAGGAGCCTTACTCCTAACCCACCTTGGACTCATTGTGGTTAATGTATACCGATTCACTATCAATGTCTTTATCTTATATTAATTAGCAGGATCCTGGAATGCCATTTGAAACATAAAGAGCAGTAATGTGCTGTGTTTGGCCTGCTGACCTCATGAATAGGCCTGCATTCACCAAATTTTATCTTAACCTAGGTATACTAATGCATAGCATCATTTACTGCAGGTTCTCTCATCATCTCTCCTGTATCCCCATGTTACTACACACAGATAAACATGTTTTGTTACACACTACAAAACAATCCACCCTGAAACCTCTCAAAGCAATTTAAGCCATTTATCCCTAAGGAACATAGTACAGCATCCCTTGGTTTGGGTCCAGACTTTAATATGTTTTGCAATTAGAGCTCATATAATTAAGTCCCACTGGTCAAGCAAACCACAAGTAACTTAATTTGTGTCATTCATATGAACAGTACACTGTGAAAGAAATGACCATAAATGATAGTAAACAAAATACATTGGCATTTCTTAATGTATAACAGATATTTTTTATTTATGAAATGAAACACAAAACATGTCTGGCATTTTGCAACCAATCATTAGTCCACTATTTCTTATTGTCCTCCAGAGGCCACTTGTTTTTTAAGTCTAGCAACTCCATAACAGTGTGAATTCTCTGTGGCCAGAACAAAAAGGAACAAATGTTTAGCTTGATAAAGCCATAGGGAAGTACCTATGATGTAAACAGCCCAAATATAGTCATATAGTTAATATAATAATTATAATACAAAAATAAAGGCAAAATACTGGTGTGAATATCAATATTGTGTTGTTTTGTAATTGCCACTAAAGCATTTACAAAAATAAGTACATACTGTATAATATGAAACACAATGACTGTAGATCATGTATATGAAAAACACCAGATGCCACAGGAATTCATGAGAATAATAAGAATTCATCCTTCTACAAGCATCTATCTAAACCATTTTGATTTTGTTAACACAAGCTGCATACAACATATGAAGCAAACAGGAGATAGAACAGAGTAGAAAAAGTGGTCTGAAGCTATGGTTTGGTCTAGGCCTCAGTTGTAGCAAATTGCAATAATATGCTATAACATACAATGCCATTCTAGAGAACTGTGTGTTTATGTTGAGGATAGTTTTGTGTTGGAACTATACACTCTAGCAAGGTGCAAATGTGCAACTATTTTATCTTATTGAAAAAAAGACATATAATTGTTACAGTTATGTGATTTGAATGTATGTTCACTGAATTCATCTTTACTAGTTACTCATTGCAGAAAAAACATGATGATTTGCAAGGTTTTGAAATAGTTCAAAGACTATAGGCCTTATTCTATGCTCCTGTAGGTCATTCTCACATGTAAAAACAGTAAATGGAACTGACATATTAAATGTATGATTTTATTCATATTTAATATGTACTTTAACCATGATTGGGTGTAAGACTGAAGATAGAAACCAGTCCATCACAAACCACCACAGATATAATTATTCACAAATTTATTTACACCTTACATATTCGTACAATACTTACACATAAGTACTTGATCCACCTACTGGCATGTTTGAGAAAAATAAGAATAAATAATTATAATATATTATGTCTCCAAACATGGTCTCTTAACTAAGATGATGTGAAATATAGATATTTTGGTTATTTCTCTATGATGAATTTATCAGGGATTTTGATGTGGTTTCCTAATTGAAAAGTAATCAATAAGAAATCTCTAGACTCTGGTAAACACCACACATCACTCTTTCCCACACAATAAATATAGGTGATTTCTACAACACACCAAAGTCCTGCTGAACTCAGACAAATGTCTATTGATATGTGCCTATTCCCAGCATTTTCTTTGTTTAGTACAGGCGAACATTTGTGCATGGTGATCTTTCCATTTAACACTAGGTAAAGTAATTAAAGTAAGTAATTATAACGCTTTGTGGTAATTCTGTATGCCTGTGTTTGACTATTTTGACAAATTTTCAGTTATTATAAATGACTCTGTTGATTCCTGATAGCTTAGTTGTTGAACCAATCTGTCTTGTTGTTTCTAAGTAACTGCAACTTTCTTTGTAACTTTCAAGAACTCCTTGTGCCACTGACACTGAGGTGATATGAACTCCTAAGAAGAATTTTAACCAAGCTTCTGATGCAAACACTCAACTCCAGAGATCACTGCAGATTTTTGTTTGACTTACTCTATTTGCCCATGTAGTCTCATTTTACAATTCTTAAACTTGCCTCTAAATCTGCTTCACTTAAATATATAATTAACTATATAACTATATAAATGATCATGGTGAACTCAACACATTTCACTACTATTATACTGACTGGATACCTTGACGTAGCACAGGCTAACTACTATTATTTTGCCCTTTTAATAATATTGTACATAACAATCATATTAGCAAATTCACTACTTATTGGTGTAATTGTTGTAGAGAGTTCCTTACATGAACCCATGTATATTTTACTTTGTTGTTTGTTTTTTAATGAATTATATGGGAGTGCTGCATTTTTCCCATTTATTTTAAACAATTTATTAAACACATCCCATGAATTTACACTTGGTTCTTGTTATGTACAGATATTTTTTCTGTACACATATGGATGTGTGGAATTTGGAAGTTTAGCAGTTATGTCATTGGACAGGTATATGGCTATCTGTCATCCTTTTTTATATAGGAGTGTAGTTACTTGTAATAGGGTGTGCATATTGATTGTACTGGTTTGGCTTACATCTATCTTAAATTTAACCATAAATTTTAGTTTAAGTTCACCCTTAAAGTTATGTGGAAATGTAATCGAGAAAGTGTATTGTGACAACTTTCTTCTTGTGAAACTTGCTTGCTCTGATACTAGTGTGAATAACATTTATGGTATAATTGGTTCCATAGTCAACATAATTCTTCCCTCTCTGCTTATTGTATATTCATACATGAAGATTTTAAGAGTTTGCTTAAATTCCTCTGTAGAGACAACTCAAAAGGCCATGACCACCTGTATTCCGCAATTTGTTTCATTCTTCAATTTCTTTCTTGGCTGTTCATTTGAGATTTTCTCAAGTAGATTTGAAAAGGTAAAAATGCCTTTTATGTTGCGTGTAATAATTTCAGTATATTTTGTGATCTGTCCACCATTTCTTAATCCTATTATGTATGGTATAAGGCTATCTAAGATAAAGTCTGCTGTTAAAAAACATTTCAGGTACTTTCAACAGCCTCTGAAAAAGTGCAGAATTAAATGAGTCTAAATCCCTGTAGCAGAATGAATAAATTCTATATGATAAAGTAACTGGTCCTGATAAAGGTGTATGTATAGGTTGCAGTAGGTTACCATTTGGGGAGTAGCAATCTGAGTGTTCTAAAGTTTGAAATATTAATGAAAATTTCATTTGATATGCCAAGTGTGAATGCTAACATCTGTATATGTATAAAATGGCATCTGAATGCACAGCCTATTGTTTACTTTCCATATGTGAATTATTTTTGAATCATCTTCATTCTTAGATGAATATAGTATATTCAATTGAAAGATGGTGGTGGTGTACTTCATACTGTATAAAACTTATTATAATGTTCATGTGATATGTTCTGCCATTGTCCCTAGAAAGCAGGAGTGCTCACTTACAATGATACAAATATATATGTTCCAATGAAATGTACAATTAAAATGCTGTTTTTGTTGTTCCATGTCTATTCCATTTGTTCAAATGATTTTAACAAAAATAATATCCATAACAATTGTGGGGGACCCAATTGCAAGAATTACACACTAATAACTACAAACCTTAACTATTAGGTTTACTCTGTTAGGGGAGTTCAGGAAAACATTTTACATGCGTGTTTTCTCTAACTGTACACATCTACCTGAGAGTTCATCAAATGCATATACAGCACTTCTCCATATCTGTGTGATAATGGAAAGAAGGATTATTTTGTGCTGGATATATCTGTCTGAACGACATTGTGTTCAAATCTGAAAAGTGTTCAAAACCAATATCTTTACATTTCTCTATAGCACTGTGGTGCTGACAAAAGTGTAGGAATATGAAATTTCAACATAAATACTATTTCATCTTTATTGAGTGGAATTTGATATAACACTCCATACATAAGCTGCATACAACATAAGGATCAAACAGGAGATAGAACAGAGTAGAAAAAGTGGTCTGGAGCTATAGTTTGGTCTAGGCCTCAGTTATAGCAAATTGGAATGCTATAACATACAATGCCATTCTAGAGAACTGTGTGTTTATGTTGAGGATAGTTTTGTGTTGGAACTATACACTCTAGCAAGGTGCAAATGTGCAACTATTTTATCTTATTGAAAAAAAGACATATAATTGTTACAGTTATGTGATTTGAATGTATGTTCACTGAATTCATCTTTACTAGTTACTCATTGCAGAAAAACATGATGATTTGCAAGGTTTTGAAATAGTTCAAAGACTATAGGCCTTATTCTATGCTCCTGTAGGTCATTCTCACATGTAAAAACAGAAAATGGAACTGACGTATTAAATGTATGATTTTATTCATATTTAATATGTACTTTAACCATGATTGGGTGTAAGACTGAAGATAGAAACCAGTCCATCACAAACCACCACACATATAATTTATTTACACCTTACCTATTCGTACAATACTTACACATAAGTATTTGATCCACCTACTGGCATGTTTGAGCAAAATATAAATAAATAATTGTAATATATTATGTCTCCAAACATCCAAACATGGTCTCTTAACTAAGATGATTTGAAACATTATATATATATATATATATATATATATATATATACATATATATATATATATATATATATATATATATATATATATATACACATATAGATAGATAGATAGATAGATAGATAGATAGATAGATAGATAGATAGATAGATAGATAGATAGATAGATAGATAGATAGATAGATATCTTATTTCCCTATAATGAATTTATCAGAATTTATATATATATATATATATATATATATATATATATATATATATATATATATATATATATATATATATATCTTATTTCTCTATAATGAATTTATCAGGGATTTTGATGTGGTTCCCTAACTGAAAAGTAATCAATTAGAAATCTCTATACTCAGGTAAACACCACACATCACTCTTTCCCACACCATAAATATAGGTGATTTCATACAACACACCAAAGTCCTGCTGAACTCAGACAAATGTCTACTGATATGTGCCTTTTCCCAGCATGGTGATCGTTCCATTTAACACTACTGTAGGTATTAAAGTAAGTAATTATAACGCTTTGTGGTAATTCTGTATGCCTGTGTTTGACTATTTTGACAAATTTTCAGTTATTATAAATGACTCTGTTGATTCCTGATAACTTAGTTGTTGAACCAATCTGTCTTGTTGTTTCTAAATAACTGCATCTTTCTTTGTAACTTTCAAGAACTCCTTGTGCCACTGACACTGAGGTGATATGAACTCCTAAGAAGAATTTTAACCAAGCTTCTGATGCATACACTCAACTCCAGAGATCACTGCAGATTTTTGTTTGACTTACTCTATTTGCCCATGTAGTCTCATTTTACAATTCTTAAACTTGCCTCTAAATCTGCTTCACTTAAATATATAATTAACTATATAACTATATAAATGATCATGGTGAACTCAACACATTTCACTACTATTATACTGACGGGATACCTTGACGTAGCACAGGCTAACTACTATTATTTTGCCCTTTTAATAATATTGTACATAACAATCATATTAGCAAATTCACTACTTATTGGTGTAATTGTTGTAGAGAGTTCCTTACATGAACCCATGTATATTTTACTTTGTTGTTTGTTTTTTAATGAATTATATGGGAGTGCTGCATTTTTCCCATTTATTTTAAACAATTTATTAAACACATCCCATGAATTTACACTTGGTTCTTGTTATGTACAGATATTTTTTCTGTACACATATGGATCTGTGGAATTTGGAAGTTTAGCAGTTATGTCATTGGACAGGTATATGGCTATCTGTCATCCTTTTTTATATAGGAGTGTAGTTACTTGTAATAGGGTGTGCATATTGATTGTACTGGTTTGGCTTATATCTATCTTAAATTTAACCATAAATTTTAGTTTAAGTTTACCCCTAAAGTTATGTGGAAATGTAATCGAGAAAGTGTATTGTGACAACTTTCTTCTTGTGAAACTTGCTTGCTCTGATACTAGTGTGAATAACATTTATGGTATAATTGGTTCCATAGTCACCACAATTCTTCCCTCTCTGCTTATTGTATATTCATACATGAAGATTTTAAGAGTTTGCTTAAATTCCTCTGTAGAGACAACTCAAAAGGCCATGACCACCTGTATTCCGCAATTTGTTTCATTCTTCAATTTCTTTCTTGGCTGTACATTTGAGATTTTCTCAAGTAGATTTGAAAAGGTAAAAATGCCTTTTATGTTGCGTGTAATAATTTCAGTATATTTTGTGATCTGTCCACCATTTCTTAATCCTATTATGTATGGTATAAGGCTATCTAAGATAAAGTCTGCTGTTAAAAAACATTTCAGGTACTTTCAACAGCCTCTGAAAAAAGTGCAGAATTAAATGAGTCTAAATCCCTGTAGCAGAATGAATAAATTCTATATGATAAAGTAACAGGTCCTGATAAATGTGTATGTATAGGTTGCAGTAGGTTACCATTTGGGGAGTAGCAATCTGAGTGTTCTAAAGTTTGAAATATTAATGAAAATTTCATTTGATATGCCAAGTGTGAATGCTGACATCTGTATATGTATAAAATGGCATCTGAATGCACAGCCTATTGTTTACTTTCCATATGTGAATTATTTTTGAATCATCTTCATTCTTAGATGAGTATAGTATATTCAATTGAAAGATGGTGGTGGTGTACTTCATACTGTATAAAACTTATTATAATGTTCATGTGATATGTTCTGCCATTGTCCCTAGAAAGCAGGAGTGCTCACTTACAATGATACAAATATATATGTTCCAATGAAATGTACAATTAAAATGCTGTTTTTGTTGTTCCATGTCTATTCCATTTGTTCAAATGATTTTAACAAAAATAATATCCATAACAATTGTGGGGGACCCAATTGCAAGAATTACACACTAATAACTACAAACCTTAACTATTAGGTTTACTCTGTTAGGGGAGTTCAGGAAAACATTTTACATGCGTGTTTTCTCTAACTGTACACATCTACCTGAGAGTTCATCAAATGCATATACAGCACTTCTCCATATCTGTGTGATAATGGAAAGAAGGATTATTTTGTGCTGGATATATCTGTCTGAACGACATTGTGTTCAAATCTGAAAAGTGTTCAAAACCAATATCTTTACATTTCTCTATAGCACTGTGGTGCTGACAAAAGTGTAGGAATATGAAATTTCAACATAAATACTATTTCATCTTTATTGAGTGGAATTTGATATAACACTCCATACATAAGCTGCATACAACATAAGGATCAAACAGGAGATAGAACAGAGTAGAAAAAGTGGTCTGGAGCTATAGTTTGGTCTAGGCCTCAGTTATAGCAAATTGGAATGCTATAACATACAATGCCATTCTAGAGAACTGTGTGTTTATGTTGAGGATAGTTTTGTGTTGGAACTATACACTCTAGCAAGGTGCAAATGTGCAACTATTTTATCTTATTGAAAAAAAGACATATAATTGTTACAGTTATGTGATTTGAATGTATGTTCACTGAATTCATCTTTACTAGTTACTCATTGCAGAAAAACATGATGATTTGCAAGGTTTTGAAATAGTTCAAAGACTATAGGCCTTATTCTATGCTCCTGTAGGTCATTCTCACATGTAAAAACAGAAAATGGAACTGACGTATTAAATGTATGATTTTATTCATATTTAATATGTACTTTAACCATGATTGGGTGTAAGACTGAAGATAGAAACCAGTCCATCACAAACCACCACACATATAATTTATTTACACCTTACCTATTCGTACAATACTTACACATAAGTATTTGATCCACCTACTGGCATGTTTGAGCAAAATATAAATAAATAATTATAATATATTATGTCTCCAAACATCCAAACATGGTCTCTTAACTAAGATGATGTGAAACATTATATATATATATATATATATATATATATATATATATATATATATATATATATATATATATATATATATATCTTATTTCTCTATAATGAATTTATCAGGGATTTTGATGTGGTTCCCTAACTGAAAAGTAATCAATTAGAAATCTCTATACTCAGGTAAACACCACACATCACTCTTTCCCACACCATAAATATAGGTGATTTCATACAACACACCAAAGTCCTGCTGAACTCAGACAAATGTCTACTGATATGTGCCTTTTCCCAGCATGGTGATCGTTCCATTTAACACTACTGTAGGTATTAAAGTAAGTAATTATAACGCTTTGTGGTAATTCTGTATGCCTGTGTTTGACTATTTTGACAAATTTTCAGTTATTATAAATGACTCTGTTGATTCCTGATAACTTAGTTGTTGAACCAATCTGTCTTGTTGTTTCTAAATAACTGCATCTTTCTTTGTAACTTTCAAGAACTCCTTGTGCCACTGACACTGAGGTGATATGAACTCCTAAGAAGAATTTTAACCAAGCTTCTGATGCATACACTCAACTCCAGAGATCACTGCAGATTTTTGTTTGACTTACTCTATTTGCCCATGTAGTCTCATTTTATGATTCGTAAACTTGCCTCTAAATCTGCTTCACTTAAATATATAATTAACTATATAACTATATAAATGATCATGGTGAACTCAACACATTTCACTACTATTATACTGACTGGATACCTTGACGTAGCACAGGCTAACTACTATTATTTTGCCCTTTTAATAATATTGTACATAACAATCATATTAGCAAATTCACTACTTATTGGTGTAATTGTTGTAGAGAGTTCCTTACATGAACCCATGTATATTTTACTTTGTTGTTTGTTTTTTAATGAATTATATGGGAGTGCTGCATTTTTCCCCTTTATTTTAAACAATTTATTAAACACATCCCATGAATTTACACTTGGTTCTTGTTATGTACAGATATTTTTTCTGTACACATATGGATCTGTGGAATTTGGAAGTTTAGCAGTTATGTCATTGGACAGGTATATGGCTATCTGTCATCCTTTTTTATATAGGAGTGTAGTTACTTGTAATAGGGTGTGCATATTGATTGTACTGGTTTGGCTTATATCTATCTTAAGGTTAAGCATAAATATTAGTTTAAGCTTACATTTAAAGTTATGTGGAAATGTAATCGAGAAAGTGTATTGTGACAACTTTCTTCTTGTGAAACTTGCTTGCTCTGATACTAGTGTGAATAACATTTATGGTATAATTGGTTCCATAGTCAACATAATTCTTCCCTCTCTGCTTATTGTATATTCATACATGAAGATTTTAAGAGTTTGCTTAAATTCCTCTGTAGAGACAACTCAAAAGGCCATGACCACCTGTATTCCACAACTTGTTTCATTCTTCAATTTCTCTCTTGGCTGTTCATTTGAGATTTTCTCAAGTAGATTTGAAAAGGTACAAATGCCTGTTATGTTGCGTGTAATAATTTCAGTATATTTTGTGATCTGTCCACCATTTCTTAATCCTATTATGTATGGTATAAGGTTATCTAAGATAAAGTCTGCTGTTAAAAAACATTTCAGGTACTTTCAACAGCCTCTGAAAAAAGTGCAGAATTAAATTAGTCTAAAACCTTGTAGCAGAATGTTTTTTTTTTTACAAACTAAAGACAACTTACATTAATAAGCATATATTTTTAAGATAACATCTACAGTTTTATGAGTACAGATATGCTTACAATAAAAGATTTGATGTGGAGTATCAAAATAAGACTTGTTATGGATGGGAAACAGCAGGCATTACTCAAAATTTATAGAAAAAAAAAACATCAAAGAAATTGTATCTGATAAAGTAACAGTTTGGGGGGGGGCACGGTGGCTTAGTGGTTAGCACATTTGCCTCAAACCTCCAGGGTTGGAGGTTCGATTCCCGCCTCCGCCTTGTGTGTGTGGTTTGCATGTTCTCCCCGTGCCTCTGGGGTTTCTTCCAGGTACTCCGGTTTCCACCCCCGGTCCAATGACATGCATGGTAGGTTGATTGGCATCTCTGGAAAATTGTCCGTAGTGTGTGATTGCGTGAGTGAATGAGAGTGTGTGTGCCCTGTGATGGGTTGGCACTCCATCCAGGGTGTATCCTGCCTTGATGCCCAATGACGCCTGAGACAGGCACAGGCTCCCTGTGACCCGAGGTAGTTCGGATAAGTGGTAGAAAATGACAGGTTCTGATAAGTGTGCATGTATAGGTTGAAGTATGTATAGATTAGTGTGAATTATGACATCTGTATATGTATAAAATGGCATCTGAATGCACCATACTATATAAATCTTATTATAATGTTCATTTGATATGTTCTACCGTTGTCCCTAGAAAGCAGGAGTGCTCACTTACAATGATACAAATAAATATGTTCCAATGAAACGTACAGTTAAAATGCTTTTGTGTTGTTACATGTCTATTCCATTTTTTTCAAATGATTTTAACAAAAACAATATCCATAACAATTGTGGGGGACAAAATTGCAAGAATTACACACTAATAACTACACACTTTAACTATTATGTTTACTCTGTTTAGGGGAGTTCCGGAAAAAATGTAACGTTTGCTTTCTCTAACTGTACACATCTACCTGAGAGTTCATTATATGCATGCACCATATCTGTGTGATAAAGGACAGCAGGATTCTTTTGTGCTGGATATATCTGTCTGAACAACATTGTGTTCAAATCTGAAAGGTGTTCAAAACTAATATCTTTACATGTCTCTATAGCACTGTGGCGCTGACAACAGTGTAGGAATATAAAAATGAAACATAAATACCATTTCATCTTTATCAAGTCAGATTTGATATAACACACCATTATGTATATGATTGAGTCCAAATTCAGCTATGGAGGGCCATACAACTTTAAAGAGATTTGTATTTACCCTTTTAGAGCCCTGGTGTGTGAGGGCAAGGAGGAAGACTCATCCAGCAGGTCAAGGAGTGTTTGGTGTTAGACTTGATGCAAGTCGGAAATAAGCTTGACAATCGTGACTTCCATGGCAGGATCTGAGTTTTCTCCAATAGCATGTATCAGCACCACTGTAGAACCTGTGTGTGAGGGTGAGAGGACCACTGCATAATGTGAGTCACTATAAAAAAGGCCACTGTGTCTATACACTCTAGAAATTAAGCATAAACGTTACAAAAACTGCAGATTTTATTTAAAACACTAGAACAACTCACTAGTCCTGCCAGCTTCAGTGTGGAAAAATAAGGAACACCCCATCTTTCATCATTCATGGCGTTTGGCAGACACCCATATCCAGAGAGACTTACATTTTTGTCACAATTTGTTTCCATATCTAGGATAGCAATGATGTTGCCAGGTTAACATAAAAATAGACTTTTACCTGGATATATTATTTTGTTTATAGTAATATATTTCACAGGGTAGCAGCCTTGGAACATAATTTTAAGCACTCTTGGATTCCCTTACACCTGCATATTAAGTTGATATTATATTTTTGCATTCTGATTAGTCTCTTATTGTTATTTTCTAATATTAGTAAATGCTGCATAATTTTTGTCACAGTTAAAGAATTTTAACCCATGCACGAAGCTCATTAATAACATGCAGAACACATTTATTTAAACATTAAGCTTTGCGTTAGTTCTGGCAGGCCATGTCATCAAGCGTGCATCAGCCATTAATCAGCAGTCCGCGCACCAATCCGGTTACGTCATCCATATTACCCGACCATTTAAATTCCCATTCATTGAGCCGCTTTCTAGCACGTCGCTGCTGCTGATTAACCACCAGCACTAACTGTATGCTGTCATCTAATCAACTCTCATTTGACAAGTGGTCCTGACAGAAATTGTAGATTACAGCACAGCCACTTTTCCAGAGTTGGTCCACTACCATGCTTAAATCATGATTGCATATGCACATTTCAGACAGAAGATATCAGATAATCAAGGACCTAGCAGAAAGTGCAGGGCAGAGTCAGGAACAAGTGCTACAGTATCTATGCACTTTTCAGCAACCTTTTTCTGAGTCTCTAGTCCTTAGAATGCACTTGAAAAAGCATGAAATTATAGCATGTCCATTCAGAGTGCACCTATGGAATAAATGTGTACTCTTTGTTCAGTTCCCATAAATTACATCAGACTTAAGGCAAGATGTTGTCTTATATACCATTCCATCAATTACCAAGCCACTAGCTCTGTCTTTACTGGCGATTCCCTCGAAGAGAGTCTGGGTCAGAGCACATGTACGAGTATGATGACCATTGTGATACTTTGAATCTAAAAATGCAGCTTAAAATGAATGTAGCTTCTTTACATTCATGGACTCAAATGTTGTGTTTAGTTCTATTGCTACAGTAAGAGTGCTGAGCTGTCGGAGAAAGAAGTTTATCGAGGACAACTACACATTGGTATTGCTGATAGAATACAGCATAGAGTCATCTTGTCATACTATTGTTTATGTTTCAGTCCTTCAAATGATTCATGCTAAGACTTTCTTAGCAAGATCAGAGAACCAAACTCTGAGCCTGGTCATTATATGTCTTATTGCGATGGTTCTCATTTTCATGAAATTCAGTTATTCTTGACAGAAGGTCTGAATTTAGCAATCCAGCTTTATATTAATGAGCTTGAAATTGCTAACCCCCTTGGCACATCACGTAAAGTCTACAAACTTTGTGCAGTATACTGGACCCTTGCAAATCTGCCACCCAAATACAGATCAGCAATAAACATTATCCAACTAGCCTTGCTAGCTAAAGTGACAGACCTTCAGAAATACGAATATGGAGCTGTACTCCGAACAGGTAAGTATATGGATATGGAGCTGTACTCCAAACAGGTATACAGTTGTAGGGTTTTCATGTAATGTTACACTTACATTTATCTATTCAATTTTCACAATTGCTCTACTCAGTAGTCCATGTTTTTGCCATTTCTGTGATTTTCAGCAAGTAGTCTAACAGTTAATTTATGTAAAGATATTTTAGTGCTCTATTGGCTGGTACTGTTTAAGAATCATGTTTGTTTTTTAACTGTGTCACAGTATTTACATGCATTTAATCTTTTTAGGAATAACACAAAGTTCATACACGGTATACCACTGTTCTTCATGCCCTTCCTGTGTATCTCCGTGAGTAAGTATCTGGATTTTTCAGAACGTGTGGTAAGTATGAGGCTATTTCTCATATTTCAACCCATTAATATTTTTGCTTATTTACTAATATGAGTAACATACATAAAGCAACATTTCTATAAATGTCTCTATGTTGGCTGGTAACACATTTTCAGCTGTAGACTATAGATGAAATTTTTTAAATTTAGTTGTGACCCCTGGTGCTATAATAAGTTTTATTAACTTGATCTGCCATCGACCAAGTCATTCCATCTTCTCAGTACAGGAAAGGCACAAACATCAGTGGCCTTTTAGACATTTTTGCCTTTTTCATTATGGATGTTATAAGTGTCTGTCATCTTGTCCTGTCCACTCGCATGGAATCGCAATGCTGTGGATGAACCAGATCTTGGAGATAATTCACTTTTTCTTTTAATGATTGGTGGTTACAGGAAAAGCAAGAGCAGAAAAAGATGATTTTTGAGTTGTAGTCATTGTACATATCTTACGTTTTGAAGGAAATCTTGTGTGATTTGAGTTCTGGGCAATTAAAAGTAGTAAAAGAGAAATAAATAATCGTTTGAGTTTATTAAACACAAAATGCTTGGTTTTCAGTTGGTTTTCAGTTCTAAAATACTTTCAGTTTTTAGTTCTGTTAAATTATTGCAGTCAGTAAAGTGAATGAATATTTTACGTTGCATTTACTGAAAATATTTGAGTTTTGAGTTTTCAATTTAAATGTAATCAAAAATTACATTCTGAAAGAACAACTGATTGCCTCATTTTTTTTTTTGAGTTCATAAAGTCAAAAAGTCAAAATCCTCAAAGTTTAAGAATCTGGAGTTTGTAGAAATTGGGCTTTATGATTAAAACTTAATCAAACTACTCATTTTACCAACTCAAATACTTGCGGTTAATGTGAAATGCAATGTTTGATTATTTTTTAATTAAATTACTCATTATAAAACAACTGATTGCCTCAATTCGTTTGAGTACTGTAATACTTATTCTGGTTTACAGTGCACAACAATCTGCACTCAGAAGAATACCATTAATCAATGAACTCACATTTAATTTATTTGTCGGGAAAACACGTACAAAACATGATTATTTGATGATGAGCTTTTAAATATTTACATCAGAACATTTCTGAAAAGTTTATATGCACAGATATTCTTTGGAAAGTTTTAGCTATAAGCAGTTTATAGTTCCAGTTTACAGAAGACATTTGTTGTGATTCATTCTTCAGCATAAAATATATTTGCATTCATGTACACTTACTAAGTGTCATTATACAAAGATTTAGATATCTTACATGTTTCATTTTGTAGTCATTTATATAGTGTTGTCTAACATAAAGCAGAAAGCTGTAACTGTACATAATTCATTTCAAGGCAAATATGTTAACATCATTTATGTAAGATGGCTAGAAATAGATGACATCCAAGCTTTACAGCGTACTCTTTATAGCCCCTCAGTCACACTACAAACACACAATTACTGTAATACTGACCCCTCGCAAAAAAGCACCAAAAACAGTTTAAAAATATATTTCTCCATATCATGAAGTCAAGCAAAATGTATAGTCAGAATTACACTAGCTTGATGAGCACTGTGACAAAATTAAATATCAAATAATATTAAAAAGAACAAAAGTGGGCCTTTAAATGGTCTTTACGGATTGAAAATGTATATCAAGTGCAAAAACCCTTTTATGCATAAGTTTTATGAAACTTTGACTAATCTTTTCAGTTTTGATTCCATATATAATTGGATGCAGGAGTGGTGGAATCAGAATAAAATGTACAGATATAAAAACATTAAGCTCTTTTTGAAGATAATCATTTAATCGATTATATATTACAGAAAAAAGAGTGGCTGATGAGAAATTAATAAATGTGATTAAATGTGGGAGGCAGGTTTTTAAAGCCTTCTTTTTGGCATTTGCTGATGCTTTCATACTAACAAGTAATATTTTTACATATGATATTATCACAAATAACAAAGGAAAAACAACAAACATAACTACCAAAGCCAAGCCAAACAGGTCCCCAAATACATTCTTGACACAGGAGAGGCTGACAACTGCCAAGTTATCACAAAACAGCTTGCTTATAGTGTACCTACACAAAGGCATCTTTGAAGTAAGGTATACTTGTGTACCTACAAAGCAAATTGGAAAAATATAGACTAAGCCTAAAAGCAACCTAACTTTGGTTGCTGTCATTATGGTGTGATACTGCAGTGGTTTACAAATAGCAACATACCTATCATATGCCATAAGCATTAATATTAAATATGCACATGCTCCATAAATATTGACACAGAACACTTGAAACAAACAGCTGTCAAAGAAAATTACTTTCATATTATCAAGAAGGTTGTTCATGATGGTAGGCAGGACTGCTGAGCTTCCAATAAGTCCATTCAATGCCAGATTGAACAAAAATATGTACATAGGTTTGTGAAGACTTGTGTCAAGGTAGATCACCAGCATCAACAATAAATTAGCAAAAAGTGTCGTAAGATATGTCAACAAACTGACAAAGAAAACTGCATAGGTAAGAGGCCCAGTAGGTCCATAAGCCAAAAACAATAAAGTTATGTTCAAATTGAGCATTTTTGATGATTCTGTAAAAAACAACAACAAAAGGCAGAGTAGATATTACAGACATTACAGGCATTGTAAAAACATTTCATTAAATATATTACTTTTAAATATATATATATATATAATTATTATTATTATTATATATTATTTATATTAGTATTATTATTTTATTACAGGCCATACCTTGACTTAGTTAAGACCTTGCTGTCACAAGCTTGACAGGTTTCTGAACTGTTCACCAGAAACAAGTTTATATAGCTTGCCTTTATGTGTCAGAAATTTCTCTATGGAAGACTGAGCAACAGTTTCCCCCCTGGCATTAATTAAAAAGTATTGCACAAGTCATTTTAGGGTCAAAGATATAGTAGGGTGGATGAATATAAAAAGCAGACATTTGCTTACTGTAAAAAGGTCCAGAAATTTCTCACTGAAAGAAGAAATAAGAATTTATTCTTATGCTATGAATTATTTGAAGTTGTTATTTTATCATATGAATAGAAACAAAAAGCAATTAAACAATCATAACTCCTTTTGTTTAGGCGTTGGCTAAATAATATTTTAGATTGTTAGTCTTCTCTTATCTTGTATTGTAGACCTTTATAAAATTTAGAATTTGCATATTACAGATTGCAAACAGGATGCGCTACAACAATGAAAGACCACATCTAGAGATCACTTTAGGTTCCAGTTCTGTCAGCCAAGAACATTAATCTCTTTACAGTCAGCACAGCTCACTGAATCTAAGCCAGGTCATGTTCTGTAATCTTCCACTGTCCGGAATGGGACTGGCCTCAGATTAATGTTCTTGCTTGGTAGGAGTGGAATCCAATGTTAGGCTGTTATAGCCCATCTATCTCAAGCTTTGATATATGTAGTGTGTTCTGAGAGACTTTTCTGCTCCCCACTTTTCTCCCATGTAAAAACTGTGTATCAGCATTATAACAGGTGAAACAAGGGGGATTTTCCTCCAGTTAGTCTGGTTTCCTCCACAATCCAAAAACATGCATTATAGGCTGATTGGCATTTCTAAATTAGTGTGAGTGAAACTATGCTACACATTGTACACCCAGTCCAGGGTTTGTTCTGCCTAGTGCGTAGAGTCCCCTGGGATAGGTTTCCCGCAGCTTGGTGTAGTATATGCAGTACAGAAAATGTATGGAATATCTCTTAAGGATCATATGAAGTTAAATTTTGTTAACATTGATATTTACATAAATTACCATAAGTTATACTTTTATTTTCAGTACTCTCAGAGGCTGTCTTGGGCTGTCAAATACTGCTTGGGCTAAGGACAGGCCAAACATGCTCATGTACAAGCCTTGAGTGAATAGCCTGGAATGCCATCAGGGCCAGAAACTTTGTATTCACTCTGAAATGAGAAGTTGAGCACACACACACACACACACACACACACACACACACACACACACACACACACACACACACACACACACACACACACACACACACACACACACACACACACACACATTTGCTTGGGCTAAGGACAGGCCAAACATGCTCATGTACAAGCCTTGAGTGAATAGCCTGGAATGCCATCAGGGCCAGAAACTTTGTATTCACTCTGAAATGAGAAGTTGAGCACACACACACACACACACACACACACATACACACACACACACACACACACACACACACACACACACACACACACACACAAATATATATATATATAGCATGTGTGTGTGTGTGTGCGTGTGCGTGTGTGTGTGTGTGTGTGTGTGTGTGTGTGTGTGTGTGTGTGTGTGTGTGTGTGTGTGTGTGTGTGTGTGTGTGTGTGTGTGTGTGTGTGTGTGTGTGTGTGTGTGTGTGTGTTTGTTTCATCCTTCCTACAACCAGGGACTGAATTATCACCAGACACCTGTGCAAGCTGACACTAGATGGTGCTAAATAAGCAGTGATGAAGACAGCAGATGCTTCTGAAAGCACTTGAGTTAATCTATTGCCTTGAAAGGTGCTTAAATATAAGTACATGGAGATAATAAACAATCGATCATAGCTTTTGGTAAGAAGTAAGACATATGACTATTATGGTGGCTGAGACTACATTTACATTTACATTTCCAGCATTTAGCAGATGCCCTTATCCAAAGCGACTTACATTTTATCTCTTTTTATACAACTGAGCAATTGAGGGTTAAGGGCCTTGCTCAGGGGCAGCCTGGTGGAAATGAGATTCAAACTCAAAACCTTCTGAAGTCCAACACCTTAACCACTAGGGCACCACATCCCCCACTAATTGATATAATAGAAAATCAGTGGAAAAATAAACTCTTCACATTACAGCAATAAATCAGCAGCTTAAATTTAAAAAATTTGATATTTATAGTGTTTTTGTAGTGATTATATAGTATTAATACCCATCCCATCCCATAGTACCCATCCCATATTTTGTAGTACCATGATTTTATATCACAATATTAATCTATATATAATCTATGTAGTTTGCAAAATTATTTACAAGTAAAATTAAATAATATAAAATTCCCCATGCCATTTTATAAAGTTTTTGTCATCCACCCCCAACCAGACATCTCCTGTTTCTCCTGTCTTTATAAAAGAAAATGTTTTCTGTAATTTCTCTACTGTAACCATTTTCCCAGCTGATAGGGTGCTCTTTTTCAATTAACAGTAATTAAGAGTAATTAAATCTGTTATTTCTGTATAGTCTGTTCATCCACAAAAGGTGCAAAAATTTTAATTGATTTATTCCCAAATGCAAATGTCTTTTCTAAAGCATAATTATAAGAGGGTACCCTGAGGTTACAGGGGGCAACTGGATCCACTTCCTTGTATATAAACCTACCGTTTATGTATGTTGATATGTTGACTATATCTTCATTATTATTATTATTATTATTAGTAGTAGTAGTAGTAGTAGTAGTAGTAGTAGTAGTAGTAGTAGTAGTACTAGTAGGTACATCTGTGTAATAACAAACTTAACTACCCTGCATCTAATTAGGTAAATATGAACTCTGCAAAAGTAATAAATTCCAACTCAGTTATCTACTATTTTTAGCCATGTGTCTCATGTTAGTCATTCTACATGTGTACCTTTTTTTCTTTATTACACACTGTTCCACAATCTTTAGTTATAATATGTAGCCAGTATACAAAAGGACTAATGATATTCTAATTTGACCTGTGGGTCTAATTGTCTTTTGTATTGGCTCTATCTTAGGTCCTGGAGAGTGTCAAGGGGGATAGAATTAATATTTAAGAACAACTTGAAGTCAGGTCAGTTACATAGACCAAGGACAAGATTGTACAACTGTGCTTGATGTACAAATATCAATACCAGTTAAGAAATGTATACATAATTATGTTTTGCTGTTTAGATAATGTAGAAGTGTTAAGATTTTAAAATGATTATTTTATTATAAATAATATACTGTTATATGGTAAACATGTACAGAATTTGCTTTATCTTTTATGAAAATTGTACAATTTATTAAATTTGTCAATTCTGATTTTATTTTTCAGTTGAAGGGATGGATTACCAAACATTCTACAACATTTCACATTATGAATTCCATTTAATTGGATTTACAGACCTCCAGGGATACAGACCCCTCCTTTTTATTCCCTTTTTACTCATATTTGTCCACGCTTTAACTGCTAACTCTGTACTGATATTGGTGATTATAAAGCAGAGTTCTTTGCATGCTCCCATGTACATTCTGATTGCATTAATTGCTGCTCTTGGGTGTGCTGTGCCAATATTTGTTATACCCAGGATGCTGCATAGTTTTTTGCGTGATATAAATGGAATAACTAAAAGTGAATGCCTCATCCAAATGTTTGTTCTTCATGTTGCAGGTTGTTTTCAGTCAAGTATTTTACTCTGGATGGCTGTTGACAGGTTTTTTGCCATTATTTACCCATTGCGTTATCATAACTTTGTAAACCTCAAAAATTCTTTGCTTTTCTGCTCTATTTTGGTCATCCGTAATTTTGTATATGTTATTGGAATGGTTGTTCTTGTCGTGCCACTGCCATTTTGTAAGTCAAACCTTATTTACCACTGTGTATGTGAGCATACATCAGTTGTTAATATGGCCTGTGGAGATGTCTCTAAAAATTACTTAGCTGGGGTAATAGGTTTTAGTATTCCAAGTATTGATTGTGTTGTTATACTGTCTTCCTATATTGCTATATTTTTGGTCATATTTCGCTCCCCTTCCAGTGAGTCTCGCCAAAAAGCTATTCAGACATGCAGCTCTCACTTAATGAGTATAGCAGTTGCTTACTTCAGTGTTCTTACTGCATTTGTCGGGTATAGGGTGAGTACAGTTCCACGAGATGTGCGTGTCCTGTCTACTTTGTTATATATTCTATTTCCTGCTTGTTTAAACCCACTTATCTATGGTTTACGAACAAAAGAAATTAGAGTAAACTTAATAAAATTGCTAAAAATGAACAAAATTAGTACATCTTGACATTTGCTTTTTTTGTCCAGTGCTCTCAAATGTATTCAAATCTTCTTCAGTTTGATCTAGATTGGTGGTAGAAGCCAATCTAAATCTTTAAACACTAAAATAAATGGAAACAAATATGTATCACTTTCCATAATTGTAATACAATCATTACATGTTATTACAAAAAATGTTAAACTGAAGGTTTAGAAGCAGCTCTCTGGCAGCTCTCTGTTGCTGTGTCAAGCTGGGCTTCTGTCGGACACAAGGGAAGGAGACATACCTGTAAGTGTCCACTCATCCTCCAGTTTAGCTTAACTCCCATAGTGCCTTGTAAGGTACTTTCCTTTTCCCACAGTTTAAGATATGTTTAAAATATACTCATTACTAAATACTAAATACTGAAAAATTTATAATATAAAAAATAAGTTTTTGATAGTTATGTCATGTTAATTTAAGATGTTTTTTGTAGATATGTATGTAATAATTGAATGTTTTCAGTTATTGTATATGTTTTAAAAAATGTTTTATGTTTTTCAATTTATGGTAAAATATTGTTTTTTGATACATGAATCAACCCATTAAAAATTCAAATGCAGAACTAAATAGAAGCTTTCTTTTATATTCTTTTGTTAATTAAAAAAATATATATAATGTTTAAATATCTAAATCAGCAGCAGTAACTGTAGTCATTTTACAGTAGTCAGATTTTTTTTTTAATTAGCAAGTGATTTAATTAGTTCTGTAATGATTATGATAATTGTTCCCTCAAGGAATCTATGATCGTTTGCTCTCAGGTGGACTCACAGCTTATTTACTCATTTTAAGACATAAGTATAACACTGATGACAGGCTAGTTCATTAGTGAAAACTTTTACAAGGATTAACGTAAACACACTGTACAGTATGCACCACAAGGATGCAATATCTATTTTATTATTTTTTATTAAATGTATTAAAATGGGCCATTCACTGACACTGTTTCAAATTGCATACTATATTTATTATTCAAATATATAATTTTATTATTCACTTGTAGGTATAGTATAATTTATAATTAGTTATTAATGCAATATTTTTTAAAAAAAAGAATATTTTACAAACTTTTTGTATACACAGATTAATATATAATAAATTTATATCTAAATACAAGTTGGTATACAATATTCAGTTGGAACACTGAAAATAACTAAATAAAAATGTATATTAAATAATCATTTTATCTTCTAGGAATAATAAAAAACTTTACTAAAATATTACTTGAGTTCAATTTGAAATTAAACATGAATTCTACAAAGGAAACCAGCTATGTGAAATATATTAACATATATTACTATATACATTGTATACCTCTTTATTCAATTCATAATGTATTTTACAGCACACAATGATTTTAACATACAGTTGTGTGAAAAAGTGTTCACATAACACACATCCTCCTGATTTTTTATTTGTTTGCATGTTTGTCACTCTTAAATATTAGTCAAAGATAACACAAGTAAACACAACATGCAGATTTTAAATGCAGGTTTTTATCATTAAGGGAAAACAAAATCCAAACCCATTTGGCCCTGTGTGAAAATGTTTCACCTTTTCCCCCTGATTTAAACTTATTTATTTATTTATTTATTTATTTATTTGTTTGTTTGTTTGTTTGTTTGTTTGTTTGTTTATGGGTTTTGGCCTGATCTGATCAAATATTTGAAACCAAATAAAATGAGCAGCTATTTTCCAGCAGAATAGGAAATGATTTTACATCCATAAATTGATTTATTAAATGAGAAGAATGTTTTGTAATGTTTAATTTTTTTGGGTTCCAGTTTAAGTAATTTGTAAACAATTTACAGTCCATCAGCAATTTTTCAACAATATATTAGTGGAATAGTGGTAGTAAGGGCTTTTTATTTTTATTTTATACCATTGAGACAGTCACTAAACTATCAATATACTATCAGTAATGGTATCAGTATCAGAATATCCATGTAAACTAAATATCTTGTTTCAACATTTAGTAACATGTACATCAACAGTACATCTCTTTTATCTAATTTTACATAGCATTTGCTATTTAAAATTAACTATAAAATCTATAAGTAAGATGTCCTCTTAGAAAACCTTCTAGAATTCAGGTTAAGGTAGAAACAGTAATTTAAAAAAAAAAAAAAAAAAAAAATGATGACAAAGTTTTGCAGGTGGGTGCAGCTTAAAAGGGAACCACACACAGAGACAAGGACAAAGCACTACATGCGAATACAAATACACCCCTCCTACTCAGGTATGGATCATTTGTGTTTATTAAACTGTAATAACATTCTGTGAAGGGATTAACAGATTTTATTTTTGTTTTATTATTGTTTTGTTCTTAAATAAGTTATGAATGCTAACTAAGACAATATGAATTGTTAAAAGCACTATACAAACCAACTGAATTGAATTGAATTGCATGCTGTGAGAACTGTATGACAACTGTTTCTCTTTACAGCCAAATTCAAGGAATGGATTTCCAACAAGTCTACAATGTCTCACATTATGACTTCCATTTAATTGGATTTACAGATCTCCAAGGATACCGACCCCTTCTCTTTATCCCTTTTTTTGTCATTCTAGTATACACATTGATGGCTAATTCTGTTCTGTTATTGGTGATTATGAAGCAGAGGTCTTTGCATGCTCCCATGTATATTCTGATTGCATTAATTGCTGCTCTTGGGTGTGCTGTGCCAATATTTATTCTCCCCAGGATGTTAAATAGTTTTTTGCATGGCACAAATGTAATTACTAAAAGTGAATGTTTCATTCAAATGTTTGTTATTGGTGTAGCTGGTTGCTTTCAGTCAAGCATTTTACTTTGGATGGCTGTTGACAGGTTTTTTGCTATTATTTACCCATTGCGATACCAAAAGTTTGTAAATATCTCCAATTCATTAATGTTTTGCTCAATTTTGGTAATACGTAATTTTTTATACGGATTTGGAATACTTAGTCTTGCCATACCACTGCCATTTTGTAAGTCAAACCTAATTTACCACTGCTATTGTGAGCATACATCAGTTGTTAATATGGCCTGTGGAGATATCTCTAGAAATTACTTAGCTGGGGTAATGGGTTTTAGTATTCCAAGTATTGATTGTGTTGTTATACTGTCTTCCTATATTGCTATATTTTTGGTCATATTTCGCTCTCCTTCCAGTGAGTCTCGCCAAAAAGCTATTCAGACATGCAGCTCTCACTTAATGAGTATAGCAGTTGCTTACTTCAGTGCTCTTACAACATTTGTTGGGTATAGGGTGAGTACAGTTCCACGAGATGTACGTATCCTGTCTAGTTTGTTATATCTTCTTCTTCCAGCTTGTTTAAACCCACTTATCTATGGTTTACGGACAAAAGAAATTAGGGTAAACCTAATGAAATTACTAAAAATGACCAAAATTAGTACATCTTGACATTTGTTTGTCTAATGCTCTCAAATCTTAGTTACAAATTGCCTATTTGTTTAGGTGTTGAGCACATGCATTCACTGTCATTTGCATCATGTCAGGAATGGTAGAGAAGGATGTAAAGGTGTGGGTAAACATTTACTTTCAGTGAACCTGCTAGGAAAAAGCAAAGCCAGACGGCAACATGAACATGACACAAGTGAATAGTGACAATGACAAAAGACTGACTATGCTATACATACAATATGTGGGCTAATTACCTGTGACAAATAGACTTTACAGGAGATTATATTCAAATTACATTTTACCATAACACAAAAATTAATTGATCATTGACTAGCCACTTTTTTTCCCCATGTAACATTTTTAGCTGCCACATATCTTGTACTAAAATTATCTTTCTGTATATAGATAGAGAGAAAATAATTAATATAATAATTGAATGTGTTGATTTTTACTAGGATTTGTTTTTCACATTGACAGTAAAATATTGTTGTTGTTTTTTTGCTACATGAATCAACCCATTAAAAATCTAAAGGCAGATCTAAAGAGAAGCTTCTTATTTAATAAAGATTTGGTATTGGTCATATTTTTGTATAAAATATGTATTACAATAAAATGTTAACAAACTGATTAAATCCTTTAATCAGCATCAGCAGTTTAATAATTATAATCAGATTTTTTTTTAATTAGCAAGTCATTTAATTAGTTCTGGAATGATTATGATAATTGTTCCCACAAGGAATCTGAGTTTGCTCTCGGGTGGACTCACAGCTCATTTACACAGTTTATATTGTGGAAATGAAAGCTATTTTTGAAAGGAATAGGTATAACAATAATAATAATCTAGTTCATGTGTAAGAACATTTACAAGGATTAATGAAAACCCACTGTATGCACCACAAGGATGCAATATCTGTTTATGTTACTTATTAAAAAAAGTTAGTTTACAAAATTCCTGTATACACACAAAAATATGTTGTTTGTTTATTCTAGATTAAAACATTTACATGCATAGTCATAGTGCTTTAGTCAAATAGTCAGTTTGTGATAGAAATAACTGAAAATAACAAAATAAAATAAAAGAATTTATAAATTGAATAAAGACACATTTAAAATTATTTTTATTCAATTTTTAAATTCTTTTACAGAACAAAATAATTTAAGTTTTAATTTTATTAATTATGTGATGTAAAATCATGTACAATAAAGTGATGTACAATAAAGTACAACTAATGATTTTGTACACCTTTCAAATGTCAATTAATAATGTATTTTGAAGCACACAATAATTTACATAAACTATAATACAAATAATTGATGCTTTTTATTTGCATTATATAAAATCAATTTTCAATAAAAAATACAGCTAATGATTTTAGATCTGTAACAAGAACACAGGAAGGATCCTTGTCTGAGGTTTATTAGACACAAAACAACGTGACAAATAATCATTACCACTAAGTACTTCCACAATAGTCATTATCACTAAGTACTTCGAAGGCAGACATATTCAAAAGTGTCAAAAGCAAGGATCAGAATCAAGATCAAAATCAGAAGAACTAGTCAACAGCATAAACTAGACAAGGCATTAAGTGTTATAGACTGCGAAAAATTCAAAATGAAATGAAGGCAAACTGTAACAAACATGAGATAAATATAGATATGATAGATACTGTAAGAGATATTTGCAGGGTCCAGGCTGTATAATACATTATCAAATGGATAATCTCCTTGGCCTCTTAGTTAGAGAGAGGTATGGGTCATCAAAACAAACAAAAGGATTGAAAAATGACAAGCTAAATGCTAAAAGTACCTTACAAAGTATAGGAGTGAGGTTAAACAGAACAGACCCAATGTCTCCTTCCTTTGTTGTTGAGAAAAATCCAGCTTGCCAATCCAGAGAGCTGCCAGAGAGCTGCTCCTAAACCTTCAGTTTAACTTTTTTATTAATAACATATAATCATTGTGTTACTGTTTGATGTGATTGAGGTGATCAATATTTGTTTCTATTAACTTCAGTGTATTAAGCAATTTTAAGTAATAACTACTTCTGTATAGGTTTTCAGTCACTAATACAATTAAGTTTAGAACTTTGAGTTAAGACAAATACAAACAGTATATTTAAAATAAACACACAGTTCTCACAGTTTTAATGTATAAAAAAATAATAAAATCAGATAATAATGATAATATTCTGTAATGATACATGAAATAAAAATGATATGTAATAATAAAAAATGTCAGTTACAGATAATAAAGGGACATGGCTAAAATATATCCACAGTAATGAGAAGATATTTGAGGAAAAACAAGGAATAGAATCACTAGATGATGAAGTATGTTATGTTATGTTAAAACATTATCAAGAACACATACTGACATTTACTGAACCTTATCAACAAACAGGTCATGTAATAACAGCAGAGTTTACAGCAAAAACTTTGACATATCAACTCAGTGTACATTGTTTTAGCTTTACAATTTTTAATTGGGATAAAGCCAGGGAAAATCATTATATGCCGTATATAAGCTCACAGTCACATGAATGTTGAGGCAGGTTATTATGAAAGACTTAACACTCATATACACACACAGTAAAACAAGATTTTTTTATGATACAGTAGATGTTGAAACAAAATATTTCAAGGAATGTGAATATATGAAGCATATATTTCAAAATTCATATGGAGTAATTTAGAAATGGATGCGAAGTTTCATTAATTAGTAATTGGTTTACAGAAGATTTACTGTAGCTCCCTCTGGGCTCCAAAGGATCAGTTCTGCTTCTACTCTGTGCTCTGAACCCAGCTTTCTAAAAAGCTGAGATGGCGTAAAAGTTAATTTTAACATATACAACAAATAAAGGGACTGGAGGGCCTTTATGGTTGCACCAGTGTAATAATCAGTATTTGCAGTATTTCTTATGTGTCTGCCTTTTGACTTTGCTTTCGGATTAGTCTCGTATAGATCATCATAAGTGCCTAATCAAGGGCCCAATAGTACTACCTGTAGCTTTCTAGTAGTCTTTCTGTTTGTGCTTATGGAACACTGTGTCCTATATATAAATTTCTTGCTTAAATTTGCTCATTTAAACTAAATTTGAAATGCATTAATTAATTCAACATCAAGATCACCATAATTAAAAATCACATATATAAAAATCTTATAAAACATGAATTATATGCTTTAATTGGATTTTGGCTTATTAGTTTTCCCTACAGATCTTTAGGTACTTTAGGTCTCGGGTGTACACACAGCTAATTTACTGCTTTACTGCTTTGTATGACCAAATGCTAACAATTAGAAATACAGTAAAAACAAAATGCTTATTAATATTTCATTATTTTTACACAATAACGTTTAATGTGAAAACATATGTTATCTCTGATGGTCTGGCAATTTCATGTTCTGTTATTTACTGTATAAAACTTTATGTTATTGAAGGGAACGTGGGATCAACAGCAGTTTTTTAAATAGCACAAATCTTTTGGATTGAAATCAGTGTAGGCACTTCATTTTTACCCATTCTAAAAAGGTATTTTCTAATAGTTGTGCTGCCTAGACTATGTCCATTATACATGATTTACTTTAATAAACAGTTGTATCAGAATAAACATAGTTTATAGTGGCGTAATGATGCTCTTACTTTGCCAAAACCTTCTTTACAATAATCTCTATATTGCCACACTTTTATTAAATTCACTGCAGACTATTTACTGATCAGATTACATGATTGAGCAAATGATGCTGTTGAAAGATGAAACATTTTACATTATTTTAATAATGTAGCTTTGGTTCTACCTTCTGTGGTTATCACTGCAGGTCATAGCATAAGATAAGATAAACTTCAATGATCCCACAGTGCGGAAATTCACTTATCACAGTAGTTGACAGTTAGAATGCAGGTATAAAAGACTTAAAGAAAGAACAGTTTAATATCAAACAATTTTTTTTTAAAAAGCATCTGCAATTTAACAAAATAACAAATAAAGAGAAACAGCTGTCAAACATTTTATTTTTAGTTTATTATAAAATGTTTTAATACAAACCAATGCAATCACTAGTTTTTTGCAGTGTCGAATGAGCATTTTTAATTTAAACTTTTTGAATTCTTTGTCTGAGCACGAGAACACCAATTTTGTTTAAGTGCATTTCTGAGAGCTCAGGGATTAGTACTCTGTGCTACAGAAAGAGAATATTTATTTTTCACATTACACACTCTTCCAAATTGTCACATGGCTACAGAAGAATCCTAGCTCACTTCTGTGACATACAGTACATTTCAAATGTACAGTATGGATGTTTCCTTTTTTATTTAAAATTTCTTATTATTTGAAATATATTACACATTTTCATAAACAAACATGAAAAATTATGAAAGGGAATATAAAAAAAATACAATAAATTAATTTGAAAGCAAATGTGGCATAACACACACAGATATTTTGACTGTATACTTGCAGGAAAAACACACTGAATCCATTTGATTGAATCATTAATGTTACTAAAACGGTATCATAACTTGACAGTTGAAACCTTTACAGTGAAAATTCTATTTACATGCAATTTGAATATTTTGATCAGTGCAATCTTTATCTCTTTGGTTCGGACACCATAGATAATTGGATTTATACAAGCAGGAAACAGAATATATGTGACTCCCAGAAAGGTATTAACATCAACTGGAATTGGAATTTGAAGATTTCTTGAGAGAAAAGTAACACTTCCTATGAAATAAAAACACATCATGACAATTAAGTGATTACTACAAGTATGAATTGCTTTTGATCTTTGCTCTCCTGCAGCAGCCCTTAGCACTACAAACAGGATTTTCACATAAGAGACAAAAATCACAGATATATCAATTCCAACAAAACAAACAATCACAGCAATCCCAACTGCAGCATTTCTGGCAGTAGAACTACAGGCTAGGCTGACAAGAGCCATGTGGTCACAGTAACAATGGTGGATAATATTTGACCCACAAAAAGACAAAGATGCAGCCAAACCAATCAACGTGCACATCATTGTTCCACTCCTGATTAAAGTAAAAATAAGCAGTTTTACAAACATAGAGGAGTTCATAATTGTTGTGTAACGAAGTGGATTACAGATTGCTACATAACGATCCAGAGCCATTGCTAGAAGTATAGTAGACTCTACTGAGGAAAAGAAATGAATGAAAAACATTTGTGTTAAACATCCAACCAAAGTTATTTCATTTAGGTCAAAGAGAAAGCTCAAAAGCATTACAGGAACAATGGCAGTAGGTACAATGATGTCAACCACTGCTAAGGCAGACACAAGTAAATACATTGGACTGTGAAGTGTATTTGTGTTTTTGATTACAAAAAGTATTAACGTATTTCCAACAAGAACTAAAAGGTAACTGAGAAGAAATGGCAGGAAAAGCACGTGTCTGTATTTAAAAGTCTCTGGGAATCCAACAAAAATAAAGTTTGTGTGTGTAAAGTTTGCTCCTTGGAAATTCTCAGTCATGGCACTGTAAATAAGATGAAATTTCAGACAAAATGCAGTCATTATTTTGCTTTCTAGATAACTCTAGATAATAAGACAACACCTAAATAATACCATTTCCAAGTCTTAATTAATAGTGCAAGTAATAAGAAACTTTATTTAATCTAAAACAATTAAATAGCTTTATTTTAGTTACAGTTATCATTGTAATTAGTTATAAAATACAGGTACCTGCCTCTGGTTTTCTGATGCTTTGGCTTCTTCTTTGGCTTGGTCATTCATACAGAGAACACTGACGACCAAATGAACTCCTACACAAAACCATGTTAATATATATATACTCTGTTGACCTTTTTATCCCTTGGGATTGAAAAACCCAATAATTAAAAAAAGATTCGATAACATTTCAACTGGCTCTTTCCTTATTTGACAGCAATTTCATCATAACTATTTGGATATTTTAGTTTGCTTTGCGAGTAATAGCATTATCTGATTAATTGTGTTTTTACTAACAAAAATGTTTTTATATACAGATGACAGCGTATTTTAGAGATGATGATTTTAAAACGATGCTGTGAAACTATTGTCTATTTTTTGGTGTTCTGTCCATGAATTTCATTCATTTCATTAATGTAACAATGATATTTTCATAAATTATCATTGTTAAACAGGTACGCTAAAGTGCCTTGTTCAAATTGACATTGTCCCATGATACCATGTGCCCGGATACTGAATTTGTTCCAACCAGGCTCCACATACAAGTTCACTAATTAATCATTAAAAACTTTGGTTTATTTTACTAATGAGCTCTGATCCTTAACAGTGTGCATAGTTAAATAATGCCTGTAATGGCGATGGCCCTTATTAAGTGGCAAGGTTCTATGTACTGCATTATAAAGACACGTGTTTTGTGATTCTTTATATAGCAAAAAAACTTAGCTCTTACTAAGGGCCTATATATTTATTGTTGCTGTTATTGTCATTGCCCACATAATAGAACGCAAGTTGATCATCATTCAGTGAAATTAGTCAGAGCATAATCCACCAGGACTAACACAAAGTGATACTCTTGTCTATGCCAATTCTCCCAAAAGCGACCGTGAGTACATTAAAGCATGTTATTGCACTTTTGGAGTGGCCAGAGGATTTACCAACCAACATTCATGATATGCTGCACACAACCTGTGTAAGTACCTCAAATGCCTGGCCTATAAAAATGTGTCATGGGATAGTCAAGTGTTTTATGCTGTCCTTGATTTCCATCCATAAGATTAAGATGATCCACATGAAAAGAGCATTTTCTTATAGGTAAATGACTTCAGTTAATATTTGTAGAGTGCTTTTTTGTGTGCTTCCCATAAACTTAAAAATAAACAAATAAACAAACAAACAAACAAATAAATAAAAAAGAGCAAACATTTCACTGCTTGTCTCACATTCAAGTTTTAATTAAAGTGAATTTTCTATCTGGGTGGGTGACATACTCCTGGTAACAACTTGAGAATGTGAAGAGGAATGGGCTTGATAAGACTTGAGGCTATATGCTTTGAAAAAAATTAATGTGGCTGCGGAAGTGTCAGCTAATTACTGCTTGGTGTTAAACTGGATTTGTAATACCTTAGACTTTGTAATCCCTAGGATGTGCTGACGGACACATTGGTAAGACAAGCAATCAAGGTGCAAACAAAGTACTTCCTCTCCTGGATCAGTTTAAAGGTAAAAGTAAGACAGCTTTTGTGACAAAGATACTAGAGACTAAAGATATTCTGAGCAAGGCAAGGCTTGCCTAGGATAGGGTTTTTATGGTAAACATGGCTCTTCAGGGATGTTGGTCCCTGAATTTAAAGAATAGACCACATGGATAGATCAACAATAAATCTACATGGAAGACTCCTTCAGATATTGAACTGAGGATTCAGGAGGAGCAATGATATAAACCAAATGCATATTCCTTAGCATTATTAAGGGTCTTTCAATTCAATTCAATTCAAGTTTATTTGTATAGCGCTTTTTACAATAGACAATGTCTCAAAGCAGCTTTACAGAGGGACCAATCCCTTTCACAGGGACCAATCAGAAAAATTAGCTCATTTGGACACTGTACATTTATTCCACTCAGTTAGCTCTTGATAGAGTTGCAATAGACTATGGAAAAGTACTGGCTCACAGGTTAAGGCTTTAAAATACCAATGGAATAGGGCCATTTTTGAGTTTTGGATACTACAGGTCCAGGACTCACTTGGAGAGACTATATGTCCCAGTTGGTATGGGGATCCCACATTTTTCCACCATAGCAAATAACCAAGCCAGAACAACAATGAATTTAATTCATTTACACAATTTCAGCATCTTATGCAACACCTGACAAGAGTAGAATAGAAAATGAATTTAGACTGAACTTAAAAAAATGAGTGAAGGTGTTTATTTTGTTTATCAACAGCGTAATACATTTATTTATAACAAAATATAACGAAATACAAAAAAAAAGGAAATCCTAAAATAAAGGAATACTAATGCATTCTTTTTTTTCATATAAGGTGAAAATCAGTCACAAAGCTATTCATTGATCTAACTTTTCACCAGACTTTTCATATATAAACTGTCCATTCAAATAGCCCCATGTTTAAAGTAGTCAGGCTTTTTGAAATGCTGAATACATTAATATACAGTACATGCTGCCTCTTTAAATCTTAAAATGTTTGTCCTCTTCCTGTTGAACAGCTCAATAAGTACCTCTTACATTTCTTCCAGCATCTGAAAAAAGGTAAACATACCCATACCCATTCTCAGGATCTTTTACGGGGCAATATTGACAGTTAAATATCTATTCACTTCGCATCTATGGACCTTATGATTACTGTAACATCTTATTGTCATGTTTAATTTATTGTGATAGGAGTATTTATGCTGAACTGCTCTATGTGTAATTACTGGGGTTTTTTTCAGTGTTGACATCGCTCTGTGGGAATTGAGTAAAGCCTCAAGTGCAGAATTATGTGTGCATTTAGGTATGCTGCAAAATAATTTTGGGGCCATTCTCTAAAGTGTGGCTAAAGTACACTAAATACTCTTATCTTTAACTTTGTATAAAACATGCTATATTTTTCTCAGCTGCATAATTAAATTTGATATGTACTGATGCATGTTTGAGTCCTACACTAGTTGCCCCAAGCTTCGTGCCTTGCATGTCCCAGCCCTACGTCACTACCAGTGTTCTTGAATAAAATACAGCACATTCAATAATTATATATTATTATATATAGGTATAGACGTGCTAGTGTGAGTGTATGCATCTGACCCTGCGTCTGGTGCTTTTAATTCAATACACAACATTTTTAATGCTTATTATTTGTAGGTAAAGTTAAAAAACAAACAAATAAAAATATATCATTATAGCAACTTGGTCTTTTCAGAAGGTATTAAACAAGTATGCTTTAAAACTATACTCAAACAACTGCCATAAAATGCATATGATTATACTTTATTAAGATACAAGTTGGTACATGAATTTCAAAAATTGTTCTCTTATTTCTTTGTTTCGTACTCCATATATAATTGGGTTGAAACAACTTGGAAAAAGCAAGTACATTGTGCTCAGAAACACACGGTTGGAGGGAGAAAAGTTATTTCGGATTCTGTATGACATAAATGCAATTAAGGCAAAGGTAGCAGTAACTGTCATAACAATTATATGTGTTATACAAGTGTTAATAGCCTTTACACTACCTTTGCCAGTTTTTATAACATAGCACAGTATTATTAAATACGATACTACGATTAAAAAGAAATCAGATGTTGTTACGAGGAAAATGCATGAAAGCCCCAATATGTTGTTAATGGAAATATCTCCACAAGCCAATTGAACTAATGCCATGTGTTCACAAAAACAGTGATCTATCTCATTTGTCACACAGTAAGATAATTTTCCAGCCCAAGATACTATTATCATAATTAAGAGTACATTTCTGATAACTGGAAAAAGAATAAACTTCAGACAGTTGTTCATTGACATGTATGTGTTGTAATAAAGAGGTCGGCATATAGCAAAGAAACGATCCAGAGCCATCCAGAGCAGTATAGTAGACTGAAATGTGCCAACAACATGAATGAAAAACATTTGCACTAAACAGCCCAAAAGGGAAATTCCATTCCAGTTGAATAAGAAATTAAGCAACATATTTGGAACAAAAAATATTGGTAAACACAGGTCTACAACTGCCATAAGACCAATTAGTATACACATAGGAGAATGCAAAGCCCTCTGAGAAATAATTAAATATATAAGAATAGAGTTTGAAATTGTAGACAATAAAAACATAAGGAGATAAGGAATGGAAAGAAAGGGCCGCCATTCTCCCAAATCAAGAAATCCATTGAATGTAAAAGTTGTAAATGAAATATTTTTTGTTGTAACCAACATGATAAGGTTAAGCGTAGTTGCATAGGAGTTCATTCACTGTTCATTCACACAACGAAACCCACTGTCGTTGCTTTTGTTTGTTACAAATCTTTCAAATGTTGCATAATGTTCTATTATAAATGCCTAGTGAGCCAGAAAAAGAACTTTAGCAAAATAAAAAAACATACTGTACTTGAAATGTTCAAGATCTACAAAACATGTCATATATACTTCCTGTCAGAACTCTCTCTGTTTTACAAATGCTTATCATGTATCCTCCTTTGCTTACTGATAGGTAATTAAAGCTTAATGCTTAACTCTATCTCTATATAGACCCTGTGTTCCCTTGTGGTTCTGATTCATGCACCTTAATCATTAGGGGCAGTGAGAAAAATACTTGAATATCTAGTATTCAAAACAAATAAACAAATAAAACAAATATCACAATTTTCTCGCTCTTAATATTAGTTGGCTGGCAATTGATTATATTTCAGACAAATTAGTATTAAAATGCATAATAATCTATTGTTTGCTACATAAACACATTAAAAACTCTAATCACACACTCCCACTTAAAAAAAACCCAAAAACTGCACTTACTCCTATTCCGTGTCAAAGGCAGAGGAAGGCACATCACAGCATATCATCACAGCATAGCATTTTAGTAAAAAATAAAAAAATTATAATTAATAATCTTAACTCAAACAATAATCTGATTGCAAGTTTACATCCCCTAGTATAATGCCGCTTATGCCTGTGCTCCAAATTAACTAATTGTTCTGATGTATGTATCATCAGTTATAACATAATATTATAATATAATGTAATGTTTATTAATTAAATTATTCTGATTAACTCCAGGGTAGGTTGATTAGCATCTCTGGAAAATTGTCCATAGTGTGTGATTGCATGAGTGAATGAAAGTGTGTGTGTGCCCTGCGATGGGTTGGCACTCCGTCCAGGGTGTATCCTGCCTTGATGCCCGATGACGCCTGAGATAGGCACAGGCTCCCCGTGACCCGAGGTAGTAGTCGGATAAGAGGTAGAAAATGAATGAATGAATGAATGATTAACTTCAAATAAAGACCAGCTTACTACTAAATACATGGTCTGCAAATATTTTACAAATAATTTTTGGGTTCCCATTGTCAAAATGTATTGATTGGAAGAGCAGTAGAAAAGTTCCAGAAACATTAGATGTACCATGGATAAAAAAGAAATCATCCAGAAGTGGAAAAAATTGTGACCCCAACTGATATAATGAAGAACAGGGTATCCCTCATTCTTCTTCTACTTTGGCTTTTCCCATTAAGGGTCACCACAGCGAATCATCTGTTTCCAACTCTATCCTCACCATTGTCTACTCTCACATCAATTACCTTCATGTCCTCTTTCACCACATCCATATATCTCCTCTTTGGCCTTCCTCTTGACCTCTTACCTGGCAGCTCCATATCAGCTCCATCTTTCTACCAATATAACCATCTCTCTCCTCTGTACATTTCCAAACCATCTCAATCTTGCATCTCTGACCTTGTCCCCAAAACAGCCAACCTGAGCTGTCCCTCTGATGTGCTCATTCCTAATCCTGTCCATCCTTGTCACTCCTAAAGAGAACCTCAACATCCTCATCTCTGCTACCTCCATCTCTGCCTCATGTCTTTTCTTCACTGCTACAGTCTCTAACCCATGGAGCAGCTCTCACTACTGTATTGTACAGCTTTACTTTGATTCTTGCTGACACTCTTCTGTCACACAACAGAACACTCCTGACACTTTTCTCCACCCACTCCAACCTGACTGTACTTGCCTCTTCACCTCTTTTCCAGACTCCCCATTGCACTGAATGTTTGACCCCAAATACTTAAACTCCTTCACCTTCTTGACCTCAGCCTCCTGTAACCTCACTCTCATTCATACACATTCATACACACTCACTTTATCTGTCAACCTGTCTATCACCATAGCAAACAAGAAGGTATTCAAAGCCTATCCTTGATGTAGCCCCACACTCACCTTCAACTCCTCTGTCTGACCTACAGCACATTTCACTGCTGTCATACTCCTCTCGTACATATCCTGAACTACTCTGATGTACTTGTCCGCCAATCCTGACGTCCTCATACAGTACCATAGCTAAATCCACAACGACGCAGTGCAGCTCGGTTCTAGGCCTTTTTTAGGGTGGCTCCAGCCCCCCTGTCTGTGATCTCAGCCACCCTTAAAATAAAAGTATAATTTTTACTTTCATAAATAAACAATAAAAATTACGTTAAAATGCAGGACATGTCGTCGATGGGAAAGAAAATTATTTATCAGATCCAAGAGCGATTTTTTCCCACTTTGCTTTTAAGCGCGTGCGTTGTAGTCTTTTAAAAGTGTGACATCAGCTGTCTGCTTTATGAAGCTGTCTGTTTTTTTTTTTGGAGAAGCACAGAAACGCGCATCGTGCACGTCAGTCAGAGCTATTTATCTATAACCAAATTGGGTGGAAAACCGCAAAGACGGCAACCAGAAGTAGTGAAATTTCACTATTCTTATTACTGGAGTTGACAGCACAAACAAAATATTAATGCAAATAATCCATTCAATACTAAATAAAAATAACATTTATTAATTTGGTAATTTGTCTTGTGAATATTTTTTTAATTAATTAAAAATTAATTGACTGCATTCATTGGACACACTGTTTGTAGAGAATGCACACATACATGAATTGATTTGATTCAAGACTGGCATTATTACATCATGCATAAAATTTTGGTGTCCACTTTTGCCATTCTAAATAATACCATAACTTTTGGCTTACTATGTAGTCATATAATATATATTTATATAAAAAATATCTAAAACTCTTCTCAAAACTCATCCTCCACTATTCTTTCCCATAGCTTCATAGTGTGGCTCATCAACTTTATAAATGTGTAGTTGCTACAACTCTGCACATCACCCTTGTTCATAGAGATTGGCATATGGCTCACTGAGAATAGAAAATTTTGGGCATGATTCTAAAATAAATAATTATTAGTCATTATCAAGAAAAAAGATCAAGGTTAATAGCTCCAAATTAACTATTTTGGTGCTAAATGCATGTTTCAAATACATACATAGCATTTTATCAATCAGCCTAATGTGATGTCGATCTCACAAACACAAACTTTTTTTAGGAGCAAATTTTTCTAGATATTATTTTTATACATTTTTGAGAAATATTTTTAGAACAGAAATTTAAAGACATTTGTAAATGCATCATACACACAGATACCATTAAAAGAGACGTAAATGAACACAAAGTATAGATTTCTTGTTTATAATTTGCTCATGTAATTTATTTATTTATTTATTTATTTATTTATTTATTTATTTATAAATATAAGAGTTTGTTTTTGTACCCCATTTTGACACTTGATAACAATCCCTTAAAAACAAATGCATCATACACACAGATAACATTAAAAGAGACTTAAATGAACACAAAGTATAGATTTCTGTTTTTAGGAATTCCTCCATGAAAAAAATATTATTTTAATTATGTATTTATTATTTATTTATTTATTTTATTTTTTATATGTGTTTGTTATTGTACCGCATTTTGACACTTGATAACCCTCCCCGAAAACGCAACTACCACCCAAAGAGGGTGGAGCAAACATATGCTTTTTCCAAAATACATGAAGCCATTGTCCGTTGTCTTTTTAAACTAATGTTTGTGCAGTGTCAGAGAGCAACATCACACGAAAGCCTTATCTGCCTTATTCTGCATGTGTAAACTCACTGATGCCCACAGTTGGTTGGTGCAGATTTGGTAGCTAGGTGATTACACGTATGGCATCTTTCCATAGGTCATGATCTCTAGATGCTAAGACATGACAAGTATAAACATATTAAATGTAGTTTTTGGTGCTCACAACTTTTTCCATGGTAAGGTTATAATTTCTATGGAATTCCCTATCTACAACTTATAGGACGTATCACATTTTTGTAATATTCGCTATTTGTAATTTTTGGCATCAAGCAAAATACTTTTTTATTATATTCTGTAAAATACTGTATAAAACACACAGTAATGCTTTTAAAATGGCAAAATAAACTTTAATAATCAATTGTATAATAAACATGCATAAACCATTCTGTTTACTGAAGGAATACAAATATATCACCAAATGTGAAATATCAAATCCCCAAAATTATTAGCATTATCCCATACCATGCCTTCCATTTAAACTGAATTTCTATCATTGCCTCTGGCTTGCAGATTCAGTAAATTGTTTAATTAAAATATGAAATCTGTTAACCTGCCTTGCGATAATGTCCAATATCGAATGTAGAAGAGTATACTCTTTGAGAAACAAAAGTTGGGGTAGCTGGACTGATCTATTGTGCATAGACAGAGCTTAGTACCATACTGTATATACTTTTTTATAATAACATTAGTATGTAATATTTTAATTGCATATTTACTATTCCTAATACACCTAATTTAATAATCCTAATTTACACACCTAATACAATATATTTTTATTAATAGTGCTCAGAATCCTATGCACGTTGTGTGACATTTAATCATTTCCGACAGTTATACAAAGTATTTCAATTAAATGCACAGCAAAACAAACATGCAATAATTCCACCGTCCCACTTCAGTATATTACTGTGGTAAGACTTTCAGATTGTTCAGCAATTTCAAAAACTGTTTTCTTATTTCAGTTGTTCTTATTCCATAAATAATTGGATTGAAACAGCTTGGGAATAGTATATACATAGTACTCAGAAAGACACGGATATTGGGATCAAAATTATTTCTTATTCTGTATGACATAAAAGCAATCAAGGCAAATGCTAGATTGACTGTCATGACAATAATATGTGTAATACAGGTATTGATTGCCTTCAAGTGGGCTTTTCCTGATTTCATGACAGAAGCAAAGATTATTATATATGATGCAGTAATAAAAAGAAAATCTGCAGTTGGTATAAGAAAAGCAGATAAAAGGCCAATTAGGTTGTTGATAGATGTATCTCCACATGCCAGTTGAACCAATCCCATATGTTCACAAAAACAGTGATCTATCTCATTTGTTGAACAGAAATTCAATTTTCCAGCCAAAGAGATCATTATAATGTTTAAAAAAAAATTCCTGGTAAGTGGCACAATAATAAACTTCAGAAAGCTATGTAGTTCCATGTATTTGTGATAGTAAAGTGGTCTGCATATTGCAAAGAACCGATCTAGTGCCATCCACACCAGTGTAGTAGACTGGAATCCACCAAGAATCTGAATGCAAAACATTTGTATTAAACAGTTCACTAGAGAAATTCCATTCCAGTCAAATAAAAAGTTAAGCAACAAATTTGGCACAAAAAATATTGGCCAGCACAAGTCTACAACACTCATAAAACCTATTAAAACATACATTGGAGCGTGTAAACTCTTCTGAGATACAACTAAATAAATTATGATAGAGTTTGATATAGTAGACAATAAAAACATGAGGAAATATGGTATTGATAATATAGGTCTCCATCCTCCCAAGGCCAGAAAGCTATTTAGCTTAAAAGTTGTGTATGAAATATTTGGTGGTGAGAAATCTTGCATGCTGTTCCTGAACTTCACTATTAAGGCAGAATTACTAGCAATTTTTACATTTCAGGTATTAGGGCATAATATTAGCACAGCACCAGTTTTATCTGTTGCATATTAAGGATAATACAGTACAAGTCCATTCTATATGTAGACAATAATTACTGATTATTGCTTTTCATAAACATAAGAACATTTACATGTCATAATCATGTGTTTTTCAACAGTACTGTGTGGAAGAAAAAATTCAACAGATTTACAATTTTGTTTACAATTAAGTGAGTTTGTTTACAACAAAACTGAGTTGTGAGTAAATTCACATATCCTCTATTGTATAAGGATTACAGTATAAGAAACATTGATTTTGAGGAATAGAAATTACAAAATCCCATGCATGATACATCTGACAATTATCCTCGTGGCCTTTCAGGCACATGTAAAACCAAAACATCATTCTCTGTCTCTATATACCTGTTATGTTCTCATGAGGCTCTGCTTTATTCCTACAGGCTTTAGTTAGCAGTCCTTGAATGACATGGAAAAGCAAGTCTTGTTTATCTCCTTCAGATAAGATTAAAACTATGTTTTAGCACAGGGAGGCTTAATTTCACAATCAACAAAATTCAAGATTGTACTTATTTTGTTGTTTTGTTATCTTTTTTGTTTTATTATTTTGTGAAAATAATGTTATCTTGTATTTGCAAATAGAATTTTAAAACTAATAAAGAAACCCCAATATCAAAATTGGTGTCCAATGTATTAATGCTCCTAATCCTAAATACTCCTAATCTGTAAGGAAGTGAGGAAAGAAGCTGAAATATTTGGTGAAATACTGATTTAACATTAAAGCAGTTCCCCTACTTTCTGCAATTCAGTGCCAGGTACCATGAAAACAGTATTATAGTAATAGTAATAGTAATAGTAATCGTAATCGTAATCGTAATCGTAATAGTAAAATCGTACCCCAGAACACTAGGGCTGTCACTAGTGATTGTCTTCAAAATTTTAATATTCTATAATGATATGAAAGTGTAAGACTCAAACAAATTCATATGAAATGATCAAAATTCAAAAACACATTTGGCTTGAAAGATAACTAATGACCTCCCTTTGTTGATAAAGGCCCTGATGTGTTGACAGGGCCGTTGTACTTTGGAGAAGCTCATAGCTATTTCATGGGAGAATTTAATTACATTTTTTTGTCAGTTGTAGTCTAGATAACTTTCTTGATTTGGAGACACAGGTGTTTTGAAACATAGTCAGCTTGCTTTTGCTTACACAGGTTTATTAGACAGAAGGTGGAAAGATTGGTGGATTGAAAGCATTTATATGATACCTCTGGTCCCAGACATTCTCTCTTGGGACCTACCATTGCAAAGCCACTGGTATCATGACTGAGGTGCTATAATTGAAGTGTTTAAATTCTATTAATTCAGCAGACCTCTAAGCCTGGTGGAAGTCAACTTCCATGACTCAGCATATGATTTCAAAGAACCCTTGAGAGATAGAGAGTAATTTGGAGCTTAATTCTATTTTCAACTCTTAGACACATTAAGACTTGTAGAGTCATCCGAATGAATAGTACCCAGAGGCTTCGTATTATTCGCTATTTGTAATTTTTGGCATCAAAATGAAGCAAAATACTTTTTTATTATATTCTGTAAAATACTGTATAAAACACACAGTAATGCTTTTAAACCAGCAAAATCAACTTTAATAATCAATTGTATAATAAACATGCATAAACCATTCTGTTTCCTGAAGGAATACAAATATATTACCAAATGTGAAACCATATCATTTATTCATTCATTTTCTACCGCTTATCCGAACTACAGGGAGCCTGTGCCAATCTCAGGCATCATCAGGCATCAAGGCAGGATACACCCTGGACGTAGTGTCAACCCATCGCAGAGCACACACATACTCTCATTCACTCACACACTATGGACAATTTTCCAAAGATGCCAATCAACCTACCCTGCATGTCTTTGGACCGGGGGAGAAAACCAGAGTACCCGGAGGAAACCCCCGATGCACAGGGAGAACAGGCAAACTGCGCACACACACAAGGCGGAGGCGGGAATCAAACCCCCAACCCTGGAGGTGTGAGGCAAATGTGCTACCACTAAGCCACTGTGCCCCCTTGAAACCATATCAAATCCCCAAAATTATTAGCATTATCCCATACCATGCCTTCCATTTAAACTGAATTTCTATCATTGCCTCTGGCTTGCAGATTCAGTAAATTGTTTAATTAAAATTATACTTACCTGGCAGGGGCAATACCATGATCAAGGAGGTGGATTGCCCAAAGCGAGGCTCGGCCATTGCACTCGGGCTGTGCTGACCTTTGCGAATTCCCAAAATGCGGGAATCTCGACTGCATAATTTCTGATAGTGGGGGACTGCGTTCGCGCTCTCCCCTGTTTTGTTTGGGGGCAAGTCGTGGCCTAATGGTTAGAGAGTCTGACTCATAATCCTAAAGTTGTGGGTTCGAGTCTCGGGCCGGCCACATGACTGAGGTGCCCTCGAGCAAGGCACCGAACACCCCAACTGCTCCCCGGGCGCCGCAGCATTAATGGCTGCCCACTGCTCTGGGTGTGTGCTCACGGTGTGTGTGTTTACTGCTGTGTGTGTGCACTTTGGATGGGTCAAATGCAAAGAACAAATTCTGAGTATGGGTCACCATACTTAGCCGTATGTCACGTCACTTTCACTTCACTTTAAAAATATTAAATCTGTTAAGCTGTCTTGTGATAATGTCCAATATCGAATGTGCAACTGCGCAACTGTATATATATAATATTTAAGTGGGTTGTGTGTACTCTTTGAGTAAACAAAAAGTGGGGTAGCTGGGCCACAGAACCTAACCATTGCCCATCTCATCACTTTTTCTTAAAATCACTCTACTTGGACTAAATATAGTCATGGTCTCAATGATTTCATTCAAAATAATTATGTTAGAGACCATGACGATCTATTGTGCATAGACAGAACTTAGTGCCATATATACTATTATTATTTTATTATAACATTAGTATATAACATTTTAATTGCATATTTACTATTCCTAATACTATATACAGATACAAGAACATGCGCACCAGAACCAGCAGGTTCAGGGACAGCTTTTTTCCATCCACCATCACACTACTGAACTCTACACTAACCGTTAGAACACTGTAAAAATACTGTATATGACCTCTGTAAAATTATACATACAATGTACATATCACATATTGTATTTTTTATACTTCTCATCCTCTACACATACTGCTCTATTTCATTTATGTGTATTTTATAGCCTTTATATTTATTCACTGTACATATGTTTGCATATATATCTATGTATTACATGCTGTACATATGCTACATATTTATCTGCACATGTCTATTTGCACAATTGCTACTATTTGCACTTCTGGTAGATGCCAAACTGAATTTCATTGCAGTGTTCCTGTACTATGCAGTGACAATAAAGTTCTATCTATCTATCTATCTATCTATCTATCTATCTATCTATCTATCTATCTATCTATCTATCTATCTATCTATCTATCTATCTATCTATCTATCTATCTTTTTTAGTATTAGTGCTCAGAATCCTATGAACATGGTGTGACATTTAATCATTTCAGACAGTTATTTGATCAAATATACTGTATAAAAAGTATTTCAATTAAATGCACAGCAAAACAAACATGCAATAATTCCACCGTCCCACTTCAGTATATTACTGTGGTAAGACTTTCAGATTGTTCAGCAATTTCAAAAACTGTTTTCTTATTTCAGTTGTTCTTATTCCATAAATAATTGGATTGAAACAGCTTGGGAATAGTATATACATAGTACTCAGAAAGACACGGATATTGGGATCAAAATTATTTCTTATTCTGTATGACATAAAAGCAATCAAGGCAAATGCTAAATTGATTGTCATGACAATGATATGTGTAATACAGGTATTGATTGCCTTCAAGTGGGCTTTTCCTGATTTCATGACAGAAGCAAAGATTATTATATATGATGCAGTAATAAAAAGAACATCTGCAGTTGGTATAAGAAAAGCAGATAAAAGGCCAATTAGGTTGTTGATAGATGTATCTCCACATGCCAGTTGAACCAATCCCATATGTTCACAAAAACAGTGATCTATCTCATTTGTTGAACAGAAATTAAATTTTCCAGCATAACAGATCATTATAATAATAATTAAAAAATTCCTGGTAAGTGGCACAATAATAAACTTCAGAAAGCTATGTAGTTCCATGTATTTGTGATAGTAAAGTGGTCTGCATATTGCAAAGAACCGATCTAGTGCCATCCACACCAGTGTAGTAGACTGGAATCCACCAAGAATCTGAATGCAAAACATTTGTATTAAACAGTTCACTAGAGAAAATCCATTCCAGTCAAATAAAAAGTTAAGCAACAAATTTGGCACGAAAATTATTGGCCAGCACAAGTCTACAACACTCATAAAACCTATTAAAACATACATTGGAGCGTGTAAACTCTTCTGAGATACAACTAAATAAATTATGATAGAGTTTGATATAGTAGACAATAAAAACATGAGGAAATATGGTATTGATAATATAGGTCTCCATCCTCCCAAGGCCAGAAAGCTATTTAGCTTAAAAGTTGTGTATGAAATATTTGGTGGTGAGAAATCTTGCATGCTGTTCCTGAACTTCACTATTAAGGCAGAATTACTAGCAATTTTTACATTTTAGGTATTAGGGCATAATATTAGCACAGCACCAGTTTTATCTGTTGCATATTAAGGATAATACAAATCAATTCTATATGTAGACGATAATTACTGATTATTGCTTTTCATAAACATAAGAAGACACAATTTCATTGAATTTACATGTCATAATCATGTGTTTTTCAACAGACATACAATACTGTGTGGAAGAAAAGTTCAACAGATTTACAATTTTGAAGTGATTTTGTTTACAACAAAACTGAGTTGTGAGTAAATTCACATATCCTCTATTGTATAAGGATTATAAGAAACATTGATTTTGAGGAATAGAAATTGCAAAATCCCATGCATGATACATCTGACAATTATCCTTGTGGCCTTTCAGGCACATGTAAAACCAAAACATCATTCTCTGTTTCTATATACCTGTTATGTTCTCATGGGGCTCTGCCTTAATCCTACAGGCTTTTGTTAGCAGTCCTTGAATGACATGGAAAAGCAAGTCTTGTTTATCTCCGTCCGATACAATAAGATTAAAACTATGTTTTAGCACAGGGAGGCTTAATTTTCCACTGTTATCTAACCTGCAATAATGAACAGGGTGGAAATGAGCTGATGTCTTAATACCACACACACAAAAAAATATTGTACATATGAAAATACAATTCCTCATAATATTAGGCCTTCACTAAGTGTCATGCAGCTGGAATTCTATGAAACAGCTATTCTATGCCTGCAACATCTGGCATATTTCACCATCAACAAAAATTCAAGATTGTACTTATTTTGTTGTTTTGTTATCTTTTTTGTTTTATTATTTTGTGAAAATAATGTTATCTTGTATTTGCAAATAGAACTTTAAAATTAATAAAGAAACCCCAATATCAAAATTGGTGTCCAATGTATTAATGCTCCTAATCCTAAATACTCCTAATCTGTAAGGAAGTGAGGAACAAAGCTAAAATATTTGGTGAAATACTGATTTAATATTAAAGCAGTTCCCCTACTTTCTGCAATTCAGTGCCAGGTACCATGAAAACAGTATTATAGTAATAGTAATAGTAATTTTAATAATAATAGTAATTTTAATAGTAATAGTAATAAAAAAAAAGTACACTGTGTTTCCCAAACATTTTGTAAAAACTAAACAAGAACTATCTTGACACGATCTGGCACAATCTTCAATAACAGTCTGTGAATGATTATTGTACCCCAGAACACTACGGCTGTCACTAGTGATTGTCTTCAAAATTTTAATATTCTATAATGATATGAAAGTGTAAGACTCAAACAAATTCATATGAAATGATCAAAATTCAAAAACACATTTGGCTTGAAAGATAACTAATGACCTCCCTTTGTTGATTAAGGCCCTGATGTGTTGACAGGGCCGGTGTACTTTGGAGAAGCTGACTGGTATCATGGCTGAGGTGCTATAATTGAAGTGTTTAAATTCTATTAATTCAGCAGACCTCTAAGCCTGGTGGAAGTCAACTTCCATGACTCAGCATATGATTTCAAAGAACCCTTGAGAGATAGAGAGTAATTTGGAGCTTAATTCTATTTTCAACTCTTAGACACATTATGACTTGTAGAGTCATTTGAATGAGGAGTACCCAGAGGCTTGCAGAACCATTCATACTTGTGATCTTGATCTTGATTAATTGCAAAGGCCAATGTTCACTGCTTGCACTCCAAGCAACACCTTACACATTGGGTAGTGGAGGCTGCCAACCAGGTATTCAGCACAAAGTGCATGCCTTAACCCATAGGCTTTAGGGTTCACTCCACTAGAGCTAATCCCTCATCCAGTACTGTAACTAGGGTTGTTGCCCTCCATGATATCTGTGTTGCGGCAGAGGATCTCTCCACACACTTTTATCAGGCTTCATAGTCTGAACCTGGTTCCTCACCCAAAATCTGTGTCCCACGTCTCACAGAGCTAGTCAGTGCTCTGCTTCTATAGTCACATGTTCTGACATTGCACAGATTTTGACGTAGTTGTTCTTGGCATTCCCATAACGTCAAGTCATAATGCAGTCGAAAGAGAATGACACTAGTTTAACTTTAGAAGGAAACAAGATGCTATGTCACTTGCCACACTCTGGGCATCCACTCATTCTCCCTTCAGACAAGTAGTTCGCTCTGCTTTGTCACATGACCTATAGATTAATAACCAATTGCTTGGCATGATTTCACACCAAGCTTCAGCCATTGCCTCTGCAAGGAGATTTCACCTTAAGGCTACAATGAAGTATCTCGTTCCCTTCTCAGGGAACTGGGTTACATATGTCGTTTTGTCTTTTACCTAAATGGTCATCCATTGAATGATGATAAGCCACAGAAAGTGGCTATTCAGCATTAAGATATTGGGTTTTTAAATATAACTAGCTTAGGTAAGGGTAGTTTTGGGAGATGTCTGGCAGGATTATTTGATTAGCAGCATGTTTTGTTTGGTCAAAGGTGATTCTAAAGGACATATCACTTATGTGTGAATGAATCAGGGCTTTAAATGAAACAAACCTTTTAAATGAACAAATCATTCTCCTTTACTTCCATGAACCTAGTCATATTTTTATTCCACTTAATGTAAATGTAAACATGTAAAGCACATGACTGCTTTGACTGCCTTTTTTTTTTTGCCAAAACAAATATGAGATAGAGCTGTTTGTGGGACAATGCAAGCCATTTTGAAGTATGTTCCCTTAAAAAAATAAAAAATAAATAAAAAACAGTAAAATAAAGAAACCATTTGTATACCAACCATCTGACATCAAACAGAAAAAAACATATTAATAACCCCCAGAGTTCATGATGAATGTATCACAATCCATCATTCAAAATAACAGGCAATATTGGTGAACTAGCTACAGTAATGAATGGGGAGATACTGTACACTTGCAAAGGCATGGACATCTTGAGCTCCAACACCAGTTTAAATTCTCTGACTGAAAGTCAAGCAATCAACTTAAGTGTAGTTAGTAGTTTAGTGTAGTTTATTTGTTTAATTTTCATTTCATATAACTGTACAATCACAATGGAATTATATGAAAACAAAAATATATAATATTGTTTTTATCATATAGCAACTTGGTTGTTGTAAAGGATTGATCAATATTCAATCCCACATACATTGTTTGTTTACTTGGGAAAGACCTTAACATGCTTAATAATTTTCAGAAACTGTTCTCTTATTTCTTTGGTTCGTACTCCATAAATAATTGGATTAAAACAGCTTGGAAAAAGCAAGTACATTGTACTCAGGAAGACACGAATGGAGGGAGAGATGTTGTTTCTTATTCTGTATGACATAAAGGCAATTAAAGCAAAAGCCAGACTAACTGTCATGACTATTATATGAGTAATGCAGGTGTTAAAAGCCTTTAAGCAGGATTTGCCAGATTTAAGTACAGAAGAAAGTATTATTATATATGATATTGAAATTAAAATAAAATCAGCAGTTATTGTAAGAAAAATAGCTAAAAGCCCTAATGCATTATTAATGCTGATATCACCACATGCAAGCTGAACTAATGCCATGTGTTCACAAAAACAGTGATCTATCTCATGTGTTGCACAAAAATTCAATTTTCCAGCCCAAGAAACCATTGTGGTTATTAAGAACACATTTCTGATAACTGGGAAAATTATGAACTTCAGAAGATTTGTTATTCCCATGTATTTGTGGTAATAAAGAGGTCTACATATAGCAAAAAAACGATCCAGAGCCATCCACAGCAGTATAGTAGAATGAAATGTACCAACAAAATGAATGAAAAACATTTGCACCAAACAGCCCACTAGTGAAATTCCTTTCCAATCAAATAAGAAACTTAGCAGCATATTCGGTACACAAAATATTGGCAAAGAGAGGTCCACAACTGCCATCAGACCAATTAGTATGCACATAGGAGAATGAAGAACCCTCTGAGATATAATCAAATATATGATTGTAAGGTTTGCACAAGAAGACAATAAAAACATAGCAAGATAGGGAATAGTTAGAATGGGACGCCATTCTCCCAAATCATGAAAACCATTAAGTGTGAATGTTACGAATGAAATATTTTGTACAGTAGCTAACATCATCTCAAGATTTCTAAGATTTCAGATCAACCACCTTATATGAAAGTAATAGTCTTGTAATCAGAAATAACTTGCAAGCTGCACAGTTCCTTTTGAAAATCATGAATCAATATAATAAAATATTGCATTCCAAGAAAAATAATAGAATCATTTAGAATAATTTCATGCCCATTACACAATACTAGGACTGCTTAAGGATGAACCAGTTGTCAGTGGACCTTTTTACATTGATATAACAACACAAACAAAAATTCCAATCTCAAAACTGGGCAAAGGCAACCAAACAATCTGGCATATATTATTATGCATAGATTGTTCCAAGTACCTTGTCTTATAATTAGTCAATCTGTTGCTTCTGGATACTCCAAAACCATTTTAGTGTTTGCCACTATATACTATTCTTCTATTCCCATGTGGGTCTATTTTTTTCTTGTGGGGAAACAATGATGAATTAGCACCGCTGATCCACTGCGTACCCTCCCATCCGCACTCACACTGTATTTCACCATCTCAACTCTATGCATGCTCTCAGAAAATATATCCAAAGTATATATCCAAATTTAGATTTGAAATAAAATTAGTAAACATTTGAATTTGAGACTTGAGTTGAGAGAAAAATAATTTTTCAAATAATTTCAGAAAAATATTTCCATAACTGATGTTCATGCCACAGGGCTGTAGTCAGTTAGGCAGGTTGTATTGTCCTTCTTCAGAACAGGAACAATAATATGTGTCTTGAAACATATTCTTACTTTTCATAGAGTGATAGTGAGGGTGGCAATGTCAGTGAAAACAAACACACGAATCAAGGTTTTTCTGTGTTCTGGCATAAATTTTTTAAAAAAGTATAACCTATATAAAAAGAAACTATATAAAATATAAAGTGTCCGCGTGCAGTATGGCAAGTCGTGGCCTAATGGGGCAAGTCGTGGCCTAATGGTTAGAGAGTCTGACTCGTAATCCTAAGGTTGTGGGTTCGAGTCTCGGCCCGGCCACGACTGAGGTGCCCTTGAGCAAGTCACCGAACACCCCAACTGCTCCCCGGGCGCCGCAGCATTAATGGCTGCCCACTGCTCCGGGTGTGTGTTCACGGTGTGTCTGTGTTCACTGCTGTGTGTGTGCACTTTGGATGGGTCAAATGCAGAGAACGAATTCTGAGTATGGGTCACCATACTTAGCCGTATGTCACGTCACTTTCATAAGTGTGTATAAAGGTGTATAAAGTGGCACTGTGCTGTGCAAGTTCAGAGTTAAAGTGACAGCACAGAGTTAAAGTGTCATAGTGCAAAAAAGGTGTGCAGAAAAAACAGTGAAGGGGAGAGGTCCAGTACTAGATTCAGATCTAGATCCAGATTCTGGGTGTTTCCTGGTTTAAACTCCGAATGGCCTGGGGGAAGAAGCTTCTTCTTCTTCTCCTGTTTGCTTTCAAGGAGCGGAAGCCTTTCCCTGAACGCAACAAAGAAAAGAGTCCATTATTGGGATGGCTGAAATCCTTTACAATCCTCCTGGCCCTGGTCCGGCACCGCGTGCTGTAGATGTCCTGCGAGTCAGGGAGCTCGGCGTAGATGGTAGGTTCAGCCCTCTGGAGGGCTCGCCTGTCCTGCAGGGTGCTGTTCCCGAACCAGGAAGTGATGCTACCCGTCAGGACGCTCTCAATGATACAGGTGTAGAAAGTCTTTAGCACCTGAGAGGGTAGTTTGTAGTCCCTTAAGCGTCTCAGATGGTACAGATGCTGCCGGGCCTTCTTCACAAGGGTGTTGATGTGACAGGACCAAGACAGGTCCTGTGTGCTGTGAACACCCAGATATCAGAAACTGTCCACTCTCTCCACTCGTCTCGTTGATGTTTAGCGGTTGGTATGACCACTCCTGCTTTGTGCTGAAGTCCACTATCAACTCCTTAGTCTTGCTGACGTTCAGGAGAAGATTGTTCTCCTGGCACCATCTCTCCAGGTTTTTAGTCTCCTGTAGGTAGGCCGTCTCGTCTTTGTTGGAGATCAGGCCCACCACAAGAGTGTTGACAGTAAACTTGATGATGGTTGTGGAGTTGTAAGTGGCCACACAGTTATATGTGAGTACAGCAGGGGGCTCAGAACACAACCCTAGGGAGCTCCAGTGCTGAGGGTGAGGGTGGATGAGGTGTGTTTGCCCACCCATATGGCTTGTGATCTGTCTGTCAGGAAGTTGGAGATCCATTGACACAGCGGTAGGACAAAGGACCTCCAACTTAGAGGTGAGCGTGGAGGGAATTATGGTGTTGAACGCTGAACTGTAGTCCACAAACAGCATTTTTGCATAATTCCCTATTCTGCAGTCCAGGTGGCTCATCGTAGTGTGAAGAAGATGAGCAATGGCATCCTCAGTAGAGCGGTTCTGGTGGTACGCGAACTGTAGTGGATCAAGTGTGTCTGGTAGTGATGCAGTGCAGTGTGTGTTGTCATAATACATTACCTTCCTTTGACTGGGGATCTTAGTATGTGACTTGATTTGACTGTCTGCCAAATGCCTTAATGGAGGTTTGGTTGTCATAATGCTTATAGTGGTTTGGCCTGAAAAACATTATATTGTTGCTTATTTAGACATAGTGAAAGTAGTCAAAGGGGCTACAACTAAAAAGTATTTGGCAATAGGTTTACTTGCTTAGAATAAAAAAAAACAACAAGATGGATTTCATAGTATGTGCTTAAGCATGTGCTTGTGATTGGGTGGCAAAGTCATTTATGTGTACTATGAATGCGTTTTTCATTGGCATGTCATGAGTCCTGTGCACTAATGAATGTGAAATGCAGTGAAATGGGTAATTACATTGATGTTTGACACCTTTCATTTGTAAAATAAGCAAAACTCTGCTAATTGTTTTTCAATTTCACATACTTTCACTTCAGTGATAACTATACCGTGGTTACAATGTCTGCTATACTGTGTAAGAATCTTTGGAAGTTTGGGTGTGGTCAAGTGCCAGTTTGTGAGTTGGAGGCAGAGCAAGAGAAGTAGAGATGATTGCACACATGCAGAGAATTAGGTTAATGAATGTCTGTCTTGCAGTGAGCTGTGGTAAGAATAAATAGAAGGCACATAGGCTTCTGTGAATTACTGTATATGGTTTTGGATTTTTCATTTTTGTGTATTATTATTTAACACTTGCACTTCCCCAAAACAATATATGCCTCACCTCACCTCATGTGTGCCTCTGCATAACTCCCACATCATTAAGTATGATGTTTCCAAAGTTTTAGGTCTTAGGTCAGTTAGAATTGTTTAAAACTGTTAAAAAACGAAGCATGTAAAGCTTTAAAATCTGTCCACGTCATGCTCTAAATGTGAAAGCATTTTTTTGTTATAAGATTTAACACAGTTACACCTGTACAATCCAACCCATTAAAAAGTACACTATTAACTATTAACATCTAAAAGTCAAAATTCCAAGTAAAAATATATTGTAATTATATTAGATTTTGTAATTGTATTAGAATTGTATTAGAATTGTATTAGAATTTTACAATTAGAATTTTCTCCTAATCATGACACAAATGTGGGTTTTGAAGATTTATTAAGGTACAAATTGACATTTTATAAATGTGGACATCCAAGTGTAATAAAAAGACATAGATCAGAATTCGTATATTTTGTTTACATCATGCTGTGCAAATGCAGTTCATTGCTAGCTCTAATAATGCCCAATGCCCAAATATTTTATATCATAAAAGGCACTTGCACAGCTTGCACAATTTACATGATGAGCTGTTGGCTGACCTCCATAGCATATCATTCAGACAAATGATTGTGCTGTTGATTTACTGATAGATAACAGATATGCATAATTTTAAAACAAAAACTTTGGAGGCATGAAAATTGATCTGAGCAAAACAAACAGAACTGCACAATAAGGCATAATATGCAAATATAGCTGTACATGTCTCAAAAACATTTAACAGTTGTTATAGTAACAATTGTTTAAATGTACATGTCATTCACCTAATCCATTTTGTGCCCCAATTAGTGGACTGAATAGTTTCAAAATCATAGCCATGCGTGAATTTCAAAAATGTATGAAATCTATTAATTTCAGAAACTGTTGCCTTATTTCTTTTGTTCTCAGTCCATAAATTATAGGGTTAAAACAGCTTGGAAAAAGTAAATACATTGTGCTCATAAATACACGGCTGCTTGGAGAGAAATCATTTCTTACTCTATATAGCATAAAAGAAATCATGGCAAAAAATAGTGTAAAAGTGATAACAATTATATGAGTAATACAAGTATTAAGAGCCTTTAAATGAGCCTTACCAGATTTTAGAGCAGTGATGAATATTATTATATAAGACACAGCAATGAAAACAAAATCTAAGGTAGGTATAAAGAAGGCTGTCAAAAGTCCTACTAAGTTGTTAATTTTAATATCTCCACATGCCAACTGTACCAATGCCATATGTTCACAAAAACAATGGTCTATCACATTATTTGCACAGTAAGATAGTCTTGCTGCCAGACAAACTACTGTGGTAATTAAGATTCCATTTCTGATTAATGGAATGCCAATGAACTTTAAAAAGTTACATATTTCCATATACTTGTGATAAAAAAGGGGTCTGCAAATAGCAAAGTAACGATCCAGGGCCATTGCCAACAATAAAGTAGACTGGAATGTCCCTGAATAATGAATGCAAAACATTTGTATCAGACAGCCAGCAAATGAAATACCATTCCAGTCAAATAAAAAGCTAAACAACATATGAGGTACAAAGAGCATTGGTGAACACAAGTCCACAACTGCCATAAGACCAATTAGTACAAACATAGGAGAGTGCAAAGCCCTCTGTGTTATTATTAGATACACAAGAACAGAGTTTCCACAAACTGACAACAAAAACAACAGAAAATATGGGATGAATAGCATAGGTCTCCATTCTTCCAAATCATGAAAACAATTCAGTTTGAAATTTTTTACAGAAATGTTTTGTACAAAGAGATCCTGCATTCTGTTCTACTTTCAAATTCATACAAAAATACTACTTTGCATATTTGTTTGGATATTTTTCTCAGTTTGTCATTTTACCCAAACTACTATGTTGGGTGTTAACACAAAATGTTATTAATTATGGATTATTTTACATCATGAAGATGTAAAAGTAGCTAGAATTAGATGTAAAATTAGAATATGTAGCTCTGGCCTTAAAAATTCCATATGTACACAGATATGTATAACAGAGTACAAAACAGGAAATAAAAACAAATTCACTTCTACAGTAGGATAATCATTCTGAATACATTCATTATTCTTACAGTTACTGTACACAGGTAGTGTAGGCAATAGGTGCTTTTCAGGCCTCTCTAACTCTAAATATAGCATGTTGTTTTCCCATGAGTCACTATGATTTGCCACCTACTTCTGATGATTTACATTTTTCAAGCTATGATTTCATCAATTCATAATAAGTATAAATAAGAAATTACTTAAATCACTAATTAATAAGTAATTATTTGCATGGATTATTTTGTTATGGAAACTGCATTTACCACTGCTAGTCCTATAACCAATGGTAAAAATACATGGTGGAAAGTTACATGCATTACTTAATTTTTTTTTAAATCATTACATTTTGTTTGTATTATTTTTTTAATTGTGACTCCAGTTTTCTCAGCATTAGCTTACTAATTAAGTACACAGCTTTATATAAATCACTTCTATAATATAAAACATAATTTCTCTATGTTTAGCCAGTTGGTAGCACTATGAAAATAAATCACTGTCATCTGTAAGACTATGCATCATAACTGAATTGTTCAGTACAATTTTTAAAAATGTATTCAATTAATTAATAATAATATTGTGGATATCTGGACATTATGCTTCTAACCTTCTTTTTAATCCAAATAATCCCCTAGGAGTATTTAAAACATTTGGTACACATCAAAATGCACAAACTAAAAAATGTTTTCCCCAAAACTATTTCTAGTTCTTTTTTTGGGGGGAGACCATGTTCCTGACAAATTTTAGGGGTGCTGTTGTGGAGGTTTTGGAAGACCATGATGACCAAACTTTCTGATATACCTGCCATGTTTTGTGAGGTTTTAAGCTTGGCAAACACTTAAAAATAGCAAAAATGTAGAAAAAATATAAGAAGAAATATAAGAATATAAGATGAAGAAAAAGAAAAAGTCTAAGAAACAATAGAGCCTATTGCACCCTTGGTACTTAGAATATATAATAAATCAGAGGCAAAACTGAGATTAGTGCAAAAGGTTTCATAAGAGCACTTGGAATGCTAGGATGATACTTAGGCTTTGTTCATTCAGCAGGCAAAATCCAGGCCCAAATCCAATTGTTGTATTAGGTTTTTTACACAATTTCAACATAGCCCATACTGTATGTGAGATTTTTCTGAACAGATATGCTCCTTAACTGACCCAAATGTTCAAATGACTAGTGTGTCACATGATGCATTCATTCTTACTGTAAAAGGGGCAGCTTTATTTTGACACTGCAGCCAGGTTGTCTTATAGCTGCTTTGGACCATTTCTTTTAGGATATCTTCTAAAACATCTCTTTGAAGAGATCTTTTCAGAAATGGAATGGAACAAGTGTAATTTGTGTCTTCTAATTTTTTACAACACCCCAAATGTCCATTTCCTTACTAATCTCAGTGAAATGATATGACATTGATATGTTCCATCATTTTGTCCTGGTACTTACTGTACATTACATTAAATTACATTGGATACATGTCAGTACTTCTACATGTACAGTACTACTACAGTTCAGTACTACATGATAGTGGCCAAAGCAAATTGTAAATGTCAGAATCAATGTTTTTTTGCTTTTTTTTTGCATATCTTTTTACAACTTACATATGTATTACATTTGTAGAAAGGGATGGATAGGGATTGAGTGTTTTCTTGTAGTTTACATGTAGTGAGTCACATTGGAAGTCTGATGAATACATTATGTGACTGGTTTCTGGCCATTTTAAAACAAAATTATTAAATTAATAAATGCCTGCAATACATTGTCCTTCACTATAAACAAGACCAGTAACCACCTGAATAAGATCAATGCCAACCAATATCCTACAGCACTGGGCCTGGCATGTAGAGATATTTAGGTCTTCTATGTCTTTACTGCAGGTCACCATAAAAATATTGCTAGCACAATGTAATCCATGAACATGTTTTCATATCATCATTAAATGACCAAAGCAAATGCATTTGGGACAAAGGTGCTATCAGAGCCCAATTTTAATGAGAGGTGTTGCTAATGTTAGCTCTGTTATTGTTTACAGATAAGTCGGTAAAGATAATTGGCCAACACTGACTGCTCTAAGTAGACAGTGGCATAATTGGTCTCTAGGTAATTTGGGCTGTGGCCCTTAGTCCACTCCAGTTCTGTTCTGTGCCACCTGAGGGCAATATGTTATGTTTGCTTGTAAAGTTTTGAAAGCAGACCTGGCCCTGTTGATTAAGCAACAAATATTCAGAAATCAAAATGACTTTAATAATTAGAATGTCACCAAATAATAAGGGAACATAGTAGTGTCCAGTAACATCTGTGCATTTGTTTCTCAGGTAGCACATTAATTTAATTTATTTAATACATGTAAACCAAATGCAGTATATTTTCTATTTTTTAATCCAGGAAAAACATTTGTCCACAAAGACAATACTCTGAATAACTCAGAACAGTAACAGGTTTTATTCTAATTGTCTCTGACTGCTGTATTTTTTTTGTCAGGTTAAAGGAATTATAATATATTACGGTTAGTGATCTCTCTCAAAGAGGCATGCCATAAACCAGAAGAGTGTGCATAATAAACAAAGGCTTGGTACAACACACACATGCACACATGCACATGCACACACATGACATCTTCTGTGACAGCAAAACATGACATGACAGCATTTCCCTAAGCAGTACTATCATTCTAATATTTCTGAAGACCATTACCATTGCAAGACAATGGTATATATGGTATGGTATAGTAAGGTATGGTATGTGATATGATATAAAGTGGGGCAAAAAAGTATTTAGTCAGCCACCAATTGTGCAAGTTCTCCCACTTGAAAAAGATGAGAGAGGCCTGTAATTTTCATCATAGATACACTTCAAATATGAGAGACAGAATGGGGGAAAGAATCCAGGAAATCACATTGTCTGATATTTAATGAATTAATTGGTAAATTCATCTGTAAAATAAGTATTTGGTCACCTACAAAAAGCAAGATTTCTGGCTCTCACGGACCTGTAACTTCTTCTTTAAGAGACTCTTTTGTCCTACACTCGTTACCTGTATTAATGGCACCTGTTTGAACTCGTTATCATTATAAAAGACACCTGTCCACAGCCTCCTACAGTCAGACTCCAAACTCCACTATGGCCAAGACCAAAGAGCTGTCAAAGGACACCAGAAACAAAAATATAGACCTCCACCAGGCTGGGAAGACTGAATCTGCAATAGGTAAGCAGCTTGGTGTGAAGAAACCTGTGTGAGCAATTATTACAAAATGGAAGACATACAAGGCCACTGATAATCTCCCTCAATCTGGGGCTCCACACAAGTTCTCACCCCGTTGGGTCAAAATGATCACATCATTTTGTGAGCAAAAATCCCAACACCACACAGGGGGACCTAGTGAATGACCTACAGAGAGCTGGGACCAAAGTAACAAAGGCTACCATCAGTAACACACTACGCCACCCGTGAATTCCTGCAGTGCCAGACGTGTCCCCATGGTTAAACCAGTACATGTCCAGGCCCGTCTGAAGCTTTCTAGAGAGCATTTGGATGATCCAGATGAGGATTGGGAGAATGTCATATGGTCAGATGAAACCAAATTTTTTGGTAAAAACTCAACTTGTACAAAGACTCCTCCGATCTCTGTTTAATTGCAAGAAACACAAAGGAACATTCCTTCACTGCTTCTGGTATTGTGACAAAATCAAAAGTACATCATTTTTTTCAAAGGCTCCTTAAGTTGAAATTTTGTTTCTCGTTGGAATTGTATCTGCTGTATAGTGTAATTGAGACTGTGTTTGACTTCCACACAAGGCAACTGTTTTTAAATTTGGTATACCTGGCAAAGAAATGTATACTGTTATTGTGGTCTTCTCCTCAGGCACCTTCTGTTAAAATGTGAAATCTCAAATGTCAATATTACTTCCACTTGAGAAGCTCACTTATGACATACAACAAAGGTCTAATGACTTTTGGCAGATATGGACACCTCTCTGGTGCCACATTAACAACCTCTCTTGATCCTCTGTGTTAGTGTACATTTTGTTATTTGCCTGAATGTGCTATCTTTTTCACCTGATCGTCCACTTTTAATTGTTTTTTATTGTATACTTGAGACTGTATCGCTATGTTTATGTACATCTGAGTAACCGACCAATAATTAATTAACTAAATAAATAAATAAAAACTCAACTTGTCGTGTTTGGAGGAGAAAGAATGCTGAGTTGCATCCAAAGAACACCATATCTACTGTGAAGCATGGGGGTGGAAACATCATGCTTTGGGGCTGTTTTTCTGCAAAGGGACCAGGACGACTGATCCGTGTAAAGGAAAGAATGAATGGGGCCATGTATCATGAGATTTTGAGTGAAAACCTCCTTCCATCAGCAAGGGCATTGAAGATGAAATGTAGCTGGGTCTTTCAGCATGACAATGATACAAAACACACCGCCCGGGCAACGAAGGAATGGTTTCTTAAGAAGCATTTCAAGGTCCTGGAGTGGCCTAGCCAGTCTCCAGATCTCAACCTCATAGAAAATCTTTGGAGGGGGTTGAAAATCGGTGTTGCCCAGTGACAGCCCCAAAACATCACTACTCTAGAGGAGATCTGCTTGAAGGTATGGGCCAAACTACCAGCAACAGTGTGTAAAAAATGTGATTTTCTGATTTTATTTATTTTTTTCTCATTTTGTCTCTCATAGTTGAAGTGTATACTGTAATTACAGGCCTCGCTCATCTTTTTAAGTGGGAGAACTTGCACAATTGGTGGCTGACTAAGTACTTTTTTGCCCTACTGTGTGTGTGTGTGTGTGTGTGTGTGTGTGTGTGTGTACTGTATGTATATATACTGTATATATGTGTGTAACGAGATAACTATTAAAGTTCGAGGGTTCTTTAAGTTAAATCCTTAATGTGAATGCGCTTCCTATTGGCTGCGCCAGTTGCACTACTACATGCTGGGTTGAATGATCTGCAACAGAACAAGAGAGAACTGCTGTGGGTGAATCTCATGGCAAATGTTAGAAAGGATTGCACACAGTAAACATTTATTGGCAGAGTGGGTGTTCTGTTCGTATATGGGTATTTCAATAGTTTTCACTTGTTAATAAACTATATGATCTCTCCATGTGCGTCATTTTTCTGTGTGCTTTCTAATGAGATTATTTACCACTGTCTCTCTGGATTCGATTCAATATTGTCTATAGTGACTCATGTAGGTGGAGCTCTACTACAACTACATGATTCACTACTGTAGATAGATAGATAGATAGATAGATAGATAGATAGATAGATAGATAGATAGATAGATAGATAGATAGATAGATAGATAGATAGATAGATAGATAGATAGATAGATAGATAGATAGATAGATAGATAGATAGATAGATAGAGACTGTGTAATAACAGTATAATATATAAAATATATTTCCGAATAACAGATTCCTGTCGAATCCAGAGAGGCACATTGGAAAATGTCGCAGAGATCATATAGTTTATTAACACGTAAAAACTATTGAAATATCCATATATATGAACAGAACAACCACTCTGACAATAAATGTTTACAGAATGACCGAATAACAGAATCCTGTCGAATCAACTTGTAACGTCACAAACACTCCAGAGTTAAAAATTTAAAAACAAAATTGTTTCGGTTGTGAACGTCGCAAGATTTGGATTTTACATTCCAATGCTTGGATTTTATCGTTCACCGACTCTGCATTACCTCCCATGATGAACGTCTGTGACGGAAACGCGGTGCTGTTCGTGGACCCCGAGCCCGGATGGAGCGGACTGTCCGACGGTGAGTTACCGAGATGGAAAAGCTATTTATAAAGTTACAAGAGCTTTTGTAAATAAAAAGCCTTCAAAATATCCTCAAACAGGCAGAAACCAAATCAGGAATATAGTTCTATATGTTTACAGTAGGTAATTTAGGGAAAAGAAATCTGCTTGATATTATTTTGAAAATCGTGTGTGGCAAGCTAGTGTGGCAATGTACAGTGCAGCTAAGCAAAAAAAATATATTGTTATTTGGTTAAATTCTTTGTTCATAGCACTCATTTATAGTAAAGTTATAAGTAGTGTTATTTAGGAGAAAGTGGTGGATTATTAGTGTGAGGCACAGATTGATAGAAAATGATTTTAATCTGTGTTTTGGGATAAAATAAACCTATGTGTTATCTAATGCAGCTAAATACTGATGAAGTATTATGCAGTGTTAAAGGAAAAATACATTCATATAACTAAAATACTTTTTTGTGTAATGTAATGTTTAGAGTGAGGATTTTCTGCTGTATAAAACAGACGTTGTGCTATTAAAATAAAAGTTTCAGCTTTCTTTTATGACGTGCAGATGTCTCATTGTCTGTTCTTATCTATTGACACAGGGAGATGGAGGAAGCAAACTTCATTTGATTTTTTTCTTCAGAGCGAGCTCTACTACAGCACAGAGCTCAGTGATTATGAGGATGAAGACAGTGGGTCTGGTCAACAGGAGACAGCCCAAGATGGAGGTGATGAGTGTGATATATATGAGGAGACCTTCCCCTGCCAGAAGCCCATCCCCACCTATGAGAGGCCTATCCCCTATATGGGGCTCATCACCTTTAAGGAGCCCACCCCCTTCAAGACGTCGAGCCCCTTTGAAGAGGCCAGCCACCCATCCCCATCTATGCCTCCTGCATCTCGACGTCGTGTCCATTTTAACATGAACGTCACTGTGTTAGGCCAGTCTTCAATAGCAGGGTTTAAAATGGAAAACAGTGCAGAATCCCTTCCTAGTTAAAGGCACTGTGAAATTACTGTGACGACTGATCCAAAAACCGCTCTTCGCCCCAGAAAATCGGCGGCTAAACAAAAGCAGCGGCAGTGCAGCAACATGGACAGTACCACTGACAACACTCTTTTCAGCATCACAGTCAGCACCGTTGAATAAAGCTGCTGGGTGGGTCAGAAAAACACCTGACAATAGAGAGAGGACTAATCAGGAGCACAGATGTGGCACTCACCCTCCAGCAGAACACCACAGCGGAAAGCCATGCTCAGCAGCCAGCGGCAGGTAACCATGGTTATGGGAAGGAGCTAATGTTTTGTATCCCTCTTTTTCAGAGTCCTCTGTATAACAAAATTTGCTGATGTCTGCTGAGCCTGTGCCAAGCTCCTGGGTCCACAGCTCTCCCTGCGCCATCACTGGGACTCTGCTGTCACCATGATTGGGAACCTCCCTCTGGGATCCTCACCGAGGCCTTATCCAGCATGCAAGTTTCTCTTCCACTTTTCAGCATTCTTCTATAACTACTGCATGTGAGATGCAGACAAAACTATTTTACAGACAAATACAGACACCACTGTAATTGTATTTTCTGCAAATAAGAAACAATTAAATACTAACTTGCTACAGTATTAATATAATAGTTGTGGAGTAGGGAGTATGGTAAGGGCCACAAAAGAGAGTGAGAGACGAGCAGCACAGTGCAGTGTGTGTATTACTCCACAGTGATTGAAAATTACTATAAATGGATTGACCCCACATGTGAGTTGTCTCATGCCTGCTTCCTATCTCCTCAAGTTTACCCTCGACCTCAGACATCATGTCCAAGAACTGGAAAGGCTTCAAACTGTTTCAAAATCGTCACTTGATTTGTTGGACTTTACAGGATTACCTGGAGATGTGAGTGTCACTTTTTTGATATTACACCTGGAAACAAAACACTTATGAGGATCAATAAACACTAGATTTTCCAAATGATGCAAAGTTCACAGTATATATTTGTTCATTCACACAAGTTTCTTAAATGAATGATCTACAGTTACATGGCAGTCTGCTTTTGCAGGGACACTGACGTTACATTTTCACACCCTTAAACATGATGCTGAACAAAATGAACAGTGATTGGTTGCTTTACATGTCAGTCAGACACCCAGTGGCAGTTCTGCCTCTGAGCACCATTTAACCTCCAACTAATCCAGAATATAGCTGTTTGGCTTGTTTTTAATCATGTTCTGTGACACCACCCCATTTCTATGCCCCCTCCACTGGTGACCTGTAGCTGCCCACATCCAATAACAAATACTAAAGCTTGCCTATAGAGGTAAAAACTGACCAATACCCACCTACCTTAAAGCACTTTTCACACACAGATCTGCACCAGACATTTCCAATTTGTAGTCCACCATCTCTCATTATACAAGAAAGGCATGCATTAAGGTTTATCCTTGTTCTACTTCCCAGGTGGTGGAATGACATTCCCCTAAATGTTAAAAAGTTTGTTACTAGCAGTCCCCCTAAGGCATCTAAAGATTTACCGTTTTATGAAGTAAAGTAGTGCTTAAAAATGTAGGTAAAAACGTTTGTTGTTTGTGTGATTTTCTTGCTATATTACCTACCAACAGAGTGTTTAAACTGATATTATTCTTCTTTCATAAAATACTTTATCAGTATTGATTTATTAAAAGTCTTCAATAGTCTTCAAAGCATTTCTATAAGTTGCTATGGATATGGGCATCTGCCACATGTCCAATGTCATAACTGTAAGTATGAGTGGATTATAAGATGTAGGTTTGGCAAAAATGCAATGTGTTTGTCAGTTATCATCGATCCTAGTCACAGTCATGATAAAACTTTCCCAGGAAAACTGTCTGTGGCTCCCATACACCCTGGGATGGGACGCCAATCCAGTGCTGGGCACCGTGTCTACACATTTACCTATGGGCAATTTATCATAACATTTTTATCATATAAACAACTGCTTGAGAAGTGGGAGGAAACCAAAACATGCTTAACTCCACATGAGCTCTGGATTACCAACAGACAATTAAGCATAGTCTTTCATTAAATTATCTATAAAGAATTTCACATGTATATCTCAAGCAAATAATATGATCTTAAATAGTTTGATTTTGATGTAAAAGATTTTAAATAGATTTAAACACTATTTATTAAAAACCGGGCTTGTTTTGAAACATTTTTGTAAGGTTGTAAAATTTTCCAGGATACTACCCAAGATTTATTATAATAGGTAGGTCAGTATTTGACATTGCTACTATAGAGCTCCAAAATGAAGTATAGCTGTCATTAAGTCCAACCATGTTGTGAATCAGAAAGTTAAACTCCTCTCTTTATTGAACTTTTAAAACAAAATGAATGTATAGTAGTACAGTAATAATATTCTAATTAGAACTGCAATAACCTTTAACAATACAACTATTTTAAGTGGAATCAATTTATTGGACATGGAATTCAAATAAAACACTCAAAAATATTTAAAAAATAAAATAAAATAACCAAAATGTGGAAAACCAACTTAATAATGTGTTAGTTTGAAACATTTTGGCTTTAATTTCCAAAACCATTCCCCAGACACTAAAATAAGTTTTTTATATTCCCATTACCATTGCCACAGAGTGTATATATATATATATATATATATATATATATATATATATATATATATATATATATATATATATATATATATATATATATATATATATAAAATCAAAGAAAAAGAGAGAGATCCAAATCAGGGTTAATTGAATACAAATAACTTGAAATATAGTTCACAGTGTACAACTTGCAAGGATGTCTATAGGGCTTACTCTTTATTCATGTGCATATGTAGAGCAGTGGTTTTTTCATTTTTTTGTAAAAAAAAAAAAAAACACTTTTTCTTTAGAAAATAAGTATATAAGGGAATAAACACAAAGCATGAAGCAGCATTCAATTCAATAGTTATATACATTGAATATAAAAAGGTCTACATGCCCCTGTTTAACTGGTGAACATCAGAAACACTCTCACTCACTCATTTTCTACCGCTTATCCGAACTTCTTGGGTCACGGGGAGCCTGTGCCTACAGTATCTCAGGCGTCATCGGGCATCAAGGCAGGAACCCTGGATGGAGTGCCAACCCATCGCAGGGCACACACGCTGTCATTCACTCACATACTACGGACAATTTTCCAGAGATGCCAATCAACCTACCATGCATGTCTTTGTATGGGGGGAGGAAACCCCCGAGGCACGGGGAGAACATGCAAACTCCGCACACACAAGGCGGAGGCGGGAATCGAACCCCAACCCTGGAGGTGTGAGGCGAACGTGTTAACCACTAAGCCACCGTGCCCACTAACATCAGAAAAAATGTTATAATATTTATAAATTGTAATTAAAAAAAGTTACAATAACATGGATGCAATATGGCTGCGTTCTGAAGGTATCAAGCTATCCACAATGAAATGATTATGATTAGGCATAAATAAAGATCAGCTGTTTTTTTTAATGAATTTTCTTCACATCTTGGTTTCATCCAACGGTCCACAAAGAGCTTATAAAGCATGCAAGGATTTCACTATGGAACACCATAAAGGCTGTCATAAAGAAATATAGTATATGGAGTACTACAGTGACATCACCAAAAACAGGGCAAGATTTATAAAAAAGAAAAAGCTAAAAAAAAAAAAAGAGAGAGAGACCTAAAGAAACATTAAAGGAATATGTCATGTCTGAGGTATGGGGTAGGGTGGGAAGTCATAAGTGTTTTCAGACACTTAAGATCTAACTTCACCAAAATGTGGAAGCCTGGTTAAAACAGGGGTGTGTAGAATTTTTATATCCACTGTATATATTGCACAATACACTTATATACTGTATCAGCTAGAAAACTTATATTTTCTTAGTATTTTACAAAAATTCATATTAAATGATAGAGATTGAGGCATATAGATCGATGCAAATCCCATTTCTACATATCTCAAAATTAGTGACTGTTAGTTTTGGATTCCTTTTTAGTTGCTCCTGCATTGTCATTTCTACAGTAGCATTTTTGTTGTGTTTGTTTGTTTGTCATTTTCTCATTTAGTTTTTTAGCATAGCACACATAATTGGGCTTACGTTATACACTAAATAATTAAAAATGCTTTTAATTATAAGGCTGCTTCTGATGCACAGTAATGTTATTTAGTTCATTATTAAATTTGTTTATTTATATCCATAGTTGTAATTAAATTAACTTTTGAAAAAATAGTAATTTCCCCCCAACCCCCAAAAACATGTGATTATTTTTTTTGTTACACATCCCTAGTGTCTACAAGTATCCTGTAAATCAGACAAGATGACTTCCCATAGCAAAAGTGCCATTGTGTCATTACTCAATAAAGACAACTTACACTAAAATCTTTTAACATTTTTAACCTACATTAACATTTTTATACTTGACTTTGTTTAATAGTTGACTTTGTTTGTTAATTAATGCAGGACATTAAAACAAAACAACCAGACAGTAGTAATAGTAATAACATTTGCTCTCCTTTACAGAGTGTTTTGGACAGAAATAAATTAAACAGGTTTAATCACAAATTTACTGTCTCTAATTTTTCATTTTTTAATAGAAAAAAGAACAAGAAAGCAAAATGATAACAAAGGCATGCTATAGTTGAAAGTCATTTTCACCATAATCCAATGGTATTCCTTAATGTGTCTTACTATAAATACCACGTAGACACCCTGTAGAAAGCCAGTGAATTCTTCTCATCTGCTAAATGCTTATCTAAGGAGGTAACATTTTTCAACACTTTTTCAACACAATTTTTACACCCAGTCAAGATGGAGAAAACATACGCAAACAGGAGCACAACAACTGCACCACAGTGATGTGTGTTAAAGGGTGTTACAAACTTCTGGTTTGTCTCTACAGGGTTTTTCCGTGGCTCCCTTAGGTTGTGATAAAGTAAACCATTTATTGACTTCATCTATCTGTCATTCAGCTTAGGTGAGTCTATACCTTCCTCCTCCTCTTCTTTTTCATCCTTTGCTCCAATAAGTCGCTGCCTTGCGAAATCTTCAAAAATGATATCATCATCACTAGTCAGAAATGGAGAAATTAGGAGAATGTTGACAGATCATCTTTGATGTGCTGCATTCATTCACTAAAAGGTCATTTCCACAGTTATTGGTGTCATACAACAACTCACAAAGATGCTTACTACATCATTCATTCCCCAACCAACAGTTTCTCACTTGATCTCCAGTCAAGCATGTATACTTTCTCAGAGGTCACCAGGTTATTAATGGAACTCATCTGCTTGGTATCACACTTTTATTTATTACAAGAAAAGGCTGTGTTTGTGTGCTTATGTTAGTATGTGTTATGGCACATCTATCTAAAAATAATTTTGTGTTGTCTAAAGAACATTTCCAGAACTATGGTGTAATACTGTAATGATATAAAAAGGACAAATAGAATACACAATGAAGAAAGATTTAATATAACTAAAAACTGCAGTATAAATTTAGACTTTGGAGTTTTGTGTAATAACTGTACAATTTGTATAACTGGACAATCAGAAAATGTGAACAAATAAAATGGCAAAAAATTACTCACTTTGTGTCAAACTCGATCAGGTTTGTGTCAATGGGTGCATCGTTTTCTAGTGCTTACACAGAAAAAGAACAAAGGGTTCATTTATGGAAGGGAAATTTTCAAATACTACAGAATTGTACAAGTAGGTAAATATTTGTATTAAATAAGATTACTTCAGCTTGGCAAAGTGAAGCACAACAGGAGAGCATGCAACCACTAATCTGTTTAACAGCTAACTAATAAACTATTAACTATTAAACAAAGATTATTGATTGGGCCTGGTTAGAGGCAATTTATGGTATCATAGGCATTATATGAGAGTCTTCTCATCCCACTACATATGCATCTTAAGCAATAAAATGCAGGTGATAATCCATACAATAATCTGTTTAACTAATATTTCACCAGGAGAACAAATTCCCTAGATGAAGACAAAGTTTTGATCATTCTAACTGCATATCAGACTAATTATGACTTAAAGTAGCAGAAAACAGCAAAACTACCTGAAAATTGTGGGGATTATACCGGTGTTAAAATAAAAACAAACAAACTTGGAATTGATATAGAATAAAGTGATTATTGAGATGAAGTTAATCAGGTTCACTTGGCAGTTGTACTTCTCAAGCATAGCTACAAAAATTAAAACACCAAGAAAGCCAACAATTACTGACAATGAACTGACAAACAAAAACAGAAGTACCCTCTGTACATTCTTGTCCTTCTACCCTACATGCTTTCCTCTTGGGTTTCCCAGAGCCTCTGATTACTAAGGAATATCAACATGAAAATTCACATGATGGTTTTAAACATAATCAAGGTCTAAACTAAAGTATATTTATTGAGCTAGCACTTTCTTTATTACTTCAATAAACAAGCTTTTTTAGACAGCTAATTTAAAAGAATTAGATTAAACATGCACCATCTTTGAAGATGGATTCCTCATCAGGTTTAGGATGCATTAATGTGAAGGGCAGCTCTACTGCAACATCACTAGAGGGAAAAAAAACAGAAACAAAATACAAGATGTTCAGCAAAAGATAGATAATCTATGAAAGTACAGATGCTTCAGCAGACTTGCTGTTTTTTGCATGTTAAAATTAAAATATCTCTGTTATTGTTATGATTCAGCCCGGACTTTGGCCACATGCATGTTTGTTATTGTTCCTCGTCACGTGTTTGCCCTGTCCTTGTCTGCCCTGCCCTGTTTCCACGCCTGCTCCTAATTGTATCTGATTGTCTTGTGTATAAATGTGAGCCGCGTTGCCGATGGCAGCGCGGAATCTACTGTTGTCTTTGTCTTGTCTCGTGGTCCCCTTTATTAAACCCTGTTTTGTGTTACTATCCTGCGTTTGGGTCCGCTTCCTGCCCCGCGTCATGACAGTTATATATTCAGCTTTGGTTACAGAATCAAATAATAAAATGAATGCATTAAATGTATTTAATGTCCAGTATAAAATCATAATTTGAAGAATAAAATTGTTTTTTAATAAAACCTACTATTTATCATCTACTATAATGTAGCTTCTTTACTTCCACAAATACACAAAGAGCATTTTCTCTCTCTCTCTCTCTCTCTCTCTCTCTCTCTCTCTCTCTCTCTCTCTCTCTCTCTCTCTCCTCAGAGAACACAGAGAAAAAGTGTGTTGGATTAAGTTTGTTTTACCTGGAGGCAAGATCTCCCAAGAGCCTGTGAAGAATAAAACAAACTTAGCCTTTTCCTGAAATCCAGATGCCACAAATGTTACTCTAATTTTTGTTGCATGTTAATTTGTATTATCTTTAAAGATGTCCACAAAGTGTATAAATATGCTCACATTGCTCACAAACTAGTAACTGATTTGAATTATTCCATTTTAAAGTAAAACTTGCTGGATTCATTCCAATCTAATTAGAAAATTAAACAATTTAGAAATGTTAATTATATGGCTATTAAACCTTTTTTTTTATTTTTAGGATTCATTTATTATTATAAGAAGACATATCAAAAGAAAAGTTAAGTCACTCGCAAGCAATAACTAAACTGAATGATCAAACAAAAAATATTCAAACTTACCCACCACGAGACACTACCAATTTCACTTTGACTTTATAAGACACAATGATACCCAGAATTTCTTTACTGGCTCCTTCTCGTAACCTTTGGGATAAAACAATAAAGCCGATATTAAAATATAGCATTGCAACTGTTGCCACTTACTAAAAAAAGTTAGAATATTATTGTTATAAATATTGTCTGCTTATATTAAGAGTACTCACAGTGTACTTGAGGCTAAATTTGTGTCTTCATGTTTGAGCTTTCCATCTAAAGCTAAGCCACGCTTCTCTCGGTTGTTGGCAAGAAAGGGGGTGAGAGTATATACCTTACAGAATGTTGCACTTGGAGCCACAATGTCACTAAACAGAGTAATATGAAATTAGACACACAAAAAGACATGTAGATTTATATAGATCTCTACTTCTGTTGTTGCATTGCTTCATCATATGTGTGCTGCATACATACTCTGATTCCTCCATTGCAACTGGACATTTGTACTGGGCAGTGTTGAAGAGGCAAATATCAGCATATTGACGCACTATAATAGTTTAAAAGAAGAGCTGGTGGGTCATTACATGCAAGGTTTTTTTTTAATGAATAGTGTGTATAAAATTCTAAGGTATATTTATAAAAACCTGAGATCTTCATTTTCTTCACAGTCTTGTTTGTGTTGTTTGTGACATGAACATTTACACTAATTGGTTCACCATGGTAGTAGATCTGAAGAACCAGAAGAAAAAATAAGTTAATTACCGTTAATTGTAATGTAAGATATGTTTCTGTAAATATGTTTCTTAATTTCAGTAAACTGAAATAAATCTATTCTAACCCGTTTCTACACGGTCTAAGCTGCTGAAATGCAAGTTTAACTTGGGTGCTCTACCAGTCCATATATCTGTAGTATTTTGTAGCACACTACTTTAACCACTAGATGGAGCTCATACACTGCAGAACTAAAATCCACTTTCCTATTCATGATTGTTTGCCATAGAGTCCAATTAGAGAACTGCTCATTCCTTCACAGATTTGTGATTTCCCTGATGTACCCACCTTATGGAACATCCCAAGGTTTTGAATCTGGTGCACCACAGGAGAGAAAACTCTAGGAGTAGGTCTGAAATTACTGCCATAAAACCTGTGTTTCTGCCTATCTCTACTTAATTTGTAACAGTGTCACTTTATTTGTTCAGGGAAGAAAAACATTGCTGGTTTGTCCTTTTTATTTCAGCTACTAGATCTGAAATATTCTGCTTAAACTAAAAAACCTTCATTGAAAAGCAAGAGTATCCCTCTCAGATTTATCTACAACTTTAGGAATACTGTTGTTTGTAGTTCTCTTCTTAAAGAACTTACTGACCTCTTTGTCAAGCGAGGCCTCTAGGTGTAAGGGTTTATCTGACATGAGAAACTGTCTTGTTGTCTCTGCCATTGGTTGTGGACCCGGCTTCTCTGGGGCATACTGGACTTTTCTAATGATAAGCCGCACTGAGTTCCTAGGCCAAAAAAGAGTATTTAGTACATAATCCCATACTGTTTAGAGAAATAAAACAATAACAATAAATTACTAGTTAGGTAACACAGTGGTTTAATATACGTAAAAATGTTTTTTGTTGTCTGCATGGCTCAAAATATGAGAAAGATCAAATGCACTACTGTATAACACGTGATAGTGTGGTTGTAAAAAAAAATAATCCAAGCCAGGCTGGTATGATTTGGCCTGATGAGAAGTGGAATACCATACCAAATGGGGATTATTTTCATGATAACTTGGCAGAATATATTTTAGTGTCACATGTTTACCAAGCTATTGCCTGCTAAAACAAATTCATGATTAATTTTTTGCTAATGGTGTGGACTGAATAGAATTGCTCTACCTTTTGTGAATTTTCTCTTCAACGTTTTCAGCACAGAAAGCCTTCACTTCAAAGTCAACCCCACAGGCCTTTTTCAGAGGTGAGAGAACCAGAAGAAAATAAATTTATATTCTTTTGTATTTATTATAACTTTTGGATTATAATTTTGGTTTGTGATGCAAAAAATATACCTTGCCAGTATCTTCTGGTCCAGGTTGCAGTGTGACTGAGCAGGGTAAATTGGGAGGTATCTATTCAAAATATAGTGCTATAGTGGGTTACAAAAGTAATCTTCAGCATTGTAAATGTATACTATCATAATTAGTATCTTTAGTTATTGGCACAGCAGCAAGGAATTAACCTCAAAGGTGAAGGGATAGGCATGCTCTCCCAGCTTTTTAATCAGCCGCTCCTGTAGACGTGTCAGGCTTTTCTTCTCCTCAGGCACAGGAGGAAATGCCTGTACATTTGACACAAAGAGGTCCTTTCGAAATGTCAACCCAAGAACATCCAAGTCCTCTCGCCCATAGCGGAAAGCACATGTCAGTGTTATAAACACTGTAAATGAATGACAAGGAATCAGAAACACTAAGTACTGAATCTGCTCAATCACTAACATAAAATGAATAAATCTCATATTCAGTAATAGAACATCCTGAGATAAAAAATATCAGCCACAAGGTTTCATAAGACCATTTTCTTACCTTTCCTCTCCTTTAAGTACTCTGGATCAATTAAAACCACACCATCTATAAAATGAAGGCGGGAAATAAGTTATAAGTTATTATTCCAGATTTACCATAACATGCACAACACTGATTAAAAGGTTACAATTAACCAAAAAAAAATGGAATTAAATAAAAGACATACCAACAGGCTCTACAATGTCCACATGGTCAACAAAGTCCCTCTTGCCAAGATACACAGTTAGCTTAAAAAGATAAAATTGGTGTTCAACAAAATATTCCATTTCAAATTATATTGAACATAATACTAACAACATACAGAGAAATACAAAACTGCCCTTATTTAATTTTTTAGACTTTTTTGTAAGAAATATGGAAAATAAAACGTAAGTTAATTTATATGTGGTTAATTATGCCATTATGTTTCAAGTCCTATTTCAACCAAAATAACAGTAGCTAATCAATATAATCACTTATTTTATAAGTTTCATTTATTCGTATGAGATTTTGCATGTAAAGGAATAGGAATAACAAGCTTTAAAGTACCTTTCCATTTGGACTTGCCTTCTTGAATACCCTATGTGAAGAGAGAGAAAAAGCAGTTTAGCTTAGAAATGCTCTTTTGTAATTAAACATTTTGTACACTCCCTGTTCATAAGTGGGGACCACTACAGTACCACTTTCTCCAGGAGCTGAAAAATGCTTTAACAGACCTGTTCACTCCATCTTATATACCTGTCAGTGGCAGGTATGTTCATGGGTGAATGTTATGAAAAGATAAGTTAATGGGACAAATAGCACTTCTTTATAGAAAAACACAGCTTACCATGGCTCCTTGGTCCTTAGCTTTTATTGTTCTGATAACCAGTTGCAATTCTGTTTGAGTAAGTAAGGAGAGTTATCTGGTGAGCTCTGCAGAGCAGGAAGGTGAGATATTGTATTTGTTTAGTAAGCTCCATGACAGGGAAAAGCAGAGAGTTAACTGAAAAATCTCTCTTTTGTTTTTTTTAAGCATTCTCTCTTCATAAGTGATAAGTCATGGTTAGACCCTCATTTGTGCCTGCCCACTAGATATGTGTGGTGTTCCATTTCTCGCAAGTAACATCTATGTACCATTAGTGTGACTTTTGGCAAAGCCCACACAAAAGACAAGTCAGAAATTAGTTCTTGATTAAATTCTTTGTGATTATTTGCAAGGACCCAATATTTTTAAGTGCCTGAATCTAAGCTGGAGAAAGAACTCCAAATAACAAATCTAATGTTTCGGAATTAGTCTTTGTAATAATAACATTTATATGTAGAGAAAAATATCGAGTCACATTTGTTGTCAATCTTTCAAAATACTCAGATATCACAGAAGGACATTTTTACATAGTCCTTATAATGGAAAAAGTGCAAAACCGAGTTTCCAAACGAGTATGTACTTAAACTACAACATTTAATGCATTCTGTGTCAAAATCTGTGAGGTCAGATCAACCAAAATAATTCACAGTATTGACAAAATTACAAGATTTATTTTGTGTATGATGAACCCAGGTGACTCACTATTAACATCATGACAAACTGTGTGAAAATCCTCCCTTTTCTTCATATATTTATCTAGATATGAGCCTTAATATACATACATGGTGTACTATAAAAATAGTGCAGAAAGCTGAAACATTTGTTTTAAATTGTACAAAATTCAAAACCATAGTTAGTTTACTTAGTAAAAATGTATTATTTACACCCCCTTAAGTCTGTTTTTCCAGTGCTGTAACAGCACTATGAATTTGCTCTCTCTAATCACTATTCTTAGAAAAGCTAGTGGGAAGACAGGACGACACAAATGCTAAATTTTTTGTACACCTCTCCAAGCACTTTACATCATTCTCCTACTATACTGAGTTTGTGCCAAGCACTTCTCTCCAAGTGCTTACATTAGAGATGAGTCATGTCAGACAGTTTTATTAGTGTATTTATATATTGTAGATTTGTCTGCACAGACAATATTAGTGCTAGAATTAATTAAAACTAAAACACAAGTTCACATTGGTACACTACATGCTGTACATCACTGTCTGACATGGACTCTTCTCAGCTTTGCTCCTTGCCTAGCCCTCTGATCTTTGCTGGATTTTGATTATTGGTATTTTAACTCTGCTCTTCCCACTGACCTTGCCTATTGCTACCGTTTATGTAATTTAACTGCAGTAATAAACCTGTAGTCATATATCAGCTAACAAAAAAGTAATAAAATAAGCCAGGCTATATTAAGAGTGCTAAAATCTGGATAGCCTTCAATGTTGTCAATGTTAAATGTTTAATTATTGCTCTATTTACTGTGTGCTGCCAGGTTAATTTGACATCAATTCCTGAACTTGTATTAACACATAATTGAGATTACCATAAGTTCGCAAATAGGAATTTTGAGTTAAACTGAACTTACGAATGCAATCATTTTTGTCACCTTAGGAACATCAATATTTTTAACACTTTTTAGGACTACTAGTCAATTTATCAAACAGTGAATAAACACAATTTAAATTAAAATATGATGAATATGCATAGAAAATTTTAATTATGTGATACACTGTTTGGAAGTTATATAAAGTTTTATTAAAGTGTTTTGTTTTTGTCACAAACATTTACTGAAAACACTTCGCCCTCAAGCTGCTAGCACCATCAACTTACATAAATTCAAGTCTTTGTATACTATACTATATATTTACAGTATGTATTAAATGTTATTAAATCAGGATAGAAAAGTAAATAAATTCTAACTCAACCAAAACTGTGAATAAAACCAAATTGCAATAAGAACCATAGCTTTTCTGTTTCCTTTGACTTGAGATTCATCAGATTAGCTCTCATTTTTCTGTTATTGGCTGACAGAAGCGACATGGTCTTTTGTTGTTGTAGTTCATCTACTTCAAGGTTTGTATGGTGTCCTGGCAATATTTTCCTCACTCTTTGTTGTCAAACTTGCTTGCTGGCTTTCTTTGCATAGTGCATCCTGGTGCCATCTTATTCCCAGATAAGTAATACCTGTCTGTTCACATAATGTAAAGTAAATTCATCAGACCAGGCCACCTTCTTCTATTACTCCATGGTCCAGTATCAGAACTCATATGCCCATTGTTGGAGCTTTTGGTGGTAAACAGGGATCCGCATGAGCAATGTGACTGGTCTGCAGCTACGCCTCTCCATGCCATGATGAACTGCGTAATGTAATATCATTCTGTCATACCCAGCATTAACATTTTCAGGAATTTGTGCTATAGTAGCTCTTCTGTGGGATTGGACCAGACGGGTTAGCTTTCACATCAATAAGCCTTGGCCTGCTGACCCTTTTACCAGTTCACTGTATGTCTTTCCTTGAATCTTTTTTCTTTTTAGATAATAACCACTGCATAGCAAGAACACTCCACAAGTTTTAGAGATGCACTGACCAAGTCATCTGGCCATCTATCACAATATGGTCCTTGTCAGAGTCGCTCGCATCTTTACACTTGCCCAGATCTCTTCCTTCTAACACATCACTTTCAAGAACTGTCTCTTCAATTACTGTCTAAGATATTCCACCCCTTGACAGATATCAAGGTAATGAGATAATGTTGTTCACTTCACCTGCCACCTCAGATTTAGGAGATATTGGCTGTGGCTGCTGCAGACAATGTGGCCAAACCTTTGATTCTTTTACATACCCATAATTTGTATTGATTATAAAACAAACAGATGGACAATAACCACAGTATAGAGTATAGACATGTGTTGGCTTCCAAACAAAACAAGAAAATGCCCTTTGAATTAGATGACCATGTTCGCTATGAAATAAAAAATGCAACATGCCAGTTAAGTGCTCAGACATTATAAAGGTTATACAACGTGCTAATGTGGACTTGACATGACTCATGATTTCATGAAATCCAACCTTAGTGGAACCGCAAACTTGAGAGGGCTTTTAAGCCCTTTCAGTGCACTATTTCACTCTGAGTCTTAATAGCCCAGAAGCATGCAGTAAGTGACTTTAAAGTGTGTATGAATTTTTAAATGAGTGCATGCGTCTGTAATGCACAGGCAATCTCTGTTGGGTTCTATGGCTGAATCAGCTCAGTGTGTGCTCAGCATTCTATATCTTCAGTATCTAGAATATGGTTTTGTCTAATGTTTTCATGAAATAAGTTGTAATGTATGAAATTATTGTCAGAGTAAAAAATATGCACAGGACATGATTCCACAAACTTAAATTTATTACTATTATATGTGTGAGTCAGAATGGCCTGAAATGGAGTAGCACCCCATCCAGGGTGTATGCACCTAAAGTTTCCAGGATAGGTTCTGGATCAACCATGACCCTGACAAGGATTAAGCGGTTGCTAAAGTTATCACATTCTGTTTGTATGTATTTTGCAAATTGTATCATTTAGCATGTCAAAGCAGTTGTTTCAGTTGTTCAGGAAGAGCATATATTTAGGCATTCCCATTCACTTGAGGTGTTTCCTTTTTGGACAGCTTAAATCCACAGATTTCAGGTTCAGCACTGCACAGATGTCAACGTTGCAAACATACAGTTCATCATGACGTTTGAACCATTTTAATAAATTAACAATTGACTATTTTAACCATTCCTTATGTGAAGTGAAATAATGCTACTGACTTTAGTAAAATGTAATAAAAGTACATAGTTAGCCATATGTGTTTTTTAAATAAATAAAAAAATATTTGCTGATCTCGTAAAGGTGACCTATAGGCTCACGTCATCTTTGTGATGTGACATAAGGCTAAGTATGGTGATCCATACTCAGAATTCATTCTCTGCATTTAACCCATCCAAAGTGTACACACACAGCAGTGAACACACACACCGTGAACACACACCCGGAGCAGTGGGTAGGCATTTATTCTGCGCCTTTTCAATCCTCGAATTCAGTCTTAGATTTTTCTACAAGAGTCTTGTCACAATCAGCCACTTCTAACTTCTACTAATTAGACACTTCTGACTTTCTCTAAATTATATATGCAAATATTAAGTCAATTTCCAGAGGCTAACATTAAGGACACAATAAAGATCGTCACACCTAGTGTTGATTAGCAAGCTGTGTAACTTTTTCACATGTCTTGCAAAGTCATATATAAAAAGATACTTTATCTGAACTTTATCAGTACATGTTCATTTAGCTACCCTATTCTAATAAACCTATCAAATTATACAGAGTAATGACATCCAGCTAAGTGATGTATGTGGTAGGAAATACAGCTATCTCATTATGACTATAGATATCATGTGGTCTTTTGGAAAGCAGAAGGCAAAATTTGTTTATATATAAATGATTCATGAGTCCAAAAACAACAACATAATACTAAACTAGTAAAAGACAGGTAGCTTGATACTGCTCTTGGTCTGTGCTAATCCAAAGGTAGAAATCTATATAAAACTCCACTGTACACTAGCAGTTTTACAAAGCAGAAATTCAACCTGGATCCAGACTGTGATGCAGATGTAACACAATATTACACTGACTCACAGCCTGGTCTCCTGCTTGTAGTTGGATAGGAAATTATTTGCCCTGTCACATGACAAAGCGAATGACTTTAATTGTGCGATGGTTAGATGTTTTTGTATCTCAAGCCTGTCACTTCCTTGACACATCCTTGTATTTTCTGATTGCTGAATAATGTTTCTTTTATGGTAAATGTGTGCTGTAACCTCTTTCGGTCATGTTGGATTGAAATGAATTTTGAATGTTTAATGTGCTTATAGGAGTACTTTATATGAATAGTCTATATGAAGGAACTAGAAAAACAAAAGTAAAGCAAGACTGACAAAAATTTAGTAATGACCTTTTTTCCTTGAAGTCTCCATGAAGTTCATAAGTATGTTTTAGGTTTGGGGGATTGTGGATAAATAGAGGCTGGATGAATTTTGTGCAAAAATTGTCACTGCAATGGCAACATTTAAGATTAATTTTAAGATTTCTTTGTGAGTATTTTCTGTTTTGAGAAAGCTACATTCATTATTCACTGTAAAATAATCAAAACAAGTCCAGAGGATGGGGGGCAGGGTGGTTAGTGGTTAGCATGTTCGCCTCACACCTCCAGGGTTGGGGGTTCGATTCCCGCCTCCGCTTTGTGTGTGTGGAGTTTGCATGTTCTCCCCGTGCCTCGGGGGTTTCGTCCGGGCACTCCGGTTTCCTCCCCCGGTCCAAAGACATGCATAGTAGGTTGATTGGCATCTCTGGAAAAATTGACGTGAGTGTGTGAGTGAATGAGAGTGTGTGTGCCCTGCGATGGGTTGGCACTCCGTCCAGGGTGTAGCCTGCCTCGATGCCCGATGACCCGAGAAGTTCGGATAAGCAGTAGATAATGAATGAATGAATGAATGAGTGAAGTCCAGAGGATTTGGGTGATCACATGCATAGGATACATATTATCAGGGACTCAAGAGATAGCAACAACCAGCACATTTATTTGGCGTCTTGTATCCAAGGCAACAAATACAATATTAAACCCAAGCATGTATTTGAACTAGTTGATGGTTAAAGGCTTTACTTATGATTGAGCATGGTTTTTGGTAATCCCGGAATTGTTAATTTAGTTTCAGTTTATTTTTTATTTATGAGCACAGAACCTTAATTGCTACCTTGCTAATTTTTACTGCTATGTTGCATGCACTTAGTGCAGCCTATAAACTGTATTTAATATATTTAATGTATATAGTTGTAATCAGTATATATAATAATGTAAATCAGTTGTAGATAAAAACAATCTAAATCTAAATGTTCATTTGCTTGGTTAATTTTCAGCTTTTAAATGTGTTTGCACAAGTTAAATCTATTACACAGTGCAATTTAATCACATTTCCATTTAGCTGAAAGAGCTCATTTTATCCTGAAGGCCTTTTTTATTTTTTACCGATATGGATCCATATCTGCAGGAAATTTGTTTATTGTAACATCTTTTTCAGAAAGCGGATAAAAGCATTCTCCCTGAAGAAGAGTAATTAGTGGTTTAATCACTTTGCAAGACCATTTCCTCCACGTGCCCAGCACACTACTACAATGGCTGACTTTATTCCAATCAGTCTTTAATGTGTATGAATAAAAGGACATCTGTTTTTTTAGCATTCTAATCCTCAAACGGTCTTGTCATTTTCCCCCATTAGTGAAGAGTCCAGAGATTTCGTGATGAAATTTAGCTGTGTAACAGCTTGTAGCTATGTTTGTGTAAGAGATTAAACAGACTTTGGTTTCCCAATTATTTAATCTGTGGGTTTACACATTATAAAATCAAAATATTCAATCTGGGTGAAAAGTGTCATTTGGAGGATTAACCTTCCATCTACCAAAGCTCACTAAGGGACAATAGCATAAAAATGAGTTTCAACCTGCAATGAAACGGATGTTATTTTCTTTTGGGTAAAACTATACATACTTGGGACGATCATTGTGGTAATCAAAGGTTATGGATTTTTATAATAAACTACAGGGAGTAAAAAGAATCTAGAAACTGAAGGCAGAAATTCTTAAGATTTTACTGAAATAAAAGTTACATTGCTACTATTAAATAACATGTAAAAAATAAAATTGGTATGGTATTTAAAAAAGAAAAAATATACTACATGACCAAAAGTTCACACTCATAAATTTCTTGGGCTTTTCCTTTTGCCAGAAAGTTTGAAGCACACAATTGTATAGGATGTCTTTGTATAGTGCATCATTTTAATTTCCCGTAACTGGAATTAAGGGGCCCAAACATTTTCCAAAATGATAATGCCCCAGTGCACAAAGCAAGCTCCATAAAGACAATTACCTGACAATTACAGGTCCTTGGTTTGCCAAGGTTGGAGTTCGAGTGTCCTGCACAGAGCCCTGACCTCAACCTCACTGAACAAAAACTTTGCTATGAATTTTAACACCCTGACTTTACTAATGCTCTTGTTGCTGAATAGGCTGAAATCCCTATAGCGGCACTCCAAAGTCTAGTGGCAAACCTTCCCAGAAGAGTGGAGGTTATTATAACAGCAGAGGGAAGACTTAATCTGGAATGGGACAACAACAATTTTAATAAAATCAGGGAAAATTATAATGTATTACAAAGTAAACAGAGTGTAACAGGATTTGGTGGTAATCCCTACACTACATCATGCGTAAGTACATTTCTGCACTGTAATACATTTTAAATGAAAAATGTCTGCAAAAAATAATTTCCTGTGCACATCAATACATGGCAATCTAAGGTCACTTAACTATCCTTCATGATAAAATCTAGAAAGCAATGTATTCTCTCCCTGTCTTCCATTTACCTTTCCTGTTTCACCTCACTAATAATTACATTTAGGACAGTATAACCACATACATACAGCTTCACACAGCCTGAGGCTGATTGTTAACGCCTTACAAAAAAACTAAGATATAAAAAACTAGATCAGGTATTTGCTCTCTAAATTGTTCTTTTAAAAGTTGTAATGATCAGTAGATGTAAATAAATTAGAACCATGTGTTTGACAACTGTGTACTTGTAGTCAGATAGACATTTAACAACCAAATGGATTTCTGACGGAAGGGTCCATCACAGGTCACTGGAGAGTTCCTCTTCAGCTGTTGCTTATATTTTGCTGGGTACCATACAGTAATAGCAGAGAGCTTTGCTATTACTGTAAGAGGATAATTATCTTATTATCCTGCTGAGAGCACAGATATGGCATATAGCTTACTTCCTCTTCAGAGAGCTCAAGTAATTTAGAACTCTGTTGATATGGTACCATGCTATGTGTGAAATGTCAACAGTCATGTAGTGACCAGCTGCGTCAAAATGCAGCACGACACACTGAATGAAATATAAAACTGTGTACTGTAGCATTAATAAGAGCAAAATAGACAAATGGAAAAGAGGCAACTGCATCTAAGAAAGCATTGCTATAGACCCCAAGAAAATAATATAATGTAAAAAATTCTACAAATCATTTCTTCTATGACTGCACTTGTATGGGTTAAGTTTTCTGTCAAAATGTATTGCCATAAAATCACAGAGATCATACACACCTCTTTATATTCTAAGACCAGCTAAAAACATTACACCGGCCACATGTAAAAAAAAAAACTGTTGTTCTATATTAACCGAGATTAACATATATAAAGTTATATAAATAAATAAAAACATTCATCATCAAAGATAGATGATGCTTAGAATAGTGATGCAATACCCTATTACATGCTTGTTTTTTTCTTGCAGCATTTAATGTAATTAAATTCCTTTCTTACCTTGTGCCTTTATCACCCATGATGATAATTTGAGTGGTTTTCTGCTTTGAACTTGCAGGAAAAGATCAGAGATATTAAGAAAATAAATGAAGGGACTGAGAAGGAGCAAAAAGGAAAATTCACTTTTGTGAAATATGCACACAGGCAGGATGATACAGCCTCAGTCATGTAGATATGGTTCCTGCAGTTTAAACACTCTCCAGCTGAATTTGATTATAGAATCATCTCCGCTTTTGCCTGTCAAAAAAGGTCCTCTTCCCCAAAGGAAGCAAAGGCAGGTGATTCCCTGTTCTGCTTGGCTACTTCCCGCTCTCTTGCTATTCAATTAGGCATTCCTCAAATGAACCGTGTTTGGAAAAGAAATCCTGAGATTTTAGAATCTTCTGTTTGAGGTCCAATGTGAGGCAGTGCTGCTGCTTTTGCTACGTCTCCATCTCCCTCCCACACTCCCTTCCGCTCTCTCCCTCTATCACATGCATACACAAACACTCTCTCTCTCACACGCACACACACTCCCTCTCTCTCACTCTGTCCTCTTTTGAAATGAAGGGGTTTGTGTACTAGCAGTATTGAGTGGGTGATAACTAGCGCTAAATAAGACACATTTTTGCTCACTATTATGCTGCAGGCACTGACTGAGAAGCAAAATTCAATCCAAACATTCATTACCAGCACAAAGCTTCAATGCAAACATTAGAAACAGATTTAAGGAAATAAAACACAGCTCAGATATTCAGAGACTTAAACGATGAAAAATTTTCAATAATGCAATAATGTTCAATTTAAAAATACCTCAAATTAAAACTGTAATATATTACAATAACCGCATTAATAAACAAGAACACTAAGATATATAAAATTGTGATAATCGTATTTGTATAATCGTAATTGTGATAATCAATTTCAGTGCCGTGATTCAGTTCACCAAAGATTGCTCTAATATTGACTGCTTCTGCTATAGGGTTGTAGTACAATTTAGAGTAAATTATGGTGATATCGAAATGACAATCTTTATAAAGATGGTGAAAAGCCTGAATTTGGTTTACTAATGACTAATAAAGCTATTAATAAGTCACATACATTAAAGTAGTTTATCATTACTAAAAGAGAATTTAAAAAAATACTGTATATGGGATTGTGGATGTCAGCACTTACAGTATATACTGTATGAGCAAATGGCTGCCTTCATAACTGTTAAAAGAAAACTCAAACTTCTTGCCATTCAGTAAACCACAGAGTCTAAACTCACACCACAGATGGAATACAGTTTGCAAAACCTTGCTGACACTGATTCACGCTGATGTATCCTCCAAAGTGGTTCCCTAAAGTGCACAATACAAACAATGTAATGTTAAAAAAATCACAAAGCAGGACTTGGTGCTGGTAAGAAAAAGGGAAAGAATTTTATTTATCTAGTAGTCGGTACATAAACCATGACAGTCAGTACATGTGGGTTGAAAATAAGAATGTAAACAAATCTATACACTCCCTATACACAGTAAAAAACTGCAACTGGATATCTTTAACAAATGAGAATGTAAATGAATAAGTTTAGAAAAATGAGACACATTATTGTATTTGAAGAAGCACTGCAGCACAAATCAGGTACAGATACAAAATTCCTGTATTTATATACTGCACTATAATAAATGATAAATTACAAAATAGACATACTGTACAAAATTTATTTTTATTTTTACACTGTGAAATATAATTAGATAATTTCTATATAAGCAATCTGATCATATTTCTGATGAAAATATGAGAGTGACTCAGTATGTTACCAACCATCATAATCTATTTTCTTGCTATCTGTGTATTTTTGTCAACAGGCTTTCGCTCTTTAAGACAATATGATTGCCAGACCGAAAGAAATTTAACATGCTTGTGGTGTTTGGTTCTATGAGCAATGGAAACACTGGAGCTCTTTTAATGACTGCTTTAGTGTATAGAACATGTTGATCCTCACATGCTGAACATGGATGTGTGGATGCTACTGATGCTGGTGTGTAATTCAGCAGCAGAGAGTACAGAGACTTTAATCCAGTTTCAGATGTCACTCCACAGATTGGCACATCGGCATTTATCAACACTCACCATATACTCGCCCGACATTGACCAAGCCACTGCATTAACCGAAGTTCTAAAAATACACAGTGAAGTCTTTTTCATTTCAGTGATTTGGCATAATCAATACAGACGTGCAAATATTTCTGATGGAATATGCAAGTAATGTCACGGACTGAAAAACACATTACAGAAATGTGCCTAAAAGGTAACACTGTCTGAGAATATGGGTGGTGCTTATACTGGTGAAAATGGAAGCATTAGTGTAACAGATAAGGAAAAAGAGGCAATGACAAACATTGTAATGCACATTATCTGATATAATCTTCTTGGTTCACTTGGATTTGTCACTAGACAAATTGTAAAGGTTTTTGACTGACTGGCTTCATCTTTTCTCAGAATATTCCAGATTCTTCTTATTATTATTATTCAATATTATCAAATCTATACTATCTCAGAGTTAACAATGCCATTGTTCAGCTGAATTGTTCCCCCTCAGCAAGCTGATATTATGCAATTTCAATATAGTTTGCCTCAATCTACTGGTCAATTACCCTCATCTACTGGTAATGCAGTAAAACTGTATTTGTTATGCAAATTAAATAAAATTATCTCCTTGTTTTTTTAAAAGTAAGGTTACTAATGGGATCCTGGATACCTGTGCATGGGTGGTAGTCGTGTTTCCAGGTTGCCTGTGCTAATGTTCCAGATGTACACACCACCATCTGCAGAGCCAGCTGCCAGGTAACTTCCATCTGGACTAAAGTCAAGTGAAGAAAGGAAAGCATGGTCATCTTGGAAATAATTGTATACCATTACTTTATGCAACACAAGTATGGATAACGATGTTACTAACAAAATCACTTATATTTGCATGTATCCCATTAAAAATGCATCTTAGTCTGTAAAATCTTCATGAAATTTAATATCTTAGTTGTCTAGTTTTAGATTTTTTTTAGGAAATTAGCTAACAAGCATTTTGCCCCCTTAAAAAATAGATCTACATCCCAAACTAGTAGAAGATAAGGAGCAATCCTAATACTTCTGTGGATATTTTCTCAGGATATTTAACAGGATATTTTTCTCTCCTTGAAAAATGATGGTATTTTTATAGAAATTGTATGTCTTTAGTCATTAATTATGAATGCCTATGTCTACAATGCCCAAAGTTGCATAATACATCTCTCATTTCACCACATCACTATTAATGAGTTAGTATCATCTAGTTTATTCCTGTTTTCTGATCACCTGACTATTTGCCTGCCTCATGTTTCATAATGTTTGCTAGACCTTTGATTTGTCTGCCACACTGATTTAATAGAACCAGAAAATCTGCACTTGTCCATCGTCTGCTACATGACAATGAAGAATTAAAGATTTAGGACAGTGAAGTTATAGTTCTGAGACAAAGCCACAGTCATGATCAAAACAAGACATGATGTAATCATCCTGTCTTCTGCTTCAGACATTACAAAAATAATACAAGAACCTAAATTTGACACTGTTTCTTGACATTTATCTCATGTGTATGCAAAATAATTTGTGAGCATGTTTATGTATAAATCAAGATATACATTTGTGAATTTTGTTTTGTGCATAATGTTTAATAAGACCGTGCTGATCTGGTATGCATTAGCCCCACCCTCTCTGGTTTGAGATTACACAGACCTTTTAGAATGACTCAATGCATTCTGGTCTTGCTGTTGCCATAGAAACTGCTAAGTATATGATTCAATGGGGAGTGAGCCACAGACCAGAACCACAAATAGGACTTCAGCCTTTGTCATTTCTACACTGCATCCTCTTCCTTTTCTTGTCTCATCTTATATTACACGAAGCACTTAGGTTTCATGCATTTCCTTTTTTCTAAATTAACAAATACAAGTAGAATAGCTTTTTTCAAACATTTTATATTTATTGCACATAGTGCATGGATTCTGATGCTAGGCTGCCAGATAGGAAGATACTGATTAATCAGATTCTAGCTTCACACAAAAGGTAAAGCAGACAAATAATGCTGGAAGAATTATCCTGTTTCAAACAAGAAAATATTTTCCATTCAAATTAAGTTAATTTTAATTTTTCAAATTCCAGTTAATTTTAAATAAGATAAAACAAATGTATAAAAGTTGGAATACATTGCACATTTTTAATCTGACAATTTACTGATTTCAAAAACATTGCTATTATTAAGAAATGTGTAAAACAGCCCTTTTTTCTTGACACATAATGTATAAAAATAATAAAAATAAAAAAAACTCTTTCCAAAGCAATCATACTAAACAACTTAAAATAATGAGCAGTAATTTTATTGTTATTTTTAAATGTAGGTCCATTTTAGATTTTTGTGTCTTACCTGAAGATAGCTTTGGTGCTGTCACTTCCACATTTGAAACCTTCTGCCCTAGGATGATCATGAAAAGAAGAAGAAGAAAAAGTGTGAACTTCATTTTTTAAATAGATTTGCTATCATAGCAAACTTGCTTTTAAAGTTCCATAAACAGGGAAACTCTGGGGCAGTGAATAATAATTCAGTTCATCAGACTTGGGCTGTATTATGCTGTAATTACTTCAAATACAACTTCAAATATACTACCTAGTCAGATGGCCAGCATTGTAAAGCAGCGGAGAGAGTCAACGGGTTCCTTACAAAACATGTCAGGAGATGGATTGGCTACAAAAAAACTGCCCTTAACAGAACCCTGTGAATGGCGCCCTGCAATGGACTGGTTTCCCATAATTACTAAAGATAAATAAATAATTATAATGTCACTGAATACACCTCGTTCTACCCGAAGCGCAACATTACCTACTTTCTCCCACATTGCTGCCACTGACGTGTGGCTCTTCACCAGCTGGTCCACCTAATATCCAGTGACACAGTGGTTGCAAGAGTAGCTGGTTCATAAAGACTGTCCAACTGGCTTGTGTACACCTTAAAATATGCAAACGTCTTTAGACTGCTCTGCTGTGTATTCTATCTAAGGTAGGTATCACAAGAACTCTACTTGGACCTCAGTCTCAGCATGCATATCAGCTTGCCAGATGTCAGCCTGGATGAAGGATCACCTCCAGCTCTAACTTTCAAAGACAGAACTTATTTTTTCTTGTCAAGAGCCCTGATCCAGTACATCACCATCAAGCTTTGTCAATCTTTGTCTGTGGGATTTCTCTGGTATAATTTACTTAATCTTTCAGATTTTGCTTTATATAATAACAAGAAGATCAGACCATACTTGCTCATGTCTCAACTTCTTGTCTCAAATTCTCTTCTGGCTGGCATACCACCTTGCACTATTAAACCACAGCAGATGATTGAAAACACAGCAAGCTTAGACTTTATGGCCTTGATGCTTACATTTAGAGTACATAATGGACTATCACCCACATTTTATGGTCTGTGAGTGAACTTAGCTTGACAGAACTAGTGCCCTGTGTTTTTTTTTTCTAAATCACCTGATTTAGAGTGCACCTGCTTGGCAGACTAGTGCCCTGTATTTTATTTTTTAAATCACCTAATTTAGAGCTAACCGATGCACTAATGCAAAACCATCTTCCGGTTGAATATGCTTATGTGTTTAAACTGAGTTGTGTTTTTAATTAGAAATCCAGCATGGTGTAAAATAATCACTGTATCATGTGCTCTATTTACTTTTGTTTATTTTGTGTATTGGGAGCTGTGTGCATAGCACTCTATAAATATTACATTCTGCAATCTTTGTATTGCTGACAGATACATGAATGGTACTGTTCTTAAGTGAAATATCTTACAGTAAGTCACCTCTGACAAATAAATGTATAATTAATAAGATGATTGGATTGGAGATGTTTCTGCAAGTTTAGGATTGACCTCTTGGCTATTTCTCAGTCCTTGGGAACTTGATTACTTGATTATGCTTTCAATATTGTGTAGATCCTCCTTGTGCCATCAAAACAGCTCTGACCCATTGAGCCATGAACTCCATAAGACTTCTGAAGATGTACTGTGGCATTTGGCCCCACGATGTTAGCAGATAATCATTTAAAGTCTAGTCATTTGTGAGCTGGGGCCACCATGCAACAGACTTGTTTGTCCAGTGCATCCCACAGATGATGGATTGGATTCATTTCTTGGGAATCTGGAAGCCAATCAACATCTTAACTCTTGCTATTTTCTTCAAACCTCAAATATTTGCAGTGTGGCAAGGAGCAGTATCCTCCTGAAAGAATGGAATTAAGGAATACCATCACCATGAAAGAGTGTACTTGGTCTGCAACAATTTTTAGGTAGATGGTACAAGTCAAAGTACATGCAGACCAGGCCACCTTTCACCACTGCTCCATGGTCCACTTCTTATGCCCTTTGTAGATGCTTTTCGGTAATGTATAGGGCCAACATAGACACTCTGACCGGTTTGCAACTATACAGCCCCATATCTACTTTTTAGCAATCTGTGCTTCTGAAGCTCTTCTGGCAAATCAGACCAGACAAGATATCCTTCACTCCCTACATTCATTAATAAGCCTTGAGTGCCCATGACCCTGTTGCTGGTTATCCTTCCTTGGATCACTTTTAGTAGGAGCTACTGCATATCAACACAAGCCAACAACAAACCAACAGATCATTAAATAATTCCAAATCCATTCTCATTATCACCTTATATTGGATATGTATCTTATCTAGGACATGTACTACATCCTACATGAAGAAGAAATTTCATAGATTATATTTTCTAATTCACAAAACTCTGAAAATAATAAGACTTAGATCATGGATATATATATATATATATATATATATATATATATATATATATATATATATATATATATATATATATATATATATATATATGTTTTGAATTATGTGAATTAATTCTGTGTACCGGAAGGCCATTCTGGTATTGCTCATTCTCAGATCCACCAGCTGCAGGCTGTCATCTCTCGAGCAACTTAGTAACTGTCTGTGGTTGGGTGAAATGTCAAGTGATGTCACCCTGCCCTGTAATGGAACCTCCTGAGTGCAGCTTGATGCCCTGTAAAAATATGGTACATCATATTAATAAAAGTAGCAATATCTATGCACACATGACAAATAACGAATGCATCAGTTACCATCATGTGATTAAGGCTGCAATCGAACAACTTCATATGTATAATTAGTGTGTAAAAATAAATGACAGAAACTTAAGTTTTTGTTTTACCGTCAAATTAAGTTAAAAATAAGTTAAAATAAAATGAATCAATTGATCATTACAAAAAAAAAAAGCAAAATGTTCTAGAGGTTTTAAGTCTATAAACACCTATGTTTTTTAGGCTTTTATGTAGACTTATACTAGACTTGAATAACATAATTCTACATAACAGCCTAAAAAACATATAGGTTAGGAGATGACTACGATCCCAGCTTGTTTGGTTACATCCATATAAGCCCATTGTACTGACTTCTAAGAACAGACTACTAAATATATACAGCATGTACTAATTATACTATATACTACATATTAGTAAGCTAACACTACATATCTGTTTGTAAAACTCCATCTCTGCATTTTCAATAAAATCGCTGAAACCCTGTCAAACACAAATATAATATCTATTTAATAAGGGTGGCATGGATATTGGCTGAGTGTCTGCAAGCCATCACATAAGTCTTACGTCTTACACTTGACAGATATCAAAAAGCAAAAAAGCGTAGAATCAGTAATACACATCTTTTTTCTTTTGCTTTATTTTGCTCACTGCCATATTACAGTATATATCAGCTCTTAGAGACTCAAGGAGACAATTAGTATGTGGGCTGACAGTTGCTAGGCAACAGGCGAGCAGTTGGCAGGGCAGCAGCTGGAGGTTACTGCTGCTTGGAGTGAATGAGAGATATCAAGGGCTCAGGCGTGGGCAGAATAATACATTCATTTCTTGAAGTCTTTAAATGCAGAAGAAGCACACAGGAATCACATGACGTTTCAGTCTTAAAACAATCCTTACGCAACTTTGTTTTAGAATGTATTCCTAAATGGTATTTGTTTCAGAATGTGTTTCACATTTTGAATCCTCAATGTGGACACTGATGTTAAATTCTCCCAGACATACTGTAGTACTTGTTGTATCACTACGTGGGATTGTTTATGACTTGCATGCAAAGCAATCATACAACACCTCTGTACATTTGGTGACCAGAGGCAGAACATTGTTCTCCAAATCATTTAGCAATGGACTAATTAATCCATATTTTTATATACGTGTGATACAGTAATCTCAATACTGTAGCACTCATTCCACACATACGTACACTTTAGATTATGTTTTATTACACTGTCATTAAACTAATTTGTGTATCATTTCAAATATTTCTGGTGAAGGCCTAATAGTGTGCCGTCGTATTGTCCATTTGTAAATGCTAGTTGAATCGAAGTTTATCATTATGAAAAATGTTTCATAATGATCTAGAAATTAATCCCCATACAGTTCTTCAAATGTTGGACATAAATCAAATAAAGTTGACGTTCTGTGTGTAGTCAGGATTTCCAATTACATTTGCTGGCAAACAGAATCAAAACCTAAAAATAAAATACTGTATGTCAGTGTCTTGTATTTGAAAGGATTTTATTAAACATGACTCAAAACTATTTCAGTTTCAGGGCCCGCTGCCATAGTTCAAAAGTTTACTTACATATACTGTAATAGCACAGTGTGCAGATTTAACCATTCCTTTATCTAACCTTCCCTCTGTTTAATTAGCTGGCAGTTTTCCATGTATATTTCACTATGTGGTCTAGATGTTTGTGAACACCTGATCATTACACCCATAAGTGCTTGTTAAACATCCTGTTATAAAAACCATCAGCATTAGAAGTGAGTAATAACAACAGAAGGCATTTAAGTAAATTTTGAAATGTGGCTGTGGATATTTGTGCTCATTACAAGAGCATTAGTAAGATCAGTCACTGATGTCAGGTAAGAAGGTTTGTGATGCAGTCTGTGGTCTAATTCAACAAAGTGCTCAGTGGAGTTGAGGTCAAGAATCTGTGCAGAAAACTCTTCAACAGACTTGCTAAACATGGAAAACCATTCTTTGTCATGATGGAACAAGTTTAGTCCCCATAGTTCCAGTGAAGGGATATTCAAAAACATACAAAGATGTCCGATACAACAGTGTGCTTTCAAATTTAAGTTTATGGAAGGCCCACATTATAAACAGATACAGGACAATGTACGTCCTGGTTATTAACTAAATAACAGTATAAACTGTCTAGAACAGTAAGGGAATGACTGGTTTATTGCAGCAATAGGTTATTTTCCCTCAAGTCTTGACAACTATGGGACTATCTTTACCATTTACCATTAGAATAAATGTTAACATGTTACTGTATTTTACTGTGGATATAAAATATATTTGAATATATATTTTGTATAAAAATAAAAATGGTTTCTTACCTGCTGTCCCAGAATCGTATTTTTCTGTCAAAATGGCCACTGATTATGTAATAGTCTGAGCACACTATGTCGCTGCAGTAGGACAATACCTCAATGGTTTGTATACCTAAATAAAGGAGCAAATATGAATCAAGTGAGGGAATGTGTACATAATAGAATAAAATTGTGAACATTCATCATAACACTAATCACAGTATTAAAATAAATTAGATTTCCCAACCACTGCCTTTCGGGAAACTGGTAAATGGTGTAACTCTCGTTATGCATCAACAGACTGTATGACTTGTTTAATACTGGCATTACTATTTTCAAGAGTTTGGATATCTAGATTTAGTGACAGGAAGCCAAAATCCAGATTTGAAAGATGTATGTGAAAGACAAGGTAATTATCTGGCTGCCAAAAAAATTCAAACTCATTCATTCATTCTTTTTCTACCGCTTATCCGAACTACTCAGGTCACGGGGAGCCTGTGCCTATCTCAAATATGAGGTTTTGTTTTGCTAAAACTGCTGCTGATGCATTGACTATGCTAGACCAAGCTTTTCGAGACAGTTACCAATAGAAACATTACTGCAGTTTACAACTATCATGAGTAAAACTGGTGGACAGCATACATGAACATAATTGATATCAATTCACTACCGATATTACACAAGTGTGTGTTGACAGACTTACAGGCAGCACGTTGCAGGTCCCAAATTTTTACAGTCCTGTCTCCACTCCCAGTCAACACCTGCCTTAGGTTATATTTAAACCTTGCTGCTGTCACTTTGCGAGAATGACCTGTCAGTATACACTACAAAAGCAAAAAAGAGACAGAGAATTAAACATGGAGTTATTACAGGTAATAAATAACATTTTAGTCACTATATTTACAATAGATAAGTCTTGTTATATACGACTTTATAGTCAATTCCTTTACTAGAGATTACTGGATATCCATGCTAATAGAGCATGAAGACAATTGAAGAAGATTTGGTGGCACTAAATAAATGTGAAATAATGTGTATTGTTATATAAATGTCAAAACTAATTATAAACATAGTAGAAAAACACCCTCAAAACCTCTGCAACAACACTCATCAGCCAGCCTGTTTATACATCACAATATTGGTTTGAGCGTGTCTTAAATGCATAAAAGGGATCATTTTCTTAATTTGCAGCAGCACAGAGTCACATGATACCTCTGAATGTAAGCTGGCACATCTCACACAGCATGTCTTAATGCAGCTCTGTGTGGAAGATGCTCTGCAGAGTATGATTCAGGGGAACAGTAGAGTATATCAGGAATGCTCAGTCAGACAGAGTCAGGGAATAGGGACTCTGTTACCTTTGGAACAGATTCATCCAGCTGCCAAATTAGAGCCGAGTTGTCATACGATCCAGCTACAATTCGGCTGCCCTGATTGAGTTGGGAGAACAGGATGATAATACACAAACAAATTCACACAAAATTAATCAACATGACAAGACTCATTAGGCAAAGTTTAAAAATCAACATCTATAAGCTATACCATTACAAGTGATATGTCTCCTAAACAAAAATGACATGGTGTGTATTCATACCGTCAAGTCAAACTCAATGCTGGTGATGCCCTCATTACTCCCATCTAGTGTCCCTCTGTAGTGCAACATCCCTAAAAGACAAATATTTAGATTCAAAAGTATTTTCAATTACACTTCTCTCAATGAATAATAAAGACTAATATTATTTATTTAAACAGTAATTACATAACAATAATTTATTGTGGTTTTAATGTAATTTTTCTTGACTTTATGGCACTAAAACATGACTTTAAACAGTAAAATAATATACTTTTTCACAGCCTTTATCAGCACTGAACATAGAAATAAATTTAATTTCTACCTGCTGTTAATTTTTGCATAGTAAAAATTTGAAGACTTTGCACATAAAGAAATAAAATCCATGAAATCTATTACAGAAATATAGTACAAAACCTATGTACATAATTAATATAGTTTATATTATATTTCATATCTTAAATATTAATGCACTACAACATTAAAACAAATTTAAACTTTTTTTTTAAGCTTTTTGGCTGAGATAAAAATTATATTATTATAAATATACTGATAAATATTAGTGTTCCATAATAAATTATGACTAAACCTATTCCAAATCTGATGAAATTGATGGTGGTGATATCAAGACACTTCATTCAAATGAGCACTGGCTATGTACACTCCCCCTCTAAAAGTACAGGAAAGTATTGGAAATTCTTAATTCTTTGTTTTTGCAATATACTACAGGTTTAAAATCAAAAGTAGAACAGTGACTTTTAGTTTCATTTCCTGACATTTATCTAGTAGATCTTATAAACCACTTAGAACAAGACACCTGTTTTGTTCGGTCATCCATAACTTCCTGTTCTAGTGGGGTATAACAGGCCTGATTTCTTTAGTCACTCACCAACATGAAGAGGATTAGAGAACATATAAATGAACTGAGACTAATGTAGGTTGACATTCACAGATTATGCAACAGCTACTGCTAAAGCAATAATTAAAATTAATCAAATTTTAGAGGTAATAAACATGTCTTGAAAAGTCAACAGTGGAAATGTTGATAGGATACGTGGCAATATATATGAAGAATAAAAATTAAATGTAAAATAAAGTATGAATAAAAATCTGGCTGCCTTTGCTTTGCTGAAAATACCAGTAGGACAATGATCTAAAACGTGTCCAAATAGATAGAAAAATCTTTCGCTGCCTAAAAATCATGCTTTTGACGATGTTATTCCAATCGTGGTCATGTGTTAAACTGAAAAACTGTGGCATGTGATGAAGAGCTTCAATCTCATCTAGCATTACAGGAGAAGAGGAAGTGGTACCAAGTACAAGGATATGTGAAAATTGTTACAAATATTCTGATTTACATCTATTATAGTCTAGATTTCTTACATATTTTAGTATGAGTATAAATGATCAACAAAGACATTATATTATTATATCAAAAAATATTATTATTCTATCTTATTCCAACTTTTCTAAACATGGCTCACAAAATTAGTTTGAAATTTTCAAAGCTGCCAATTATAAACTCAGAAAAAATATAAAACCTTTTTTTCATTCTCACTTGTTGGTGTATAGTACCTGAGCTGATGTCCCACAGCTTGATCACTCTGTCTGTGCCTCCTGTGGCCAGCAGATTTGACCTCGGGCTGAATCTCACTGCATTGATGCCAAGCTCATGAGCATCCTGCACCAACAGAGAAAATTCATATCTGACACTTAGAAACATACTTTTCACGTTCACTGATTTTCCATAGTACTTCCAAAATGAAGTAACTTTTGCAATACTCAAAATTGAAATGCTACGCAGCAGGAACAGGAGGTTCACTGAATTCATTCAGATTTACTGACAATAAAGTATGCAACAACATAAATTACTCAAATTCTGAAAAAGGGAAGTGAAAAGAAAGAGATGTCCTAACCTTAACTGTTGCTAAGCATGACAGAACAGCATGAGTAATACAAAAACATGCAAGACATCACATTTCTACAACTAAGAACTAAGACAGAGGAATGGATATTTAAAATGAAAACAATTACAGTGTTGGGTGCCTGCATGTGACAGAGCTGCACTGTGTCACAACAGAAACCGTTGTATAGAAATGCATAAAGGCCATTGTGGTCCATACCATGGAACGCAAGCTCCAATTGATATTTAAATCTAAAGACACATTTATCTGTCAATCTGTCCATTATTTTCTCCCCTCATGTGTACACTGATGATTTCATTAACATATAATTTAATTTGACTAACTCTAACTCTGGTTCTCTAACTAGGAACTGTGATGCTATAAGGGGTTGATAATTTAACCTTCCTCTTATGTTAGCTTTCTGTTACCATCTGTTATGTTAACGGGTCGGTTTTGACCCGTGTCTTAAAACAGTCAGAAAATAGCCTCAAAACAATTATTTATCATCAGATTTGTTTCCTTCCTCTTAGATACCATGTTAGGTTTCCTTATCCATAAAAAGATTGGTTTTAATATTTTTGGTGTGGCCCTTGGGCCTTTCTTTTGACAGCATACTTTTCGTTTTCAATTCCAAAAAATGGTAAAACTAACCTCAAGAGAATTACATAAATAAATGAAAGATTGTTATGTTTCCTGACTATTACTTATGAGTATTAGGATACATCTCTTAAATAAATTTGTTTTATATATTTTTTAATTTTAATTTTATTAACTATTGTAACATCTATGGTGTTACGGGTCAATTTTGACCCATATATTTTTTTCAAAAATAGAACATTAATACAAATACAAAATGAAAAGCAGAACAAGTAATGATACAAAATGTAGATTTGCAAGGTCAAACACACAACAACCAATCAAGCAAATCAAACCAATAGAAATATATTACTACTAAATCCAATAAAGTCTTTGTGTGCAAAAACATGCATGAGTTTAGATGCATGTGTGGTCATTCACTCGCATGTCTAGGTGGCAGTCAGCTTGTCCACCTCTCCATTGTTTTTATTATAGTCCAGGATTAATATGGGCTTTTTGTCACATAGTGATGAGACAGCAGAATCTTTGTAAAAAGTGGACATAAGTACAACAATCTTTTTGGGCAACATGAAACAACAGTGGTGGTGTCTGTAAAAGTAAATTTTTAAGAAAGAGGAGCCCTGTGCTTCACCTGCAAAATTTCAACGGGCAACTCAGGTTTATTTTTAATTTTTTTATTGTGCCCACCATGGTAAGTTTCCTTCTAAGAAGTTCTTGTCCAAGGTCATAGCTGATAAAAAATTGTCACACGTGATATTGTGATCCCACAGTCCAGTAGTATATCGAGGACTACACATTTCCGTTGTTTTTTCTCAGGGATGCCACTCACAGGTTTGCCTGTGTAAATCTGTAGATTTTTAAGACGTTTGCTGCCATGAGGAGGTACTGAGCTTCAATATATGTTACTTCAGCACTGGCAACCACCTCATCAGACTCATTAGATATGTCTATGTCTTCCATTGATACTTTACATCATCTTCATCATCAGAAACATGCTTGTCCATATCACTATGCTGTTCTCTGTCCTCTGCCTCATTTTCAGCAAAGATATGATCCAGAGCTTGGCTTGTCATAAGTTGTCTTTTCATTTTCGCATGCTCCAAGATGGCGATGTGTACTCTGCAAGTCACTAACTCCATACTGAATTGGTCTTATGCATGCCTTAGAGGTGTCTGGACGTATACGTGACATGACATACGGCTAAGTACGGTGACCCATACTCAGAATTTGTTCTCTGCATTTAACCCATCCAAAGTGCACACACACAGCAGTGAACACACACACCGTGAACACACACCCGGAGCAGTGGGCAGCCATTTATGCTGCGCACCCAGGAAGCAGTTGGGGGTTCGGTGCCTTGCTCAAGGGCACCTCAGTCGTGGTTTTGCCGGCCTGAGACTCGAACCCACAACCTTAGGGTTACGAGTCAAACTCTCTAACCATTAGGCCACGACTTCCCCTTATAGCTATATGTCTTTATTTGTTTCTTTTGTTTGTCCAGGGAAAAACGGGCAAAGAGAAAAGCCCCTAACTAAAGCTCACAGGTTTGGAAGAGAAGCTGGCTGTCAGTGGGCTGTTGGCTGACAGTGTTAGTGAGCTGACAGTGTGTTTATGACTTCAGATTCAGCACTAATTATAGTATTATAATATTATATTATAACTGGGTCTAACTACACAAAGGTCACAATTTTCACCAGAGCATTTTATAATTTAGTAAAAAAAATTTTTATTTTTTTTTGTTTAAATTGAGGTTCCTGACAAAGTCCAAAAGCCTTGATGCAATTAACAAATTTATGTGGTACTTTTAAGCATTTAAAACCTAAAAATGGGTCGGTGCCGACCCTGACACAAGACAAAGGTTAAAGTGACTGACAGTAAAATAACTGAGGTCCAGAATACGAAATTTGAATGAATGGAGGAATTACTTGCATTTTCTTAAATATTAGTGGAAATTTACTTCTTAATTTATTATTATTAGGGATGTCAAAAATTCCATATATTGATTATCAATCACCATGGTATTTACTCAATGATGTAAACATACAATTAAATGGGTAATTTGGGTCTGCTAGCTGTTTAACATTGTCAGCTATTAGACTTGTGTTTGGGGGTGATATAACAGAGCCTGTAGTTATAATTTATCTCCATCACTCCTCTTCTATTTTGTTCATTTTATATTTGTGCTGCTTTAATTTTCTAAGAGGATCAGCTGTGCTTGAGGAATATAATAAAACTATTGGAGAATCTCTGGAAAAGAGAAAGAGAAGTGATGTATGGAATTGTTTTCAATTCTTGTTGACAGTGCAGGTCTATAGATAAATAAAAATAAATGCCTTACTGTGATACGATAAATTTGAGGAAAAGAATCATGGCACTTATGTCTGCTAAAAGGCAGTGTACAGGTACAACCTACTATTTCATAAGCACGGAACAAATGAAAATGATGGATTCAGCACAGGCGTAAAATCAGTTATATGCAATCACTCAATGTGTTACAGAGCCCTTTTTTCCCAAACCAGAGTAAAAGGTGCCTTGCCACTATTACTTATGCTTACTATAACAATTCTGCTGTGCAGGAGCAGCTTAAGCAGGTTATGACAGTACTCCAACAAAAGACTCCTGGATCTCATGATCTACTGACCTCTCAAAGTTGTTCAGTGACTGCTGCTAGGATGCATGCCTGACCTCGCTAATTCATTCATGAACACTTATTATTGTATAATCTAGTGGGCCTTTACCATAAGACACAGGTAATCCTGTAAACAAACAATAAACCTTTCCAAATGATCAATGCAGGAAAAAGGCATTGACCCTAACATATTAATCCTAACATCTTACTGGAAATTTGAACACTTACCACTGATTGAATGACTTTGGTTGGGACTCTAGCTACTAAGCAAACTCCTAGAGGTGTGTAGAGATCCTCTTCCAAACTGCTAACTGAATTACCTCGCCTCTTCTTACTGAAAAAGAAGAAAGATTTATTATGCCTAGCAGATAAATGCTAGAAAGGAAAGTGTGATTGACTGTAGCATGATTGTCGGTAACAGATGGGCTGGTTTGTGTATTTCAGGAACTGTTGATCTCTTGGGTCTCTCTTTTTTTCACACAGTACTCCTGCATTTACATAGAATGGTTTGAAAAACAAAAAAAACAGAATAAGGGACAGTTCAGTGGTTGTTAATATCTTGTAGATAAATGAGGTCATAGAAAAATGGGTTCAAGCTGCCATGAAGAATATAGTAACTCATTCTTTACATCTGCAGTGGACAGAACATCAATATCAAATCGGATAAACCGAAATAAATAAAGTAGACCGTGAGTGTATAATTAATATTGAAAATGTTACTGCTTTTGGTTTTTATTGTTATATTTTACTTTGGAGAATATAAACAATGATATTTACTTTCTTTCTATTCTTCATGTTAGTCTTTATAGAGGAACATTACATCATTTTATATGGAAGTCAGTTAAACTGCAATAATTTTGACAAAAACATACTATCTTTGATATGATTCTGTTTTGGTAAGGTGTTCAAAGCATGGCCCCCGGGCCAAATGTGACCTATAAACAGATGTCATTTATTTATTTTTTATTTATTAAAATTAAAATTACAATTTAATTTATTATTGTTAGTTTGTCCTGATACATTTGTTCCTACATAAAAAGTGCTGCAATTCCTAGTGTTCACACACACACACACACACAAACACACACGCACGCACACACGCACACAAAAACACAAACACACACACGTAAATGTAAATGAGTTTAAATGCATTTATGCATTTAAAAGCATGGTGAAAATACCCTCAGGATTACAGATTAATACAATTATAGGGTTTTCTGGAGTAAGTGAATTTGACACAGTAGACACAAAGACGTCCATTTTTAGAGTGTTTCTCGCACAACAATAGGAACACTGTTTGTTTCTTTGACAACACTAACACTCATTCACTTTGGTACTGCTTGCTGGTTTACACACTGAATTATAATGATGCCTGTAATCTTTCCACTTTTTCTCCATATAAACAAAGAAAACTTTGGATATTTATTGTGTTTTTTTTTTATAAATTCCTATCACAGATCTAGGAGAGCAAGTCTAAAACACCTACAATAACAGTATTAAACAACTTTTAATATGTTATGAAATCTTTTATAGCACTGATTAGATCTAGTTCTAATCGGAAATGCTTCTGATACTGTAACGTGTTGTATTTCAGTAAGTAAGTAAAAGTATAATGTTTACTCACTCAAATAGACCTCTGATTGAACCAAGAATCCGAGGAGAAGCAACCGAAGCTGACCTGAAAAAAAGAAATCCACACTCACATATTGGTATCTATTGTGTCATGGTGTGGTATAAGGTACCATATTATGATACTGTAATGATAGAATGCCTTACAAATTCCTAGACCTAAATCTGCTGATACTTCTTTTGTGAGTTTCTGCCATTCTTGTACAAATATATTTGTTGTATTGTTTGTTATTAATAATAAATTAATTAGTGCTGTTACCTGAAAGCTCGCAAATGACTACTTTCCAAATGCTCCCCTCTTTCATTCCTGTGTAGTAATGGTGATGATGGTAATGAAACACTTTTGGGTACTCTGTAAAAATATTGAACTTATTTGTGAAGCAAATTCTCACAGACCACAAAAAGCTGTAAATCCTGTCATGCTGTATTAGGTTTTAATCCAGTAATCAATAAATCATACCAAGACTACCAAATACACTCTTAGAAAAAAGGAATCTTTTTGCTTGTCCCTCTGGTGGGCCCCTTAATGGTTCTATGTTGAAACCAACCTGAAAGTGTTTTCCTATAATAAGCACCCTTTTCTGTAAGTGTGTATCAGTCAGCAACACAGTAGGTCGGTACAATAGTTTTCGGTCACAAATTTTCAGTGTCAAATAATCAAACATGGTGAAACTATGTGGACAAACAAAAGCAAAAAACAACCTTTATGTACTAGTTAAAATGTCCTTGAAACTGCAATTTAAAGCATACAGACTTTTCCATTTTATATCAAACTGTTAAAAACATCACTCTGTGTTTATTGTCTTGACTGAATTTTCATGGCCAATCCATTAGCTCACCTCAGTAGCTCACCATTCTGCCAGTCCAATAGCTCACCTTTCTGTCTGTTTGTCAGTCTGTTTGTCTCACTCTCATACTTAAGATTAAATAGATCTTGATATCATCAAGACTTGACATTAGCAATCATCAAGAATTCTGCAATGAAATATTATTCTGTTTATAAAAGTAAAATGCTTCAAGAAAGGCTCAGACGCTTTCACCTAATTTGTTTTTATTGTACCCTTGAAAATATTTGGAATCAGGTGCCTGGCACAAGATAGCAGTGGTCAGAAGAAAGAAACTAAATCTGACTCAACTGTCTGTAGCATAGACCTACCTAATATAGCCTACCTAATTAACAGGATTACCCACTGTAAAAAAATACTAATTTTCTAAACATAATTTCTTGTTCCTGTTTGGAAACATGCGACATCGTAAAATTATTTATTATTATTGATAAATACTGGCCAGTAACACTTTAATTGTCTCCAATCAGAAGTAGCCCAATGGAAAAAGTCTTCATAAAGAACCCAACACGATTACTTAATCAACTTGAACGCAAACAAACAAGCCATACAACACAAAACTTTTCTAAAATTCGAACTTTTCAAAATATTTCACAATACAGTAGCCCTATGCTGTAGGCTCACAGCTAACACACAGCAAGACCTATTCAAAATAATCTATGCATAAGACTAATCCAGTTCTGTGAAAGTACTTGTAAATCGAGTTAAAAAAAAACATGGTCTTACATTATTATGATGATGACTTTATTCATTTCAACTTTAAATTCAGAACTAGCACAATTAGTTCCAGTAAACAATTTTTTTTTCTTATTAATTTATTCATTAATTTAGAAGCAAGCTAAAAGCATTTAAGCAAATTATAATAATTTACATTTTGTAAAAAATAGTTTCTGACCTATTATATTTTTTAGTGTAGCTTGCATTTTTCTGCAAAAACCTAAAGCTGGTATTCAGCGTGATCACTTACGTGTCAATGTTCAAACTCTTACTGGAAGCCATCTCAAGATCCTTATGAAGACCTTGCCTGGCTCTAAAAGAAGTCACAGAAAGTTTTGGCAGCAACAGAAAACATTTCTAGGTCCAAGGGACATGGAATTGTGAAAAAAATATATACACATAGTATGCCTTTAAGTGCTCTGTTCTTAGAAATTAATACTTTATATTAAAAAAAAAAATAGTAAAATATTGGATTGTTCAGCCAACTGCATTCTCATTTATTTTTCACGGACGTAAAAAGTAAAAAGCAATGGCAAAAGGCAAAAGGATTGGACTGGTTACATGATACTTGTAGCTTCATTTAGGCAAAAATTTACATGTACATAAGACAACCTCAATTTTTTACACTTCTTAAAAAACTCCTTAAGTCTATTTTATACTACATTTACACTACATTTCATTCAACTAGGATAGAGTCCATTTAAATGAATAATTAAGAGAAATTATTAAGCTTTAATCCTCTATAGCAGATCTTCAGTCAGACAAAGGTTTACATACACTTTGGTAATATATGGTGTCATTGCCTTTTATTTGCTTGAACCTAAAATGTGCAAAACTTTTTCTTTCTTGTTTTGAAAATCTAATATCTTCAAGCGTATGTAAACTTTTGGCCTCAACTGTACCTCCACACACCCTCACCTCAGTCTTCTCTCATTGCGATGGTTCATGCGTGCAGCAGCCTGTTCTTTCAAATGAATCATCTCCTCCAGGATATCTGAGCCATGTAGTTTTTCCTTCCTGTAAACTTCATCCAAGTGCTGATAGCTCTCATGAAGAGTGTCATACTTACTCTTGAGGAGTAAGTTGCTATCCGTCATCTTCTTCACATCAGACTGCAGTCTGCCTTTTTCTAATTCCACAGCCATGAGGCTGTTGTGTGTTTCAAGTAAACTAATAAAAAAGAAAAATGTAGACATTTTAATCGTGATAGAAAATAAAATGTTTACTTTATGTTGTGCATATGTTTATGCCTAAGTATTGCAATTTATATAAACCGTTTAAAAACAAAAGTACAGAAATAATCAACAGATAAGGAGAAAAGGAACCAGCTCCAACGCAGAGCATTCAGAAAAAAGCCTAAAAGTCAAAAGTTGATACTTTGCTTTATAATATTATTAGAATCTCTTAGGCAATAGAAGCTGGAAGTCTGTGCAAATGGGATATGGGATGAGCAGTTTCAGTGCCTTAATGGATTTTGCAGCCAAAAGAATAGAAAGTAATTTAGTGAATGCAAATTCTGAATGTACATACAAGTGGACTATATTGTGTCTTGTAAATATTAACAAATACATGAGACAAAAGATTTGCATGAAAAGTTAAATTGTTGAAAGTTGAAGGAAATAAGATCGTATTATAATCTAAACGATCATACGTTTAAATCAATGTATATACATTCCACAGTCTATACACATGATAGAAGAAAGATCTTTCAATGTCTGCTTTGGCACCCCAATAAACAGCTTACTGTGTCTTGCTGTAGATAAAACTACACAGTCCCTTTAAAAACTGTAATTTCAGGGTCTGTCAAAATCTGTATTCATGTGCCACCTCAAGTTCAACTTTGTCATTCGTTATTGTTACAAACTAAAGCTGACAAAACCGAACTGTGAGAAGATTAAGTGATGGGCTAAGATTTTAAACAACAAATACCACAGGATTTTCTGAGAGGATAAGTAAGTTGGTTGGTAGTTTTTTCTGGAGATTTTGACTGTGGCACTTATTTGGTTTTCACAGGCAATCCACAACCAAAATATATATGGGAAAGGCAGCCACACACACACACACACACACACACACACACACACACACACACACACACACAAACACACATATATATATATATATATATATATATATATATATATATATATATATATATATATATATATATATATATATATATTATTGTGTAGCAATAGTAATAACACTGACATCCAATTCAGACTGACATCCAATATGACTGTATTTACTGATCTTTATTATACTATTACTATTACAGTGGGCAGTAAGCAAAACAAATCAGCTTACTAACTTACAAACTTTTTTTTGTTTTAAAAAATATTTCCTTAAGTAGTTAAGTAGGATGTGTTCAAACCAGAATGTTTACATTGATAAGAGAGCTTACCTGGCATGTTGCTTTTCAAGAAAAGCATCCTTGATTTTAATCTCTTGCTGCAGCTCCACTACTTTGTAAGCAAGCTATAATAACAACAACAACAACAACAAAAAAGAGAAATGTAAGAATCTATTCAGAAATGAAACAAAATGCAGATATAGATTAAGCAGAGGGGATTTGCTCACCGTATGCCACAGAGAACTTGTGTGTTCATATGTTTGAAATTATTAACCTATGCTTTTCTATTCAAGCTTTGAGCTTTTGAGCAAAACAAGTTCAAGCGCATCTCAAAATGTCTGAAGTGCCGAACAGACTGAGAGGGATGATTTCAATGTATTTAACTCAATACAAATGCATATATTGTCAACTGAGAACTGCAACTAGGAAATTCTACGACTGAACAGTATAGTGGCAGGTTGGTTTCGGGCGCCGCTGATCCCTACCTCTCCAGTGGCTGTCTTCAGAGATGCCAAATCCTCAGATGTAGAAAACGGTCTGTAAATAATAAAGAAGCAAAGACGGTGTACATTGGGTTTGTTACAGCGTCATGGTTTCAGAGTTGATCACAATGTATAATGTAAATCTAAACTAATGACTGTTCCCAAAGAATTAACATTGTAGAGAACAATAAATAAAAAATACATGTATGAATAAAAAAATACATGTATGAATAAATGCTGAAGTTCTTATCTTACAAGATATTTCAGTATACATTTTTTCCTGTCCTCAAATGTTTGTGTTTTTAGTGACTTATATCATTATGATGATATATGAATATACTATGAATATATGATACCGTGCAACAATTTTATCATAAAGCAAACACAAAATTATTTAGTAATATATGTACACATATGTACACGTTTAAGGTTTAACATAAATGTTAAAATTTGGTCTGAAGAGCACTGGATATTTGTTGTCATCCTGTTATTTTAATAAAGTCAACAAATAATTACACTGTAATAGCTATTTATTAAGCATGGGTTGTCTTGTTTGACGCCACTCTGACAGTTTACCAAACTTCTGAAGTGTTAAATCAAATAAAGTAATAGTTTAAAAGAAGTTATTACCTCGAAGGAGAGATAAGGCTTTGGGTGATTAATGCACGTTGTTCGCAGCGCTCGCGCAGGTTCACATCTGTAACAAGGAATCAGGTTCAAATTACATTTTACAGATCCATGTACTTTTTTTTTTTTAGGTCCATGTACTTCTCCATGCGCTGCATAGACTGTTCTACTGTTGTCTTACAGCACACAAATCTCTCTGGCACTCTGAGATTTCACGTATTAACCGGAGTGTGTCGCTTGTGCGTTAGAAAACAATCCAGTCACAAAAACATTGATAATACAGCAGACATGTTGACCTGAGGATAAAGTGGGGAAAAAAACAAACGTTCATTAATTATTTTAACATAGCCTACATGATCGGATCACATCCTGGAAGGCGATCTTCTGAGCTTTATCGCGATATTTCAGCTGCCTGAGGATGTGCCGTTTCCACGTCTCAGGGTGTTTTGGGTCCAGGTTCGGTTTGGGTAAAAGTCTCGTGCATTCCGTTGTGTCCATGATTAAACAACACGCCGGTGTTTCATTTCATACGCATGGCCCATGATGGATTTCAGCATTATGGATCGAGGTAAATCGTTATAGAAGATTAAAATTCGTGGCAAAAAAAGCAGAAAGTCCCAGGAACTTGTCAGACCAGTAGCTAAGCTGAAGTCTCCCTAACGTCAGAATGCACGCGCGGACACGCCTGTTCAGTCCGCCTGCGCTTTACATAAGCGGAAAATGTCTAAATCTGTTCACTGCAAACGCGCAAACACAGACAAGGAAGTTGTAGGTTTCCCCCTTTCTTTCGCTAATATGTTTGGGGAATAGTAAAAATGAAATTGACACGTTTATATATTGGAAAATAGTGTGGAGTGGAAAAAAAAGCACCCCCCCAAAAAAAATCTTGCCTATAATCATATTACATAACTGTTATGGAAAAATGTTTGGTTGTGTAATGTATGACCATAAAGTGCGTTATAGAAATCTGCAAGAACCTGCGAGAATGATAGTATATGCTAAAAGACAACCACTTTGTAGCTGTGATTGTTTGGTGCTGAACAGTTTTCATTCTCGACAGCTTTAGAATGGGAAAATGTCATAAGGTGAAGAACCAAATAAGTCACATTAGTTGATAGATCTAACTAAAAAGGGTGGCTGTGTTGTAGTTTGTCAACCGTTGTTAATGAATAGAAATCCTAGCCTTCTGTTATACATTGACTTAAACTTACTTTAGTAGAGTAAAACATTCATTATATTACAACCAAAAGTTTAAGTGTCAACAATTTGACCTAAATGTGTAAGCCAATCTGAGCCATGAGATCTTACAACAAAAGTGGATAGACAGCCCAAAAGTAGAGAAGCACACAATTCTTTAAAATCACATTCTTTAATATGGAAAACTGTGATAGTTTAAAAGATAAAATGTATTTACAAGTACTAACAAAATGGCCAATAACAAACGTATGCAATCTACGGGGTATATACCCTTTATTCTCCATAGACGCTCATCTACCTACAACACTTACACTGCAGTCTACAGAGGGACACAATGTGACCAATTCAACAGGTTTTGTGCACTGTCCTCAAAACAGGGACAACAGAAAGGAGAACGCATAGTGACGGGGTGGTATCACCAATGTGATAAAACAACATAAAAAAAATTAAACAGCAACAAGTTTGTGAAAAGTGATAAGTATGTCTCTCACTCAGTTAACACTGTTTCAACTTTAAATCAAATGACAGACCATCACCATCATCACTGCATCAAAAATTATCTGACAACTTCGCCATTTGTCGCCCAGTTGTGCTTTATGTGGCTGGAACAGCATTTCATTAGAAAGTTTAGAAAATTTAAAATGCAAGATAATTTAGCTAAACATGTTCTCTTTATGAAAAAGCAAGCATTACTAAAAATAAAAACCTAATATGCATACTATTGTATTTGTGTGTTCTCTTTCTGACAGAGAATGTGATCAACTAATTCTCGCATTGCCAATGCTGCCAATATTTAACTAGTGCTATGAACTCAGAGATTGGACATATGAAATTAAATACTGAAGGCAACTGCAATTAATTAGCGGTAATTAAAGGGACCAAAATATGCTACATTTTGTGCAAAAAAGGTAAGTAGATTTGTGTAAACAGACACTGCAGTATCAGCACTGATGATACATGTAGCACATTTACTGTATGTGCTGAGACATTTAGATAATAACTCAATTTTTAGTCCAATTTCTTTTCAGCCATTCGCGAAAGAAGCATCTCAGAGTATCGCTCCAGCAGGGCCATAGCACGATCATCCCTAAGCTGACGACCTGGAGAGTCTTCTGGAAGTTGAGCGACAGCAGAGTTCAGATCCCGAGGACAAAGAGAGTGAAGCTCCTGTAGAATCCCAGTAAATGCCTCCTGTAGCATGCTCTTCATCTGCATCTGCTGCTCTGACAACTCGCTGATGCCCTGCAACTATGTGGAGAACAAGAAAAGAAGAGAGTTTTAACAATTAGGAGTTGACAGATGTCTCTAGTTTCATCCTTCTTACTTAATTGAAAGTGACGTGACATATGGCTAAGTACGGTGACCCGTACTCAGAATTTGTTCTCTGCATTTAACCCATACAAAGTGCACACACACAGCAGTGAACACACACACCGTGAACACACCCAGAGCAGTGGGCAGCCATTTATGCTGCCGCACCCGGGGAGCAGTTGGGGGGTTCGGTGCCTTGCTCAAGGGCACCTTAGTCGTGGCCGGCCCGAGACTCGAACCCACAACCTTAGGATTACGAGTCAGACTCTCTAACCATTAGGCCATGACTTGAATATCAGAAATATCCTTTAACATATTTGAAACTAAAAGAAAGCTATTGAAGAAAAAAACAGAAAAAAAGCACATGCTCTAACCGTGACCCTGTTTGGATCAATTGCAAAATCTAATCAATTCATCTGCTCAGATTACAATGATAATTCTATATAAATCCTACACACATTCAACAACTCTTTCTTGAGATTTCATGCTAATGAGAATCTCAGATAGACACTGACAAAAACAACATAATGTCTCAACCACTCAGTGTTGGAAGCATAAAAAGATGCCTCTTAAGCACATGAATCATCTCATCAACAGACCACATTACATACCAGAAGTAGGCGGATGGAGAAGTAACCTTGTGACTTCTGGTCATAGATGTTTAATACCATAAAGCCAACAAGTCATCACAAACAGTTGACTAACGAGTAACAGACCTTTGTTTTAACTGTATAAATTATAGGGTGTGTGTAATTTGTCCCAGAAATACACAAACCTATAATTTACACAGTTAAAATTCATGATAAAGCTGTCAAAGCTGTTAACTGGTGATGTGATGCTATGTCAGATGAAGTGTTGACCGACAATAGTTCAGACAGAATTGTTTAAATAGTGTGATAAAATGAGAAAACACAGAAAATGAAAACACTCAGCAAGTGTAGCACATCAAAGACGTTATACTCACTTTGCTGTAAAAGGTGGCTGCTTTCTGCATGGTGTGCTGAAGCACATTCACAATCTCCTTACATGCCTGCAGATTTATAGTATCATCTAAAAGACAAAGACAGGCAAATGCATGACTGCTTTTTTAAGTTCTGGCATTACAGAAAGTCTAGTGATAGTAAATGAACTGAACTACATAGAAAGTTGACAGACAGAAAAATGTTAATGTACCAACTCAGTACCTGGGTCTATAGGGTTAGGTCCATCTACTGTAGGCACTGGTACTGCTGATTTTACTTTGTCCCACTGAGCCACTGATTGTGTATTTTCCATAGGAATTCCTGGTGCTACAAGACAGCAGTCTTTAACAGGTGCATTCAGAGGGCCAGATGAGAGTCTGTGGGGCCTCTTGGGTGTCAGTTTCTCCTCAATGCAACTGATCTGCTTCCGGCTCTCTTTTCCTAGCGATTTCATCTCTGTTGGACTCACCAGAGACTGTCCACACACAACATTCAAGGCAGCAGGTGGTAAAGTGGAAGACAGGTCCAAGTGGAAGGTGTTACGGGGGCTGAGATTACCCTGAGCAGGAGTTTCCAGAAGTAGTGATGGGATTGGAGGATGTGTCTTTGAGGTAAAAGACGGTCGAGGAGAGAGGATTTCTTTACTGTCTTGAGTCACACTATGGTCTTGATAGGGCAACGAGGCTTTCCAGAGCATCTCACCTCCATGATTATTTCCCTGCTCTGAGCTCACACCTCTCTCACCTGAAGATTTAGCCTTGGCATCAGTAATATCCATGTCACTCTGACAGGGAGATTTTGAGGCATCAAAGGTTGTGTTGTCGGGTTTAGGGACAATTAAGTTTGGATCCCTTTTATTCTCTTTAGAGATTAATGCTGTCTCTGTAATTTATGAAAAAGCACAATAAAAAAATTGGGTATTGAATAAAATAATTTCACATTTTAACATGCATTTTAAGTCAATTCCATGCAAGTAATTATATAAAATACTGAAACCAGCTTCTCTCTCTATACATGCCTCTGTGTGCCTAGAAGGTCAGGTCTTTAGATAAAAAGCAGAGAATTGGCTGGACAAAGGTTTAGCAGGGCTTAATAAAAGTTCATTCAGATTTGAAATTTACTGAGACGAGACATTCTGCAAATGTAAATTTTACTGCATCTAAATACACAGGAATTTAAATGAACTGAATTGGACCTTACCATTTTTCTTCTGATCACTTCTTATGGTGTTTGAATTACAGGTCTTAGAAATTAGGTGTGAATTGTCCTTGGAACAAATAAAGCAGAGATAGATCTCAACAGGTAAAAATCTCAATTTTTCCATTTCAAAGCTAGTGCACCATTAAATGTTACATTATTGTGTAGAAACAAATAAAGCAAAAACAAGAGACATTTGATGTCTGGAAATCTTATACTGTATGGTTTCAAATGAACTGTGAGTTATAATACCTCAGTCTTTTCCATGCTGCTACTGGAATCATCTGGAATACTAGGCAGGCAAACTCCAGGTCTGCACACACGACTTCCTGCCACTGTACCACTACAGAATTAGAAAGACAGAAATTTTACATTACAAAACCTTCTACAATCTGCAGTCTTTCACCCTAAGCCTTCCAAAAGTACAAAATAGAAATTATTATTATTATAATAAAATTAATACTAGAAACTCCTCAGGTTCTGATTTCACATACCAGTTACTCACCGTAGGCGGCTCTGGAAGCGTGAGAGGAAACGGGTAGAAATGCTTAGACGAGGATTAAGGAAGTTCTCATTAGAAGGCTGCAGATTGCGCAGGTCTGTATTAAATTTTTCTATAAAATAGTTAGAATAAGGAGTTACAAAAATAATTTCAGGACTATACAATATTAGCAAATTATATATATCATACATAGTTCAGACGAACATTTCCTCCGACTTTCATAAAAAAATAACAAAATGCTATTCCCATTGCTAACTTTAATCATTAATACTAAACATTTTCATTAAGTCAAGTCAAGTCACTTTTATTGTCACATCACATGTGCTTTGGTGAATGAAATTCTTAGGAGCAAACCCCAGAAATTGCAGAACAGTTGTACAGATATACCAATAAATATATAGGTAATGAGTTGACAAGTGAAAATGTGCAATTTGCTCATACATATAGTCAGTGCAATATGTGTGTACAATATATACAATTAACAACATAATGAAATCAACAGGTGAAATGTGCAGTATGCTCATAGTCAGTACAATGTGTGTTCAATACGTACAATTAACAACCAGATAATGGAATCAGCAAATGAATATGTGCAATATGCTCATACGTGTCAGTACACACAGTGTACTATTGGGCCTCCTTTCAGTAGCACTACACATTATATTCAGTATGCATTTATATAGGTATGTGTAAATATATGTAAATATATTATATATAAAATACTATAAGGTGCAAAACAGATTGTACAGGCACAGATTGTATATGTAAATATATTATATATAAAATACTATAAGGTGCAAAACAGATTGTACAGATTGTAAACCAAAGGTGATTTAAAAAATAGATACTCTTAACCATTAAAACAGTAGTGAGAAGGCAGACGCACCATTAGTTCCCACTGCTAAAGAGTCATAGTGTTGGCGTAATAGAGTTGCAGGCTCTTCGTCCTCCTCTTCCTCCACTCCAGAACTACCTATGGAGCTCGCCTGACTGAGCGAGTCGGTGTCATCTAACATGCACAAACATACAAACTTATTAAAACAAATGTATATATACATTGAAATGAATTTGAAGTATAAACAAAAAAGATTTTCTTTTTAATTTTTACGGGTCTACGCCATTAGAAATGTCACTTTAAAATGATTATTGAAGAATGAAGACTAATAAAGATTAAACATTTCCTAAGAAGGCAGATGTATGCATGAGCTGCAGTGTCAACACTATACGACATGAATATAGTGCTTTAGTAACTCACGGTCGTGGGCCTGGTCACTGTGCACCTGGTCACTCTCAGCTGAGCAGGCACTGTCAGGACTCAGCTCCTCTTCTTCTGGGTCAATTTCAAGTGCCTTCACATCAAATTCTCTACAAATAAGCCACAGAAGTGCTCATCAGGAGCAGTTACACAAATGTGAAACTGTGAACATGCATGAAAAAATTTGTGTAAATAAAGTTAGCATGGGATTTGTAAGCATCTCTATGGAGTTCACACGTCACTTATGTGAGCAAGAGGGGGGAAAACGGCAGATTGCATTAATCAAAATTAGCCAAAATACATCTTATTTTCAAAGCACATCTGTTGCATAATCTGTTGTTTTGTGTTTTAAGGCTCTTACCCCTCTCCTATGGTGGATAGAGCAGTGCTGTTAGCTGGGTACAGAGCATAGTCATTGCACTCTGAAGAGCTCAGCCTTGGGCTAAAATACTGCAAATCTGTGTCTTGAAGCAAAGAACTACACTGTTCAGACACCTAGGATGACACACACACATACACACACGTCGTGATTTTGTGTGTGTATAAAAATGGATTCCACTACAGACAGGGTATGGTCTGTATAAAAGTTATAACGTTCTAAATAACCAAATGAACTATTTAACATCTAGTCTACAAACCCTCTCAATGTCTTCCTCTTCATCTACATCACCACCCTCTTCTTCATCTAAAAGGCTATTTAGACTCTGAGGGTGAAAGTCGACTTCACGCCCCTCGTTCTCTTCTACACATTCGTCCTCGTCCTCGTCCTCCTCTGCTCGGCTGGGAGTGTCAGTGAGAGGAAGCTGTAGGCTCCTGGTCTCCAAAACAGAACGAATAGCAAATGGATCAGACTGTGCAGCCCAACGCCCCTGTGGTTGGTACTGAGGGACTTTTTGTGGATCCATACTGCTGCTGCTGCCAACTCCAGCACCCTGTACACACATTATGACGAATGGGAGATTAAAAAGCAGTTAATTTTCTCTCTTCCTATCTAAGTATTGGTAGGATGTTGTTCACTCCAACAATAACCATGGGTATTGCACAATTTTCCCCTGAAATCAAAATATTTAATGAATAAGGAACCTACCAATCTGCGGGCCCACATAGGGAGTCGGCCATTGGTCTGTGGCATCATAATATCAAGACTTCCTAAAGTAAATAATACATACATCAACAATCCACTAAAGAAATGAGGATTAAAAAAAATAATAAAAGAAAAGAAATTCTAAATGAATATCCAGCCAAGCCTCATGGTGAGTGGAACTATTAAAATACCTTTTGTAAGGTGATGATTAAAAGAAAGTGATGATTGAAATAATAACAGAATTTCAGACCACCTTAAATCAGTGTCTACAGAATCAAATTTAGATCCACTAACCCAAAGCAGTGTCTAGCCTGGATGGAGTCTTGTGATGTTCCCCAATGTCTTCATTTTCCTCCAAGCAGGTGTTTGTTTCTTCATATTTTTGTTTAGCCACCCCACTGCATGGTACTGTGATGTAGGTTTCTCTCCTTTATGGGAAAATGGCAAAAACATAATCGGTCTGGATATCACTTACTTGTAATTACATACATACATACGAAAAAAAATATATATATATATATATATATATATATATATATATATATATATATATATATATATATATATATATATATTTAAATAAATAACAAGGTAAGAAATATCAGGTCAAAAAAACATCATGAGAATAAAAACCCACATGGGAGAACAATCTGATTGGAAGTATTTAAATAGGAATGTACCAACTTCATAACTTGTACTTAGATGTACCTAATGGCTTGTTGGTTGCAGGTATCTCTCATGTTCAAGTTCCTCACTCCTGCTCTCCGTTTCCTCTCTGCCAGTCTCTTCCTCATCGAGTTAGTCATTTGAGAGCACAGTCGCCACACAAACACACAACTAACAAATGCACACACAAAATACACCAATTACCACATAGAAAAGGAACTTCTACATTGACTCTTCTACATTGGCATTCATTGTGTCCTATATATTGTATTACTACTATTTTCTTTGTATTTATGTCTTAATGCATTACAAATACTGCAATATTCTGTATCTATATTGAAGAAAAGAAAATTCAACATTCATTTACATTCTGCAGCACACTTATTCACTACAAGTAATATCACATTACCAAAACAAAACTTCATGTTTTATAGAGAAAAACAGACACACAATAGCTGTGGGGCGCATACCTATCACCACAGACCGTGATTAGATGCTTGCAGTCTGAACTGAATTTCATACCAGTAACAATTTCTGTGAAGAAAGAGATGGTAAATTTCCTACCAATACTTGTATCAGAATATGAAACAAAAGTATTCAGGATACACAAATTGAGTTTGTCTGTTTAAAAATAAATAATTACCAGAATGCCCAAATAATGTTGCCACACACTCCCCAGTCTCATAATCAAACACACAGATGCTCTTGTCTGAGCAACTGGTGGCCAGAAACATCCCAGAAGGATCCAGTTGGACCTGAAAGAAGAGGTGAAAGTTAAAAGATTTAACAATAACTAAATGAATACAGTAATAAATGATCTGGAATACTGCTTCAAAGGAGTCTTTGTATTTATAACACTTTAAAGCATAAATCAATATTCATTTTAACAAATAAAAGATACTGCAGGATGCTGGTTACAGGTGCAAAATAATCAGATAATGATTGGAGCACATAAAGGCTTGCAAATAATGAAGTCTCTTACAAATTTATAGCATCACTTAACGCTGTGTGGAAATTAACCCATTAAATGATTTACTCCAAAATCTCATATCCTACTACATACCTTAAGCACTGGGCCTTCATCAGTCAAGGAGCCCTTAAAGCACCTTTTCATCTTGCCACTCTTCACATTGTACACTCTGAAAAATAACAAAGGAAAAAAATTGCTTTTATTGCATTGCATTTCCCCCAGTTAGTTATGTAACACAGACAGACTGACTGACAGACAGACAGAACCTTATGTTGCGATCTTGACATGCAATAGCAGTGTGAGTGAGTGTGGCATCCAGGTCCATGTCATATAATGTACTTTTCTCCACCACATGATGTGACCTCGAGAAAGCCAGGTCCTGAGAAGTCTGCAATAATATTGCCATGGTACACAGTTAGAGCAAATAAATAAAGATAATATCTACTCATGTAAGAAGCGATATAAAACCAGTCCAATAAACTTGGCCTATATACCTTTTCAGCAGAGCGGAAGTAAATGCTTTTGTCAGCACCACAGCTTACCATGGACACCTTTGGACCTACACCTAGATAAATAAAAAATAAAAAAAAAAGCAGAGTATGAGTGTTAATCTTTAAATCACTGTTTACACTACTTACAAAATCAAAAAAAAATATTTAAGACAGTTCCCAAACTGACATGTAAATTTCATGGCAGTCACAGATGCCGAATGGTCGTAAACAGTCTGTACAAGACTGTAGCTTTTGTCCATATTAAATAGATGTATGAGTCGATCACGACCGGCTGAGGCCAACAGGTGCACACCTGGTTAAAAAAAAAAAAAAAGAAAAGAGGTTCATATTATTTCTGAAATATTTTATACAATATCATAAGCTTCATCAACATAAATCTATACACCCATCATTTCCTTTAACTGCTAAGATTACATAATGGCAATATTCAGTTTATGAGTGAATCAGTAAGGCTGTTTATCCAGGTTCCAATGATAAGCAAATTAGACACATTCTGTTTAATAGCTATAAGAGTTAATGAATGGCTTTTCTGTTAACACGGGGGGAATGATGTTGCGTAAAGTATTTTTAAGAGCAGTTGTGATGTAGTGCTGCTTCTGATTTAAAAATGGGCTTAATTTTCAAACTTGACATACCCGGGTTAAATGCCCATTATTGTTTAGTACTTACTGTCATTGCGGTTAATGTTACTGCCATCTTTTTTTATCCTGCAAGCTTCTTATCTGCCCACCCATTCTTGGAACGTTCAGCCCTATCTTACTTGTATACCATGACCATTTCAAACAGCATTTCTTTTTAAATTGTATATCTATTCCCTATCTCCAGGGGGAGCTAGTGTCATGAAAAGAATGTGTAAGCTTAACTATTACAATATTTTTCATGCATCACACTTACATGTGGTTGTGGTTTGTTGCACTAGTTAAAACGTGAGAACATGCCAAATCTGAGATAACATTTAAAACAGAGACGGCATATTGCACGTACCACTTCCTTAAAAGACAAAATCACTGGTCAAAACAGTCGGAGGCAAGTCAAAACAAAGGGCACTTTCCAAAAGCACCATACAGAAAACAGACAAGTAGCATTAACTGACTCACCAACAAACTCACTATTCCCAGTGTTTTAGCAGATAGAAAAACTGATTAAATGGTTCAGTAACCAATTTAATAACTAAACTATTAGTTTCATATACGACACTGATTTGTTTTTGTTTTTTTTGGTCAACAGACAAAGGATAATGTTGGCTTTGTGGATTTTTTTTTATATGGATTAATGGATTTGTCCATAATGTGAAACATGAGCAGATTGTGGAATTCACACTACCGTCGTTTATTTAAATTAGCTTGGTTCTAATCCTGTATGCTTGGTTTACAGCATAATTAACCTCTACGAAATGTTGTTGTAAGCTTACCAGTCTCTATGGGAGAGAAGGCCAGACATAAAATCTCAGAATCATGAGCCTCAATCCTCAGAAATTCATCCATGATCTGAAGCCCATAGATCCTGAGAGAGACAAATCAAGGCAAAGTGACAAAGTAAGAAAACCATAGTTGAAAAGTTTTAATAGTTTCCTAGTTCCTTATTAAACTGTTACAAACTATGCCTCCATGTGTCAAACATACAGTACAGATGATAAATATTGTGCAAATATATTATTTCTAAATACTGTACATGTCTCACCGCAGGTTTCCACTACGATCTCCAGCTGCCAGGTGCTGGCCATCAGGGCTGATTCCTAGGACTCTGATTCCCAATTTGCCATCTTGGCTACCCTCTGCTTTATCTGGTGGGGCCTTAAGGTGCCCAGTGTCATTATCCACATACACAATCTTCACCAAGTCCTTTAAAGAATGTACATATGCGCAATGAGTACATATTGCATATATTACCTGTACACGATTTTAGGGAACTCCACAAAGGACCACATTGGACCACACTGTACTTGCCTGACTGTAGAGGTTAGAGTGGTTTTGCTGAATATCACTGTTCCAAAGACGAATGGTGTTGTCAGATGAACAGGTAAGGAAAGATCCTGGCATTAAAGCAGCAGCTGAATCTTCCAACTCTGGGTAGGTCTAAAAAGGAAAGGCAAGTTAGCATGTATAGAAACAATGCTTCAGTCTTTGCAGCATCATATAGTTTTAATGAACAGTCAATGAGAGTTTTAAAACAGATCTAACAAATCTTAAAACACAAAAGAAACATATCCTAAGAGTATATGAAAATTGCAGAAATATAATAATTGCATAAAAATGGAATTGCGTGTTGAACCACATTAAAAATAAAACGTACCTCAACACTCCAGACACAAGCACTGTGGTACAGAGAAGAGTAGACCTTCTCTACATTGTTGACATCATGCACATCCCAAACATACACACTGTGGTCATTATATACACACATCAGATGGCCGGTCACAGGGTCATGTGTCAGGGCCAAGGTATCTGGATACTCTGCCTCTGGCCTATTTAGAGAAACAGAAAAGGAACAGCACAAAATTAAAATTGTCCATTCACAGCCATCACCAACATGGATCTTATTAAACCTTTAGACTCCCATTATATGGCAGTTATGAATATAAAACAAGTTTTAATAGTTCAGGGAAACATTAAGCAGTTTTGTGTTTGACAGGAAACATTTTAATAGTCTGCTTGGTACGCCATGAAGCTAGCAAGATTCCTAGTGGTTGTTTCAATTAGACTACAACTAAAATGCTACAACTGACAGTTCATACCTTATCATTCACAAAATACAAACAGGAAGAAAGGGAAAAAAAAAGAAAAGAAAAAAAGCACATCCCCAACACAGAATTCCTACTTGGGAAGTAAATATAAAATCACTGATCACGATTAGATAGCTAGTTTTTTGCTAACAAAAGATCAATACTGAGGCATCCACCATGTTTTCCACCACTTTGCAGCTTGAATGTTCAGAGACAGAAAATGACACCATCTGAGCTACTACTTCCCACTTCTGAAGTAAGCTGAATGCAGAATATTAACCAACCTTGAAGAAATTAACCTACTATAGTACAACTTTAACGTACATGTGCTGATCTATACACTCTTCAGTACTTACTTAGGCTGCATGCCCTGAGACACATCAACTCCTAGACAGTGGGGCCGATGCAGTGTGGTGATGTATTGTAAGTTTTGGGGGCTAAATACCCGTACTGTGCCATCTGCACCACCACAAAAAATGAAAGCTTCGCTCACAGATAGACAGCGTGCTGAAGACGTCTGAAAGAGAAACCATAAAGAAAGAAATAATAAACAACTTTGTGTTTATCTTCGAGGTGTCATCAACAGTTATCATCACAATGACTAATGTCAGATATATCGAAGCTGTGTTTTGGTGAAAATGTTGAGTGTTTTCCGTATGATGTGTCTTACTTTGAGGTCAACCCATAAATCCAGCTGTCGGTTGCTGTTGAATTGGCACAACAGACCTGTATGGGTGATACAGTATGTGCTGCTAGACATAGTGCCACGACCACATGCCAAATCACAGAATTCACTATTCTGATGCTCTCCTAGCAATCCTGATCGACCAATCAGGGGTACTGTACTGTTCACCTACAATCAAACCAATGCACAACATAGAATAACTTCAACAGCAAATATTCACTACTTTGTGTTTGTTTAACATATTACAATATTACACAGAGTGATGGAATATGATATGATTAGAAGCTTGTAAACTAATATATAAATATATTTTGCAAATAGGAATATAAAAGGCTTTACTTTATCAGTGTGGTAAACGTGATGTTCTACTCATTTCCATTGAGACAGCACACATTGATTTCTCGGTTTTTGTTTTGATTCTGAACTTATTTATAGTTTGTATCTATGCGAATTATAGTAATTGAGTACAAACCTGTTACCACACCTTAAAAACAAAGGACAAAGAAAGGACTTTTATCTTTCTACTAAATTCTGTGCAGTCAGATTCAATTCAGATCACAGCACAAAAATAATATAAAGTCAGGCAGTGAATAAAATATAATATATTGTAATAATGACTGGCTCTATATTACTCCAATTATGACAGCCACATACCAAAGAATTCATTCATTTAAGAGTGAGATTATTTTTCTTACACGTCTCTCCTTAGAGGCATCCAAATACCAGAACTTCACATGTCTGGTTCCTGCAGTAACAAAGTAGCTACTGTCCTCAGAGAAGGAGACAGCCAGTACACGACTAGACACTTTATTGGATGCAATAACAGTCCCCCTCTGTAAAGGAAAGCAGTAATTATTTACTCAAAATCTAAAGGTATCCAGTCAAAATTTAGAAGTAAAAGCCTCTTTGAATATCAATGCATGTGACTAGATCTGCCACTTCAAGTGAAAAGGACAGCAAGAACAGCAACAGTCTACTAAGGTTCAGAACTACAGTGAATGCAGCCATGGTCAGATATTCCTCAAAATATAGTGAAAGAAATAATGAAAGAAAACCAAGAAACAAAAAGAATAACGTTCATAAACACCACCCATACATTTTGAAAAAATGATTTAAAAATATAACAGTCTCTTGCATCCAATTACAAAAAAATATTCCACATCCACTGCAAAAAAAGGAATCCAGTTAGACTAATTTATAAGGAAGAAAATACTATTCCTACCTTCCATTCCCAGACGCTGACAGTCCTGTCATGCTGAAACCCCACAGACACAATGTAGCTGCCATTTGTAGAAAATGCAACACAGGAAACTCCATACTTGTGGCACTGGACCTCTGCCACTCGAGTACGCTCAGTAACATCCCACACTCTTACACAGGGCATGTGTCCACTCTGCCCAGACAAATGAATTTTAGGAGAACAGATGAAAATATGTAACATGGTAAACACACACACACACAGACAGACACAGACACACACACCTACCTCACCAGTGACCAAATATTTTCCATTCTGTGAGAATGCCAATGCACTGAAGGTTTTTCTGTGAAATAAAGAAATATAAAATATAAAATACTACTAAAATAAGACACTTAACCTCATCTCTAGCCAACAGATTTTTAAGGTAAAACAGTCAAGTAAATCTATAGGAATTTCTTTAAAATAACTACCACCTGACTATCTGCATAAGACCCTTATATATACTTCCAATCATACACAACCTCTTTACTTACATTTGTTAATATACAAGTCAATACAAACAGTTCATACATGGCAAAAAAAAGGCTAAATAATACAATAAAAATCTAAATTGAAAAAAGACTGACTGAATTTCTGGTGCACTCAAAAAAGAAATTTACACTTTTCACATCAGTGGTATTTTAAGTCAAACACTATTTTTTTGAAGGAATCCTGTTTTTCTTAGTATAGGAGTAAACATTAATGTAGCATACAGAATTAAATCTGAATAACTAGACCTTAATAGAATCCAAATTTGTGTAATGTCTTGCTCACATACCTTGACGTATTAAAGATGTGACTTTGTTTGTTGGTCTTTGGATTCAGGAGAACAATGACACATCTGAAACAGAGTAATACCGTGTATGTTCATTAGATCACTAAAAGTAGTCATTAGGTGTGACTAAAAGCAGTTTTAATATTTAATATTACCCTGCAGGATATGCCACAGTGCCTGTGTTAGGATCACAGGCCAAACCACTGTTGCTGGTTGCAGTGATACCCAGAACTTTCTCCAAAACAACCTGCAAGTGTAAACAAATATTTAGCAAAGGCAACCTTTAAGGAAAGCCACTTTATTCTTTATAAGATTCAGACCCAAAGATTCGGTACAATTATAGGTCTCATAATTGGTTTGTGCTGCCAACCCTTAATCACACAAAATGCCTGTTTTGTTTGTTGAATGAAGATAATATTCAATTTTAAAAAAGCATCTTAATCAGGTGTAAATAATGTTGAGTGATTAGTGATTACTTGTTGCACCTGTAAAGTCACATCTATTTTCCCTTAACCCGAGTTTAGATTAAAGATTTGACATGTTAAATGTTGTATCGAATCCAAAAAAAAAGCTTTAAAAAGTTATCAGAATCCAGAAACTTGAACTAAAAAGTTGTCAACAAACCACGAACAATCACGCGCAGCTACAGTGATTCAAACATGAACCGAGTAAATGTGTCGATTCGCGAAAGCAGCTCAACCGATTCATCACTTACAAACACCATCGAAGTGGTTTATACGACAACGCAAACGATAAAGACACACAATCCCCATTAGGAGCACGATTTTATTTTTGGTCAAATGGTGTTTTGAAGATTTTAATAATCAAAAACTGTACTGTGTTCATTTCGAAGCCACTTCCTGAACATATGAATCACTGCTCGGTTCAGAGTTGGACTGAAAACGAGCGTGAAAAGAAGAAAATAACGGAAATCGGGTGGAATGACGTGCCAACTTGAAGAAACCGTTTGTTTTGTGAAATTGACTAATGAACTAATATGAAACGTGTTTACAAACCCGACTGTAAATGTCCCTCTTATGGCTTTGCCGACTGTTTCGTCGTGTGTTCGCTGTCACATTGCTGCTGTTTGTTTTCTTTATCCGGGGAAAAGCAGTTATATTTAATCCCCCAGAAAGAGTTGCTCCTTCCGCCATGTTTCTGTTTCTGTTTCAAAAAGCGCTTTATGCCGCAATACGGGATTGTTTTTCCGTTAACGAAACTTTTAACACTCAAAATATTCACATAAAGTAAAATAACTCGATATAAAAACACAACAACTTATTATACTGATTTTTAAAAAGTCGTATCGAGAAAAACACGTCAATACACTGCAGGTTATATGAAATAAAAAACTTAAATAGACAGAATGAACATGATAGTTAACGATTCAAACTGCAAACAAACACAGAAAGCTGAAAAAAAAGCATCCTCGCGACGACATTTGATAGGGCGGCACAGAGTTTCAAACACAGGTCCTGTCCCAATCCGATACAAATCCGTCTATATTCCGTTCCCTTAATCCCTTAAAACCCTCACGCACTCCTAAATAAAAGTGTCTAGGGGAAGTGATAGTCGCGTCGTTGGTGGTTGTTTTTTGTTCTTCGCCTTCTTTTTCACCAGCCAAGGAAATGTTCATTATCGCCGCCTTGTGGACATTTCAAAAAATGTTTAGCTTATGTTAGGAGGGATACAAAGACTGGTAGCTTACAACAATTTTCTAAGTTCTCTACTCTAAAAAATAATACACAATACAGGCAGTTAGATCTAGATATCTAATAATAATTCATTAATACACTATCATGACTCATATGTTCTGCCACTTCAAGTGTTCAGTAAACCCACATGTCAGTGTAATTGATAAAAAGCTTTACTGACTGTTTATCTTACAGATCTTATAGACCATCTTCATCTGTAGAAGTATACGACTAAGCCTAATATGGTAAATTAATTGATTAAAACTGTATCAGTGAAATTAAGAGCAATATTATAAGCAAACCAGTATATACAGTTATATATTGTATATCAATTATGATATATCTTTGATCTCTCAGTTCTTTGCTAGTCCTTTGAGAGCTGTCATTGATTTCTGTGGTTCTGTGTCCTTCACCCTGTGTTCTTACAGTCTATTTGTGGTTTCATGGGTGAAAACTCTAATGCAACAGCACAACACGGATTTGAACTATTCTTTCAGTGAAGCCAGAGACGATGGAAAAGTCCACTAACTCTTCAGCATATGAACTGACATATGATTATTATTATGATTACCTGGATCCTGTGGCTGTGGATGCAAGTAAACTTAAATACAATAGATGTGAGTTTGTCTTCTGTATGAAACAGATGTGTGTGTGCAATGCTTTAAATGGTTCATAACATGTTCTATCTATCTATCTATCTATCTATCTATCTATCTATCTATCTATCTATCTATCTATCTGTCTATCTGTCTATCTATCTATCTATCTATCTATCTATCTATCTATCTATCTATCTATCTATTTGCAAAATAGCAACCTTCCCTCTGATTTATTGTAGATTTGATTGTTATAATATTCTGGATCACTATGGCTGCCTTTATTGGACTATTGTTCTTGATTTTGTCAAATATCTCAGGGACCAAGCATCTCCCAAGGTAAGGGCTAACTAGTTTTTTAATATTTCAGATTGCTATGAATAGTCTAAGAAAATCGGGCAATTTTTAATTGGTATAATTAAGGCATTTCTGCGTACAGTTTTTGAGTCCAATTACTGAGACAAAGATGCACAAAGTAAATATGTCAAGCATATGAGCTACAATTACAAAATGAACCTATTTTTAAATTTGAGCCATAAAAATATGGTACATTATATCCCACTTTATAGAGCTATATTGCTAAAAACAGATCTCTTGTGTTGCACAGGCATCAGAGAAGCAGGAGAAAGCCAAGAAGAGAAAGAAGCTCTTCATCTAAACCTGTGGTGTGATTAATGGACTGTTCTATTTTATGCCGCTTTTATTTTCTCTTCAGACACAAACAAATCTTTCTCTTCATTTTGTCTGTGGGCATTTAGCACATGTGAAGCTTTGTATTAATATTCATCAGTCTGCCCTGCATGTATCTCATGACTTGTTTATGCTAAATAAAGCCGGAACTATATTTCATTTACATACCTGGGAAATACAAATAAAAAGTTAAATAGTTTAAATAAGCATATATGTCTGTTCAAATCATATCCAAGAAAAGAATCATACATAAGCTATACTTCTGAGTGTACTCATTTCTCTGTATCATGTGGCAGAAACATTATTTTATGTACAATAACTTGCGTATGGCCACAGTACATCAATTAACATGTAACATATGATGGGTTATGTTCAAGCTGTGCAAAAGACAACTAAAGCTAGCTAATTATTGTCACTATACATCAAAAGGATTAACTTTTATTATTACTACAAGTTTTAACTACAGTCTATAAATGAGTTTAGGCTTCATATAAATCACAGAGAGAGAGAGAGAGAGAGAGAGAGAGAGAGAGAGAGAGAGAGAGAGAGAGAGAGAGAGAGTGAGAGAGAGAGAGAATCTCAAGGCTAGAGTGACGCTGACCTTGTGCTGTGAAGATAAGCTTTACTAATTACTTTCTTTGTCTTGTTTAACACTGATGGTGTTTTGCTTTGTTGACATGATTTATTCGTTCAGGAGTCCATCACAAGGCTGGATGCACTAACAAATAATTTGAAAGATGAAAGCTGTGTACTAAAATGGTACAGTGATTTTATACACTGTAATTTAGCAGTGGATGTCTGTTTATAACAGAACATGAATTTAAGGACATGTAGATCAACACAGTTATAGACGATACACGTTTAGCTTAAATACACACAATCATCAAACATGTACAAGCTTTTTTCTTTTGGAAAGTTAAAAAGAAATGGACCACTTAAAAAATTGAAAGGTTTAAAGCTTTCTAGACCACCAGTATGGTTCCCTTGGAGTATTCCTGTTTTTGCCTAGAACCTAGTTACTTTTTCAGTGACCACTGACCTCATTTGGCCGGTCTAAAAGTCCAAACAGCATCATTATCATCCTTTTGCCTATTATCATTTTATATAAGGAAATGTGGAAGATGATTTGTGATATGCACAATAGAAAGAAGATAACTTTAACATGTCATTATTGCACTACTGCACAGGAAAAAAAACAATATTTCATAGTCAAGCTGTTCAGATGTTTTAACACGGGTTAGGGTAAATAATCCACTATGAATTAGAAATATTATATATGATTCTTTTTACCACTTTTACAATCAGCATAAAGGAAGATTCTGTAACATACAGACTGCATTTCAATCAGCAGCTCTTCTTTAAAGTCATGTTTTTTGGGGGTTGTCTGTGTATCTGGGTCTGTCCATCCATGTGCATCTGATTCCAGTTAAAATGTTATCTCAAAAATATCCTTCCTTTCTTTTTGTCAAATTCTCATTCCATCTGTTCCCTTTCATATTTCCCTTTCAAAATTTATTTCCTAATTTCCTTTCTTTCCCTCCCTCCGTCTCCTCTTCTTGCTGTTCTCTTATGTCTCCCTTTATCCCTCCATTACCTTCAGCTATGATATAAACACTATATTTTCCTATAGACAAAATCTGGTCATCTGGACTACCTCATGTCCTGCATTACTGAACAAATGCAGAATTAGCATAAGAATGCAGATGATAAAATAAAACAAATGTCTCAATCCAGCGAGTTTATTGGGAGAAAATCATGTTTAACACAAATCCATCTATAGTTTTATGTTATGTATGTAATTAAAATGCAATAAATAATAATAATAAAAAACAATAAATCCACACCTGGAGCTTTAAATAGGCAGCTAATGTGATGCGTCTACAATACTAAATACTAAAAAATGAAGACAGGAATCACTTAAAAGGCCATCTTTTAAGTTATTTGATGTTCCATCTATGTACAGATTTCTCTATGTACAGTTTTCTTTATGTACATATTTATCTATGTTACAATTTCTATGCTAGAATTAAGCTATTATTTTTTAAAACTAGTGATAAATATATTGCTCTTCTACATGGTGATTGAATGCGGTGTTTGTTTTAACATCAGCTTCACTGCTGATTTTTTACTAGCACACATCATGCACCACCATCTACATTACTTAGTCTTCATCATGCTGAATATAACAACAACCTAATTTGTGGTTTAAATGAATTGCAGAATGAAGGAAATGGCAACCTTAGAGATCCGATAAGAGCAAACATTTCCCTATTAAAATAGCAGCACATTATATGGAACAATGGAAAAACACTTAAATATTAAACACTTTAAATGGACACCACTGATTGTATTGCCCTTACAGCACACAGTATAACACAATAAAGAATAGCATATAAAACACAATGCAATATAACAAAGATTAATATATAATATTAAGATTTAGTATCAACCCCCATCCATTTAGAGTATTGATATTATTTACTATTACCAGGAAAGCCTTTTGTTAAATGATATCATGTGAAATCTTAGTGTTATTGAAACGTTTGGTAATTGGTATTTTATGCGTTGTAAATAAACACATCCTTACTGTCAGTGAGAATCAGTAGAAAAGTATAATCTGGAAAAGTCATGAGAGCATTCGATGTGTCACACCGTATGAGATATATTATTATACGTGGTTTTTATATTATATGTGGTTATTATATGTGCCGCGTTTTTATTTTGTTCTAAACACTTTTATACTATAATACAAATAGGGCAGTAGGATTCACAACAGCCCTTCCACACACACTTATGTATAAAATGTATAAAGTGATACCTTCCTAAAACATATTAGACTTAATCTAAATGAACACTTGGACATTAACTTTGGGATATATTGTGCGTGAAGAGCCACTATATAGAATATGAATATTTACATAGTCTTATGAATAATATATAATATGAATCCTCCATATTGGTATCATATAAACATGATTTTAAGATAGATTAATGAAATGCTTGGATAAATGAGGTATTTCACTATATAAATATTTCATTGACTGTCCCAATGTGGTTAGATGGATTTTATTATTATTTCCTTTTTTCTGAACCTTCCCTGAGTACTAGTCATTTCTACTGTGAACTAAGAGTAGATGGTGATAACCTCTCTTCCTCCACCACGTACAAGCAGAACCTGCTCCAAACCCTCCATTAACACCTCCAAAAACTCCATGTCTGGGGTGTTCCTGTTAAGGAGGATATGTTTATGAAAGGCAAAAAGCATCAGTTACAATACAAACAAATATATACTGCAGATTATTAACACTTTTAACTGAATTTTGTTTTCTGAGTAACGGCTATGAATCATTTAGTGATTATAGTAATTACAAGGGTAACAGTTAGGAAATCAAGAAGGAACGCAGGACAGCTACAAGTGTTAAGAATATAATTAGTGGAGCTGTTGACAGGGTTCAGTGAGTTTAAAGGTTTAACAATTGTCAGTAAAGTTATTTTCGTTCTAATCATATAGAAATTAAGGAGTCGAGTAAATTTTGAGTCAGCAATGTCTGCTCATGTAGCAACAAGTTACTCAGTTGCCAGTTTTGACAAAAATTAAAAAAATATATTAACTTGAGGGTAATACTAAACAGAGACGCATGCTAAAATTCTGATTGTATTGTAGCCATAATAAATAAACTCTTGGCATATCTCTTTAGGAGAACAATTCAAATGAAACAAAATATTTGATCAAACCTACAACCCAAAACTGTGAACTTAAATCATGATAAAATGGACTCAATTCCCTACACATTATAATGTCATTAACATAATTTTATAATTTTATATCATTTCTAAATTTACTTGTGCATATAATTAACTGTGCCTGCACAATATTGGCTGGCTGCTGATTCATCAAGCAAAAAAAGTGAGTAGTGAGTATTATTGCAACACTGCAACCTATTTCAGTTTACAGCAAATAAAAAAAAGCTAATTGCTTCTTTAGTTGTCATCTATCCCATTTTTAAAACTTAAAGGCAAGTGCTTGAGTTGTGAACAGTATGTGGGTAATTTTAATAATATGTGTGGGCCTTCCAGAAAATCACCTTAAGCACTTAAACTGACAATGAATATGTAAATATTGACACAGCGTTTTAAATGAAGTCACTCACTCTGAACTCAGCTCAAAAAAAACGAAGCTATTAGAATTTTCTATGTTTTGTTTCTACTATAAAGTAATCAGTATTAAACTGGTTAAAAAGCAATGAATTGAAGGATACAGTTCTCATCACCATCCTTGTTTTTAGGTGGTCCAGGCATATTCAGTAAAACAAGGTGGGCATTCTGGGATTTGTTGACCACAACTTCATTCAGTTTGACTGCAGTGTGCATTCTTCTGACATTGGACTGGTTTCTGTTAAAAACACACACACACACACACACACACAGACAGACAGACAGACCCACACACACACACACACACACACACACACACACACACACACACACACACACACACACACACACACACACACACACAGAGAGACACGGAAACTTTAATCATTGTTCTTTTTTACATCATGCCTACTGAACAGTCATAACCTCTGTGCATACGTTATCGTGCACCCATATGCTGGTTTTGTTTCCAAAACTGCTGTGTTTTCTTTAACAGATAACAGACCTGCTAAACCTTGTCTCCACTAAGCACCCGCCCAGTTCATATTCTGCATTCTGTCACTACTGTTTGAAAAAGAACTTATTGCTTTTGCCTTGATTCCAGCAAACTGTAATCAGCACACAATTGTGGTGACAGACAGAACATAAAGTATAAGAATTTCCAAACAAAAATAAGCGTGAACAAAATTAAATATGACTTACAGGTGCTCCCACTCTCTGGAAAAATTGAAACAAGGAAAAAAACATAAATGTAGTTTTAGATATTTTTATGATAAAAAAAATTATTATATAATTTCACGTGTTGGATCCATTGATGTTTAATTGAAATGCATAAATATAGCCAAAGGCATGTGTGTTGCTGCCTTGTCAGCCTGTGTAGTGCTTACGGTTTCATGCTGAAGATGTCTCGTACACCTGCGCTAGCCTCACGCTGACGCTGTCTCTCAGCAACATATTTCTCTTTCGTCCAGGTCATGTGGACTTGATGAGATTCGGGGCTGTTACCTTCTTGCTGGCCACGATGGCACTTAGAATTCCTCTCATGATACATGTGAGCCTGTAGGATTGACAGCTGAAATGCTTATCGGGAACATACATAAGCTTTACTGTAACATGCAGCAGTGAGGTAGTGCTTCTTCTTTTTCAGTAAGCTTCATTGTGGTTTGGTGAGCAGCCATAATAAACATCACAGTTACAGTGCAGGTTTAGGAATTGCCATGTTCGCAGAGATATACATATAATAGAGCCAAATATATAAATAGCCACGATCTTAGACATAAAACATAAAATGCATATAAAATACTCCAGCAATGTTTTAAGGACCATTATTAATGTCATGCAACAACATTCCCAGATCACCAAGAAAACTAGACACAATGTAAAACATCATTTTGCTAACATTAAGTTGTCAGCTAGGATACAAAGCTAGGAAGTGAAAAAAAAAACTGGGAATACCTCATGCTCCAAATCTCCCATGCCAGGCACTTGTAAAGTGTTAGGAGTCAGACCTGCTGGGGGGTTCTTTCTTTTAATGGAGCTCCTGGATTCATCTGTAATGCTTTGAATCTGGCAACAACCACAGAATACATAAGTCAAAGGGCAACAGATATGATGTTATCTCTACTGTCTACTAATGTCTACTGATAAAAACTGATCATTCCTATAAAGAAACATACAATTATTCTTCTTACTATTCTTACTAATATGAATCCTTTAAAATGTATAAGATAAGATAAGATAAGATAAGATAAGATAAGGCACTTCTGTTGTCACATTAAATGAGACATTGGTCGCACTACCAAGGAAAATGTTTAAATTTTGAATTCCTATTACAAAATGTGACTCACTGGTTCCATCTCTCTAGAAGAAACAGACCTATTAATTGTCTTTTATTTACTGTATTAATTATTATTATTTATTTATTATTACAGGGACAAAAAACTTTAGAAAATTAAAATCATAAGCTGCCTCTCCTTGTGTTTTACAAATGGGGTTATTTTTGAAATCTAATTACTGAAGTGTTCCAACATATCCTGTACATGTATTTCACTGGTATTAATTAATCACTGATATTTCATGTGTGAAATTAGGTTCATCTAAATGTAATAATATACATAGAGCTAAAAGCTTCTGACAGAATTTCGACCAACTGTCAGTGTTGAAAACTGCATAATCAAGCTGTTCTTACCTCTCGTTCCCTCTCGGTTTTGGACAGCTGCATCTGTTTTAGCATTTGAGAACGCTGCTCCATCACCAAGGTTCTTTCATAGGTAAAGGCTGAGATATCACTCTCATGCTAAATAAGGAAAACAGTGCAAAGGGGATGATCACACCTATCATCTTCAGTAAACAGACACCAGGTAGAGAGACAGACAGATAGATAGATAGACAGACAGACAGACCGACAGACAAACAGATAGATAGATAGATAGATAGATAGATAGATAGATAGATAGATAGATAGATAGATAGATAGATAGATAGATAGATAGATAGATAGATAGATAGATAGATAGATAGATAGATAGATAATGTTTTAAGCATCATAAACATTTCTAATTGATAGTGGTGAATTTCATATTTCATTTATATCCATTGCTGGGATTTGAATATCGGTAAAAATTCATACATTCATGGGATAAACAATTTATTAATTTCTTACCATCTCCACCACCTCCACTTCAGCATTAAGGCGAAGCTGATACATGAAAGCCTGCAGGTCCTTCTTCATCTGAATGCTGTTGTCATCCAGATGTGCCACAGTAAAGATGCGCATCTTACATTTTTTCCACACCTAAGAAAGCAGCAGTTTGAGTCTGAAAAGCTGTTGTCATCAATCAAAATGGCCATAAACTTCTCAACCTTGTACCTTGTGCTGGCGAAGCAGGAATGGAAGCAGCATTAGCAGTCCCCCATCATGCACAATCCACCACACATCAATAGTGCCCTCGGCCAGACGCTCTGTGTTGCTTGGAAAAAGGTCAATGTTCTTTGCCACAAGCAGGGCCTGGTGTGCAGCAGTCGTCTCTCTCACTGTCTCTGTGGCACAAAAGAGTTATGATCTGTCTATGAAGTTTAAATTTCAATTGATTTATGAAAATGATTTAAGAGAATGAACATAAATGATTATTAAAAGCAGGCAAACTGGAGAGAAATGAAAAATAAGGCAGACATTCTCAAGTCTTTATCATCCATAATTATTTAGCAATGAATTTCAATATCCAAATCCTTTATATGAATTAAAAATGTACATACCAATAAAGTTTTTCCAGGAGGTTGTATCCTCAGCCTGTCTCCAGTTGCTGGGCCATGCCATCAAGACAGAATTGTGCTTCATGCCTCCCAGACCAGCTGACTGGATCAAGTTGGAGAAACCATCTCTCACGTTAGAGCAAGCCACAACATGACAGAAGCCCTTTGTTTTCTCTGCAGACATGGATGCCTTGACATTCTGAAGAGACAGAGAACTAGTTTTAAAGTGTCTCTGTGTATTAAAGCCAAATGTGTACATGGTCTGTTCATTTAGAAAATGTGGATGAACAATCAACGAGCAACAGGCAAAAGATGTTGAACTGTTCTGTTTTTTGTATTTACTGTTTCTGCACGTTTGGCGTCAGCACTTCGGGTCATATAGGTTCCCTGCAGCACTGAAGAAGCAATGGTCAGGCCTTTCCCAGCCTTCAGCTGAGATGTGAAAGAAAGCAGTCGTGGGTGCTTCACCATCAAATCAGAGTCAAGATTTAGCAACACCAATAGCTGGGGCCTAAAATACAGCATATTTAAGAGGATAAATAATAAACAGGGGTTAAACAATAGATTAAATAATCTAATTGCATTATTGGTTTGATTTTTTTGACAAATTTCTTTGCCATAGCCATTTGTGCAACTCCCATAACATATCTCTGCTCACTTTGATAAATAGTGAAAGTCTGTACTGCTTTTAAATAACTATCAGTGTTATCATTGTGTCTCTGACAAGGTCAAGCCTTCGTTATCTTGCTGTCTGCCTGTTTTAGAATTTTCTTGGTTTTCTAGTTTAACACTGTTCACCACAATTTCCGCATATTGTCTTATCTGTTTTAGCTGCTATAAAACCAGTAAACCTTGACACTTCATGAGAGCCTTTTACTTCTGTACTTACCTCCAGTTCTTGGTGTGGGGTTGAGCTTCTTCTAACTTGATAAGTGCATACCGTGCAGCATTTAGGGACAGACCTCTGATTCCATCACCCCACTCCTTCTCTGCACTATGATATTAGAAACATAATTTCCATGAAGGAAAGAATGACCTTGCATTATCAGTAAAATCATAACTACTTTCAACACCATGCATGCATACAGGTAAAGTGACTCACCCTCTGTATTCAATGTATTTATAAATACATCCTGCAATCAGCATAGCCACCAGGGCATAATACCAGGATGAAACAAACATGAGAGTGAGACAAAGAGTCATGCCCAGGACCGAAAGACTCCTATGGGATAAGATGCAGATTATTTTACATTATTTTATGCTGAGGCAAAACAACTAAAGTCCTAAATACTGTTGATTAAAGGAGTAGAACCTCATAACAAAAATATCAAATTGTATTGAATGGTTTCCACATAACATCGTTTACTCTTATCCAAAAGAAATCAGAATCTGCAAGCGACACAAATATGTGTAAGCAAATGACAAATAGATAGATAGATAGATAGATAGATAGATAGATAGATAGATAGATAGATAGATAGATAGATAGATAGATAGATAGATAGATAGATAGATAAATAAATAAATAACAGCAACTGGTAAAATGATTATGACCTTGATTACTTAATTTATATATATTTTCTATGATTGCACAAATTCATTTTCAGTAACATACCAGTGATAGAATTTGAACCTTGGTCTCCAGTTTGGGGTGCGTAGGAGCGTTTGGACAGCACAAGCCAAGTTTACAAACAGGTAGCACATCAAGAAAAACCTACAGCAAAATAAAGCATGCATTATAAATTGTAATCTGTATCCATTAGAGACAATCTAATTATTAGGTTACTTTCTTCTCTTTAATTAACATCTTATACCTGTCAATACTCTTTCCACATATCCTGTACATCAAATGCAAACATGCTTTTTTGTTCATTTGAAAGACACAATCATTAGATGGTTTATTTTCTTGTGGCTATTAGCAAGTTTACATATTTTTATTGTTTCACAGTATCATTAAATCAAGTACTGAAATTTGTTGGAGGCCTAAGAAGAGGGAAGTGACCAGGTGACAGACGAAGTGCAAACTTACATTGAAAGAATGGGAGCAACAGCATCCACAGAAGCTATAAGAATCCCAATTTCACAGATTCCTACAGTTAGCAGCAATGCCCAGGTTGGCTCACCATTGGATTTACTGTGACCAAATACCTACAAGACCGAGAGAAACACAGTCATTTGTAATGACGATTTCATGAGTCCATCACTGTATGTGAATATTCTGAATCAACTGAGTATCCAATATAGCACAGTGTTATCAGATAACTACAGTAGGGTTGCCAACACAGTGTGAAAAATTCCCCACAACTGCCAATGCACTTACCGTAGAAATATTACACTTTACAGTCATTATACAAAAGTATCTATAAATTCTTTAAAATGTATTCCCATTGTAATAAGAGCAAATTTTAAAGGCCATTTTAAATTCATTTTTACATTTTTTACTTAAAGCCATATCAGTCATGGCAAGTACAGCTTTATAATTGTTAACATTTTATCTATGACAGTATATAATACCGTGAGCATTATTAGCTATGTTTGTGCAACTGATGGATTTTAACTGTAGTGCATGGAAAAGGAGATCTTTAGAAATATTTTGGTTTTGGTTAAATGCATGTTGCATGAACTCACCAGACCCAAAAAGCCTATTTTAACACTTGTGTTTTTCTTGTTCACAGTAATAATAATTAATAATAAATAATAATTCACATTACAACACTGGGTTACAGTGATCCATTTTCATTAAAAAACAAATTAAAATAAGAGAGGGAATGAGGGAACTATTTTTATTGTTATCTCTTATAAATATGAACCCCATATCTTCAAACATCTCTGGTAATTTATTTATAGGCCAGTCTGGGAGGGTTGGCAACCTATGTATACATCAAAAAAATTCAAGGTAACCTGTATGAATGGAATGATTCCATCATGTGCAATGGCATGCAGAAGCCTGGGGGCGCCAGTGAGGCTCTGTAGTCCTGCCCCACAACACGAAAAGAAGGAGCCAATCACAATAACCCATGGTGAAGGCCATGCTAGAGTGCCTACCACCGGGCTTCCTTTCACAGAGAGACCAAACCTGTTTAGACATGAATGTCACAAGAATGCAAAACAGTGTAGTATGTTTTTTTTAACAATTTCCAATCAAAATAATACTTACTTATCTCTCAATAACACTCCCTCCATGCAAGCCCCAAACAAGAGCACACAAGAAATATCTACACAAGGCAGTTAAGGCTAAACCTCACAAAAAGGCATTCGAAGTACTTTTTTCTGCAATTATTTGTGTGTAATGAGCCCCTTAACCCTAAATGATAGTGTCTGGACAGATAGATGATCTGATTATACATAAGGATACAGATGATAGAAGTGGTAATAATGGCCATAATGGTGCCAAAGGGGATAGACCTCTGAGCATCTCTTAGATCTCCAGACCGGTTTGATCCTGCCATTATCCCTAGAAGAACATAATAAGCATGGTGTTCACTGCTTAAATAGTTATCATGACATTTCAGTACAGTTCAGTACAGATCATTCCATCTAACATCTTGCAAATATCCTTCATTTTTAATCTTTAGTTCACTTTTATGACATTTAGACAACATTCTCCAGTAAATCTTTTATACATGAATTTTAAATAAAAATCTAAATAATGAAAGCGATAAATCTGTCCTGTTTTGGTTGAATATATTAAGGAGTATAATATTTATAAAAATAGCAATAAGCATATGAATAAGGCTTCAAGATTGAGCTGTGTTATGCTTTCCAGTTCCTTGTTTAGTTTTAATTTATGATCAGTTTTAAAATGCATACCACGAGCAATATTAATATAACAGCTCAACTACATTATTAACCCAATTATGAAAGTTTTCCACCAATTCCATAAAGCTATAATGATAAATGGGCCTCTGATGTCTCACCTGTGACTGAGGGGAAGTAGATGCCCACCATCATTGTGAAGAATGTGGTGATGTCACTGTAGATATAAGGCAAGTTTTCTTTGATATTTTCTGATATTTTTTGAGATTCTCTGATATTCTCTGCTGGCGATTGCATCTGGTTCTTATTCTCTAACACCGTCCCACTGGGGCCATAATCTCCCCATAAGTTATCTGTAAGGTAAAAATAATTGAAATAATGTAAAATATAATAATTTTACGTAGAAAGTTACAAAATTACATTTGATTTTCATTATTACTAGCAAGCATAGTGAAGTATATAATATTATGTGAACCATCACCTGTGATAATTCCACTTAACAAGCCTGGAATGCCCCGGATCTCTGTTAAATTGTTCTGGGTGAAGTATTCATCACATGTTGCATTGAGGTAAGACGAATTACAGAACAGCCTCCACAGGTCTGTCGTATAGGTTTCATTGTTGATCACTTCTGTCTTCATGCATTTGTCAAATTCAATATTTTTTAGTGTGCGGTTACCCAGCAAACAGATTCTAATGAAAATAATAGTAACAGTCCATTAATAGACAGGTGGATACAGAGGATAGATTGAGTATTAGACAAAAGTAAACAAATGCAAAATGTATTTTAAAGTGTAATGTCAGAAAAATCAATGAGTAAATGTTCATAATTTGTACTTTTTGTATAAATGAAAGTTTAGAGATTTAGTGGTTGCTATAAAGATTTCTGGTTGAGGGAAAATTAGTTTAGCTTTTGTAAATACAGTCTGAACACGATAGTAACTCTAAGGCAAGATAATGGCTTGAAATAAATAGTAATGCAAATTTGTATTTGGCCACATTATACTCCCATGAATTATAAGTATTACTTTATTAAGCCAGTGGCCTGATAAACCAGTTTTATTAACAATATAACCACACTGGATATATTAGGTATTCACTAAATGGCATTTTCAACAGTGCACATACTCTGGAGTATCTTTGAATGTGGAATCTTTTTTTAAATATTCTCTCAACTTGCTTCACTCCTTATATCATGTGGTTTACTTTAAAACGTTTATGAGATCAAGTAAAGTTGAGTGCATGGTGTACTTACTGAAAATCTGGAGGGCTGATGACAGTCCTGATGACTCCAGCATAGATGGCCATAATGGAGAGAATCACACAGGAAAGAAAGACCAGTGCCAGTTTATTCACATACCTGACCCCAACAAACACCACTAGTGCCATGAGGGCCAAGCAGCATGTTCCATACACACGCATGTTATTCAACTGTTCCTCAAACGAGGCTCCGTTTGGCACAATGTACATCTATACATGAGACAGAGAAGATGACAAGATAACACATATACTATGTAGTGTCTGAGGGTATATGAAACTACCATTCTCACCATGAATGTCATTATGAAAGATGTTCGCTATAATACATTATATAACATTTATTAGAGGAATTTTCAGCTGTGATGGGAACAGCAGATTTTAGCTCATGAAATATAAAATAAAACGAACCAACTTGTTTCAAAGACTGTTCTGCTACAGTTAATTAATTAATGAATAGATTTTTGTGTTATGAGAAGATTAAAGCACTTTTGGACATGCTATATATGTATAGATAAATAATCTGATCCTTGATTGCCAGTTACAGGGCAAATTCATACACTGTTCCTATTACAATATATTTTCTGTAGTAACCACTAATTCACAAGGATTTGTATGGTAAGCACTCATTAATAAATAGCATATAAACTGTGATATGATTATTTCTTTACACATTTCGGAAAAAATCAGAAAGAGTTAATGCTGTTTCCTTGGGTTTTACACCATTGAAATGTCTTAAGGGCAGTGGAATTTGCACTTTCCCAGTGTCATAACAAGCTGCTTTTTTGTCCTATTAACTTTAAGAGAGAGGCTTAAAAAACTGATGTGGGAAAAGCTGATTATAGCTGGTATAAATAATGTTGTAAGAGGAACTGATCTGTTTTGCTTCATGTTTCCTAACAAGCTAAAAACAATAAACAAATGTCAACACAAATATATGTGTAATGTTTTGCCAGACACCTAAAGAAATACCCACCAAAAGAATCTCTATGGTGCCCAATATGTACATGGATCCAGCAAAGGTTGTACCGAGGTAGAAGCATAAACCAACAGCACCTCCAAACTCTGGACCCAATGCCCTGGAGATCATGTAATATGAGCCACCAGCTAAAAAAGAAATACGGTATTTAAAAAGCTATCATATTTATTCATAAATACAAAATTAAAGATTAACCAAAGTCAGTAAAAAATTATGTTGCACGTCATACCTGGCACCATTCCATTAGTTGCAATAGCACTCATAGATATTGCTGTCAGTAAAGTCTGTAGGGTGAAGCATAGACTATCAAATTGTTCAAACATAATGACATATTCAAATATTTTCTGAAAAAATTGTAGCTTGTTAAATATGAAAATTAGGTTTCCACAGAGATAAAATAGTATTAGATAGGTGTGTTTCAGTTTTAGTACTCACACAGACACAGCACATGAAGACAATGGCAAAGGAGCCTAAAATTCCAGCTGTGCCTACAATCCAGGTGAGGCGCAAAAACAAAATCACACCCAAAATGTTCTGCACACAGGGCAGGAACACACCAATAAATGTGCCCATTGGAGGACCCTGAGAACACAAATATATAGAGAATCAATCTCCAGAATCCCAGCTGAGGAAGAGCTCTTTTTGTTATTTTGTTCATATGATAGAAATATTAAGTGGATCATGATTTTGTCTCATATTCTTAAGTGTGTCATGTAAGTGTGACAACTTATAAAGAATCGATCTTATTTTGTATTTGGCAACATTCCTTATCCTTTGGTTAGGTTTACAAAAGTTTTTTTTTTGTGATATAAGAGGATAAAAAAATTCAACTAAAGTAAATCATATTTTTCTTGGTGGTCATTAGCATGAAATCAACGACACTCCATAACTCAGTTGATATGAGACTGACCTTGACGGCAACCTTCTTAACTCCATCCTCACTCTCAGCTTTCTCATGATCCACAACCCCCTGTGTCAGGTTAGTATAATTGGCCAGCTTGTTGAGGAAGGACGACACCATTGGGGTACTGTCCATTTCTTCCTGCATGTAATAAAAGTAGGTGGCAAAACAAAACAGAAGCTAAAACAATTAATTCATATTTTTGTCATACTTGGTGCATTATGCAGTAGTTTGTACAATAATTCAAACAAAAAAGGAGTGTTGTCACCTGCAGTTAATAAGGAAACTACATTTTGGTAATTAGTAAGCACTTTTTACGTTTCATATCATTTTTATCTAATTGAACTGAACTGTACCTCAAAGAGTGCCATGTTTTTCCCATCACAGCTCCTGTCATGGTCAGAAACTGTAAGGAAGGGATTGTCTTCTCCAGGGGTGTCATCACCTGCTAGTCACAGATACCGTATGTTAACATCGACATTTTCTTATTCATTTGCATCTGCAACAAATGTAAGATGCTGTTGTTTTTACATAAAAGAATAAAACATATCATGTCACAAAATAGAAAAGTGTATGTACATAATTTCTCTCAGCCTTTTTAGTTTGTATTAGGTTGTGTTAGCATTTATTATGAAGAAGACTGATATGATCACAAATTCTTGCACTTATGAGCAAGATTTTGTCAAGTAATACACAGAGGTTTTACTTCCTGCTAAGGTAACTACATTAATGCCCAGCAACAAATCAGCTGAACATGCCATGATGCAATAATACAATAATACAATTCAAATATACTTGATTAATGAAGTTAAAATGTATTTTCTCTGATTTACAGTGGCATTCATTTTATGGCATGACAGCTATAATTTCTTTGAGGATATAATAATAAAGGTTTATGTAGATCTCAGTGCTAAAAACAATAATAGAGGGATAACCATGTGGTATGTGCATCTGCTCGACTCAGTATACAATTTATACAAGTAAAGAAATCTAAAGCATGGAGAACAAACTAGTATTTTTCTGCTGATGGAAAAAGGTCAGTATGGGAAAGGGTGTATGTGCTGAATATGGGAAATGTGCAGTAAATGACAAATCCCAGTTGGACCTTGCTCACACGGAACTAAACAATACTTACGAATTTCAGTAACTTTTTCGGTTACAATTATACAAAATAATAGTCTTATCAGGTGGTTATAAAAGACATCAGGTCTAAATATAGCATTACTGATATTCTGAAAATGTCAAAGGCCCCTTTCACACTCTCTAGTCCAGCTCTTTCCTGAAAGATAAACATTAGTATTTTAGCAATATTTTAAGCAGTATTTTGTAATAGCAATATGTTAATGCATTGATATGCCCCTGAGCATAGGCCTACTGAGTCAATATATCTTTGTATATCAATATATGTTGCATTTGCATAAGCATTTTATTATTAGACTTCCATAGACTTCTATTAATCTATTTATTGCACTTTGAGCTGCACTTAATGTATGAAAGGTACTTTACAAGCAATGTTAATTTCATTACTATTAAAGAAGTTATAGCTTAAAGACCAGAAGAAATTTTTATTCATTTCATTAAACTAGCCAGCACAGGTTTTAGCATTATAGTGTACTGTATATGTCACTACATGACTAAGGCAGCTATTAATATCCTCATAATCCATCACAACAGAAGTGTAAGCTGTGTAATGCACCTGTGTATGATTGAAGGCAAAGCGACTCGTGAGGATACATACAGTATAAGAAATGCTGAAAATATGGAGAAAGGGAATTTAACAAATTGTAATGTGAATGAAAATGTATAGCAGTATGATATGTATTGAGAGCAAACTTCAGATGTGGGGTCACATACAACCATAAATATCCTCGGTAGAGACGCTGGCAGAACTAATGATAAAAGTAAACTCACCTAATTGTTCTGATCTTAACCCTTCCCCATAATCCATATCAGGAAGTGTCCTGTGATCAGATGTGTCTTGTGATATTTCTGGACTCCTTGAGAAGCAACCAACCACTGTGAAACTCTAATCATCAGTACAATCTTCTCATGGCCAAGTTTCTCCCATTTCCCATGTCACTGCTCTGTACTATACTGCACTGTAACTCAGAGTTCAACTATCACAGCAAATCCCTCCAAACTGACCTCTGCGCTTAGACAAACTCAAAGAAACACTCTTCCAATCAACAGTGAGAGCTTGCAAGGCTGACAGAGACCGTGTGCTCTAACTGTGTGCCTTAGTAGGCAGAGTGTTAGCCTTCATCTCATTATCTGTCCTGTACAGCTGCCTATTCTCCTTTACTCCATTTTAGTCTTTCATGTGGAGTTCTGCAATTGTCCCTTAGACTGATAATAGATTAACTTTCATGTTCTCTTTACTTCCTGTAGTTTACTGTATTTCTCTTTATGTGTTTCCACCAAATACGTAAATAAGGAAGGAAGCAGGCAATCATTGACTTAGTCAAAAGCATATTAAATACTTTGCAGTAAGCACTTTCGTTAGATGTCAAAAATGTAGCATGACTAGAGGAACTGATGGAGATATCTATTTTGACTGAATGAAACATAATGCAATCTAGATAAGTGTCTCAAGTATAAGAATCTGCTACTATCAAGGGAACAAACTCAACCAAACAGGAACAGTTGATTAACAAATATTAACATATCTTCAACTGCCTGTGACCATGATAGTTTTAGATTTCTGTTCTTTGCTGTCAGGAGAGGTCTAGTATATGGTCTTCTGCAGTTGTAGCCCAACCACCACAAGATCTGAAGTGTTGTGTATTCCAAGCTTTTTTTCCTGCTTCACCACACTTGTAAAGAGTAGTTATTTGAGTTGCTAGAGACTTCCTGTCAACTCAAACTAGTCTGGTCTGTTACCACTGATCTCTCTTCAACAAGGTGTTTCAGCCTGCAAACACTGCACACATGATGTTTTTTGTTTTTCACAAGTTTCTGTGTAAACTCTAGTGACTGTTATATGAAATTCCAAAGAGTTTGGCAGTTTCTGAAGTTTTGGATTACGTGTACGGTCGGACAAGCCCATCTGGTATAATCATGCCATAGTTAAAGTCACAGACACCAAAATTTTTCCCATTCTGACGTTTGATGTGAAGAAATTTAATGAGCAGGCATTCACATGTTCCTAGTGAAAATTGGGAGGTGAGATACAAAGTGCTTTTGTACAATTGTGAAATCATATGACGTAATCAGTATGAGTAATAATGGGCGAATCAACTCCAGAAGTCATCCTGCATGACTTGTTATTATGCGTCCTTTCTTCATTCATGTCTCTAGGCTTATGTGAAAAATGTATGTAAATGCGAAATTGCACCCAGGAGGGCACTTTTATAGTTTTCCTTTACTTCCTCATTCTCAGAATGATCTCACTGATTTTAATTTTCAGATTGTTCATTTTCATGGCCAGTATCACTAAAATAAAAATATTTATAATTACATTTGCTCATTCAACACTTTTGACACAGAGTGACTTACAACTGAAGATTAGCACAAAGTCGTGGAACCCACAACCTTCTAATTAATACTTCATAGCCTTAAACACTAAGCCACCACTTTCTTTTGATTGTCCTTTGTGTAACCAGTGATGGCTGTTTATAGTCTCAAAATAGTGGAGCTGCCCTAATAGCAGAAAAATATTCAATTATATATTTTGATATAATATTAGTGAAATATATAGTGCCTTCCCATTAGGCTAAAGGGGTTACGTCAACTGCGACTTATCTGAGGAGCTGCAGGTTCTTTCAGTGTAGTTATCATGTACTCATTGTTCTCTAGCATGTCCAACATATTTATGGAATTGTGTTCCTTGATGTTTATAGTTTTCACACTCATGTAACTCACACGAGAGTCTTTATGTATCTTAGCTGATATTTCTCATGCTTGAGACAAAGATGAAAGAATCCCACTGAAAATCTCACCATTGACATAAAGGTCTGCCCAGTTACTGTAGGTGTGTTGCCTACAGCCATTGTTTTCTGGGAAGTAGGTATTGTTTGTTCAAGGCCACTTGACTGTTCATTGATTGGTCATTGGACCAAGTACAATGGTACAAAAGATAAAGAAATTCAAATTCTTTGCTAGAGTAAAACTACTCCAACTCTATTCTAATGGATGTGTTCTGTTGACATTTCTAAAGAAATGGGCAAACTTTTTTCATTCGTTTTTGTACATCATTTGAAGCCCTTATCAACCCATAATACAATTTTTTTCCACCTTTTTCCATTTCTTACCAGTCAGAATATGTCAGTTTTGTTTAATTTAACAGACTTCTGGGCATATCTGACATTAATACTCTTTAAATTTCAAATTTGTACTTGCTTGTCTAAAATTAAAATGTTATATCAGATTGCATGTTTTAATGGTTGTTTATAGACTATTCCATGAACACTGACTACAATACAAATTATTTAAAAAGGTTACAATGCAATTGCAACATGTCGATTCTATCAACATGCAAATATGATAGCAAATAAACACACTAGCTTTTAACATAAACTATTTAGTTATCCATTGTAAAGTTTATTTTTAAGTTTCTAAATTACCTGCTTCTTAAAACTGTACACCAGAAACTACTGATTACATTCAAAGGTTTTCTGAAAATACCTGAAAGGACCTAGACAAGTTTGTCATCAAGTCAACACTGATTACATACTGTTAAGATAAATACTGAACCACCATCGCTTTGCTTATCACCAGCACTAATACAATCATAGTAACAGGTCCAATATTATAATAAATCATATAACTGACTGAAAAACAACTAGTACAAAATACATGTGTAACAATCATGACCCAATCATGTGTGTGTGTTTGCAATTTCTGTAATCGTAAAATCTTAGTGCTTACTGTTTGCTTCAGCAGATTACAGGGTGTGGAAAAACTAGCAATATAAACAAAATAAATTTAACCCCTTAAACACAGCATCTGCATGTCAGAACTTTAACATTTCTCACACTTATAAGTAAACACGTTTTCTATTAGATTCACTATACAGTAATTACTGAATAATTTTCAAAATCAACAATAAATAAAGTGCCATCGCTTCAAGGATTTTTGGAAATGCCCTAATGTTTAAAATAATTGCTTTTAGTTCAAATGCTTTGCTGTTTAAAATGTATACAACAGAACAAAGGTCATTTGTAATTCCACAACTCATTAAACATATATAACTACATAATTACAAGCAAGAGAGAAGAATTACAACAATCTGCATCCAGCTTCTACATAACCTCCCTTTCAAAGCAGAAGTTAGTCTCAGATAGGTAGGTTTATTTTTATTTTTGTATGTGGTCATTTTTGGTGAGCAGTTTCCAACAGACCGGAAAAGGGAGAAAAAAATAGATAGAAAGAGAAATTGAGTGATAAGTGAAAAAACAGGAAAATTAAAAGGGGAAGTTCAGGAAACCATGGCTTGTTTACAGTGCACAAGGTCACAAACACTGCACATGTTTTGTGAGGCTTTACCAGTCTAACATAAAGAGGAATAAAACAGAAATCCACAGAATGTATACCAGTATGTGCCTGAGCCACATTTACAAAGACTGGATTTTCTAAATCATTCTTACCTGAAGAAGGTCCAAACAAAAGTTCTCGCCTCTCCTCCTCTGGGTTATTACCGCCATAGTTCGAACCTGAAGCATTACAATCCTCCACTGGAACCACTGTGAAGTTAGTGGGCATTTTTTCTTCATAACACGTGCTCTTTATGTCTGTGAGATCAACTCTGTCCTTGTTTCTAACTCTCCTGCTCTCTCTTCCATACACACGAACACACACCCATTCTTCTTTGTAGGTTTCGTCACAAAAGTTTTTAGTTCTTGCCCTCACTCCCTTACTGCTCAGGACCCATGTGATCTCATTCACCGAATTAGGTGTACAGCCCAACTCTTCCCTCCCCCTTCCATCTTGGCAATTGACTTCTAAGCAATGCCAATTCAGTTACCATGATGTCCCCTAGTGGTGGAATATGTGTGTATGGTTGGATGATTGAATATAAAAATATGTATGTCCAGGCAAAAGTAAAAATCACAAATTTAGCAGAATCTTTTCTTTATATCACCATATTCCTTGACCCTAGTGTTCAATTTTAACATTTCATTCATGGTCATGACTTCTAATTTGCATTGTGTGGCAACACTAAACCCGGGCAAATCCAGCTGTCCGTTATATTTTAAACCTGACATTCCCAGCACAGTAAGACTGGGTGGTGTTTCCTGCTTCTGATAATGCCATTCCTTTTGTCCCTGAGAGGATTTATAGTAAGGTGGTGGCTTGTGGTGTCTGTGAGGACATGCAATTTAAGAGGCCAGAACAAAAGAGCATTCTTAAAAACTACCCCCACCCAAAGACACTCTCTCTCTCTCTCTCTCTCTCTCTCTCTCTCTCTCTCTCTCTCTCTCTCTCTCTCTCTCTCTCTCTCTCTCTCTCTCTCTCTCTCTCTCTCTCTCTCTCACACACACACACACACACACACACACACACACACACACACACACACACACACACACACACACACACCACCCCCACACACCAGTTCAGAACAGCAACTCAGCTTTCATTCAGTAAAATTGGAGCTGACAGGTAAATAATT